>NC_090656.1:33111609-33455775 GCF_040937935.1 Hyperolius riggenbachi
TGCTTTACCCTGTGTCCCCCACCAGAGCAGCGTGGCATATCTACTGATCCATGCAGTGAATTTGCATACAAAAGTGAGAGCTTTGTGCTGTCTCCCGCTGTGTGCCGTGTCCCCCATCAGAGCAATGTAGCCTCCACGGATTTACATACAGCACAAAGCTTGTGCTGTCTCCCGCTGTGTGCTTTTCCCCAGTTCCGGCAGAGTGGTGCGCGTGGCATATTTACCAGTGACGATGCACGGGTCTGCCACCTTCCGAGTGTCCACGCCGGCATATGTCTTCTCATGCTCTCCAATCCAAGCTGCCCGCCAGCAAACATCTGTAATTGGTCAGTCGGAGTCTCATCTCAATGAAGATGTTTCCTGGCGGGCAGCGTGGATTGGAGAGCATGAGAAGACATATGCCGGTGGGGACACTCGGAAGGTGGTGGACCCGTGCATCGTCACTGGTAAATATGCCACGCGCACCACTCTGCCGGAACGGGGGACAAAGCACACAGCGGGAGACAGCACAAGCTTTGTGCTGTATGTAATTCCGCGGCAGCCATGCTGCTCTGGCGGGGGACACCACACACAGCGGGAGACAGCACCTTTAAATCTGTCACTTTTGTATGCAAATCCGCAGCGGCCACACTGCTCTGGTGGAGACAGGGGACACTTTATTTTATATTTGTTCATAGTGGGGGGTATGTGACTCAAGTATAGGTTTTTGTTTTTTTGTTTTTTTTTTTACCAAAAAACTCGGCCTATACTCGAGTATATACGGTATTTTTCACAGCAGGTTGTCTATGCATTTACGTGATTTTTTTTTTTTAATCAATAGTTTTTATTGAATTTTTAAAGAGAGCATTAACATGTCGTGGCATTTACATTTCCATTTACAATGCAGGGAACGTTCACAGTAACAGAAACAGATAATAATGATAGGCGACCATCAGTAATATTATTACATCAGAGAAAGAAAAAGAACAGTTTAACGGTTTACCAATATTTCAACAGTGTACCATTGTTGGTACCTTAGTTACTTTTTTATTGATTGTTCACTTATAGGTACTAATGAAGTGAAATGAGGAAGTCCAAGTGGCTGGTACGTTGGACCCTATAATATGGAAAAAGCTTTTTTGGTAAGAAATTTTCTATATGGGATAGGTTATTCATCGCCTGTAGTTTATACATACTTGTTCAGAAATACACACATTTCTTGACTGAACAGTTATGTATTGGTTTGTTCATATCTCAGAAGGTTGTCATCAGGGGGATATGAACTTAGGGGGATAGAGCAGAACAGGACAGGAAGAGGGCTATCTTATATGCTTGAGGATGTATGTACACATTTTAAGTTGTTTTTGACGTCACATGAATTGCACTGGGCCATTCGCGTTTATGATGTATTATAATTGAATTCTGGGACATTAGTGATTGTGGAGTCTTAGGTTGTTGTGTTAAGGGGCCAGATTGCTTCCATGTTATAGGGGATTCTCCTTCCAGGAACTTTAGATCTCCTAATTTGCTGCTCCATTTGTAGGTTAAACTCTACTTGTTGTTGAAGCTGGGAGTTGGTTGGGGGGTCTATCATTCCCCAATTGCTCAGGATTAATGCTCTTGCTGAGCATAAAATGTGGGAGATTATTAGTCTTTCTGGGTATAGTATTTGTTCTAATCCGATATGGAGTATGGCTAGTTGAGGAGAGAGTTCAGTTTGTTGTGTAGTGTTTTCATTGATAGCGTGTCTTATGAAAGTCCAGAACTCAGATAGTATTGGGCAGGACCATATGATATGTTTTAAAGTGCCTTGTTTCCCACAGCCCCGCCAGCATGATCCTAAATTCAGGTCATGCGAGGCCTTTGTGAATTTTGCGATTTTTGCTGGTGTGTAGTACCATTTTAAGAGAATTTTGTGGAATGTTTCGCTATGGTTGTTGCATGAGGAGAGTGCATGGATCTGTTTAGAAGCATATGTGGTGTCTTTTAGGGTCAAGGTGCAGTTCAAGTCTTCTGCCCAAGATCTTATATATTTATTGAGTAAGATCTGTTTACTATTTAACAGTTCTTTGTACCAGAGGGATATCCCTCCCCTAAGGTTTAGAGTAGAAAAAAGTTGTACCCATATGTGTCTAGATAATGCCGGAATTTCCAGATTGCCTTTTGCGAGTAAGTGTTTTATGCGTAGGTATTGGAAGACTTCTGTGTTGGGTAGCTGGAATAGACTCTGTAGCTCTTGGAAGGAGTATATTTTGTTGTCGCTTGGGTTGACTATGTCAGATAGATATGAGATACCCGCTTTTTTCCAGTTTTTAAGGTTTAAATTTGGTAATATATCTGATATCGAGGTTAAGGGGAACAGGATAGGTTTAAAGGGATCTTCCGTTTCATAAGATTTAATAAGGTTTGACCATGCTGATATAGTTGCTTGTACTGGTAGAAGATTTGATTTGATTTTCTGAATATTAATCAGTTGGTGTGTTAGTTGTGTAAGGGGTGGGATAGTTGATATCGCATTCTCTAGTTGAACCCATTTCTTTGGACTATTCTGTCTCCACCAATCTTTGGATGCTTCAAGAATACATGCATAGTAATATGAGCGTACGCATGGAAGGCCCATCCCTCCCTGTGATTTGAGTATAGTGAGGTTATGGTATGCTATCCTATGTTTTTTGTAGCGCCAAATGTAATTTGAAATGATTTTCTGTGTTTGGGTAAAGAATCTTTCCGGGAGAGGGATATGGATAGTTCTAAATAAATATATTATTCTAGGTAAAACTTTCATCTGAAAGGCTGCTATTCGGCCTAGCCAAGATAGTTCAAATCTGGACATCATTTCGAGTTCTTTTGTTAGACTTTGAAGTAGAGGTGGAAAGTTGGCTTCATATATATCTTGGGTGTGAGCTGGGATGTTAATGCCAAGATAAGGTATTGAGGTTTTTGCCCAATGAAAGGGAAAATTGGTGGTTATAAATTGTTTGGTGTTGGGTGAGATATTTATTCCCAGTAATAATGATTTTGCTGCATTGAGTTTATAGTAGGACACTTCAGAGTATTTATTTATTGTGTCCAATGCATGTTTTAGTGAAGTAGTAGGTTCCATAATTGTTAGCAGGACGTCGTCCGCAAATAATCCTAGTTTGTGCTCTGTGCCTCTTACATTAAACCCATGTATGTCCTTATTTGATCTGATAGCTTCGGCCAATGTTTCAATACAGAGAGTGAAAATTAAAGGGGAGAGTGGGCACCCTTGCCTGGTGCCATTAGTGATGTACACTTTTTGGGAGTAAAATCCAGCAACATTCACCATTGCTGAGGGGGATGAGTAGAGTGACATAATGGCTGACAGTATGGGTCCTGAGAATCCAAATTTGAGAAGGGTCCCTTTTAGGAAGCCCCAATGAACTCTGTCGAAGGCCTTCTCCGCATCCAAAGTTAGAAACACAGAAGGCCTTCGACAGAGCTCAGCATAATGCAGGAGGTTCGTCATTCTCCGAGTGCCGTCTGTGGCCTGTCGTCCTTTTGTGAACCCCACTTGGTCCCAATCTATTAACTGCGGTAGGATATTCAAGAGTCTTGAGGCAATCAATTTGGCAAATATTTTCGTATCCGTATTTAGTAGTGAGATGGGTCTGAAGTTGGAGGGTGTATCCGTGGCTTTACCTGGTTTCGGAATCACAGATATTATTGCTTGGGTAAATTCCTCAGGCATTTTACCTTTATCTATTATGGTTGAAAAGAGAGGGGATAGTTTAGGGGCGAGTATTGGCCCAAAGGTTTTGTAATATTCGTTTACAAACCCGTCGGGTCCAGGTGCCTTGTTAGGTTTGAGGGATTTGAGTGTTGTTTGTATTTCGCTAACTAGGATTGGGGCATTAAGTTCTGTCAATTGTTGAGCATTGAGTGTTGGGAGGTGAAGGGCATCTAAGAATTGTTGAATTTTCTCTGGCGAGGGTTGTGGGGTGTTGGGGTCGTCTTTTAAGTTGTACAATGAGTTATAATAGTCGCTGAATGCGTTGGCAATCTCTCTAGGGTTGTATAATGTTGTTTTAGTTATTGGGTGGATTAATTTGGATATTCTTGTTTTGGCCCTCTTATGTCGAAACATTTTTGCTAAGTAACTGCCTGTTTTATTGCTGTGATGGTAATGATTTAATTTAAAGGACCTCAGTTGTCTTTCATAGTCAGCACATAGTAATAAGCGTAGTTCGTGCCTCAGTGAAAAGAGGTCTTTTTCTAGTATGGGGGAGTAGTGTAATTTAATCTGAGATTCTAAGATCCTTATCTTGTCAATAATAGAGTTGGTTAGTAATGATCTTTGTCTTTTTAGCCGGGAACCTAATTGTATATAGAATCCTCGGATGTACGCTTTGTGAGCGTTCCACATGGATTCCTCTCCAACTTCAGACCCCTCATTTAATTCAAAAAATTCTTTAATCCGTTCTTTAATATATTCCACATGTTCAGGGTTATGGAGAAGTGAGGAGTTTAGTCTCCAGAGTGGGCGATCTAACTTCAGGGAGTTTGTATTAATTGAAAGCGAGATAGGGGCGTGATCCGACCAAGTTATGGGATTGATATGAGATGTCCGCACTCTCTGAAGAGTGTTTTTATCTAACAGGAACATATCAATGCGGGAGAAGGTTTTGTGCACATGCGAAAAAAAGGTGTAGTCAGTTTCTGTAGCATGCATAGACCTCCACGGGTCATATAAGTTTTCTTCTATCAGAATTTTTTGTATGTTAATACTCTTTTTGCGGCCTTTATGTGAGGTGTCAATTTTTGGGTCTGCACAGGCATTGAAATCCCCTCCGATTATTAATGTACCTTTTCGGATGTTTTGTATTTTGGCTAGCACCAAGCGAAGAAAACTACACTGACCGGTATTTGGGGCATAGAGATTGACCAGTGTATAGGTTTCGTCATTAATAGTACCGATTATTATAATGTAGCGGCCTTGGGAGTCTTTTATGCAAGTATCTATTTCCACTTTTAGTGAAGAGTGGAAAGCTATGAATACTCCTTTCTTTTTTTGAGAGGAGTTTGCAAAGTAGGTGAGAGGGAAGGAGTTATGTGAGCATTTTGGTGCTTTTCCCTCCGCAAAATGAGATTCTTGGACAAAGACAATATGAGCCTTGTGGTCAAGGGCCTCTTTCCATAGAAATTTCCTTTTTTGAGGGGAGTTCAGGCCGTGTGCGTTAAGAGATAGGAATTTCAGTTCCATTTCTAATCATTAGGTGGCAGAGTTGTAGTGTATTTGTATGTGTACCATGTACATTTAGGGCATATTGAGTGATAGTGTACCTCTTCCTGGGGGACCCAACCTTCTATAACAACATTGAAAGAAGAACATATATACTGCATTTAAGAAAATAACTTAACTTAACTTATAACTCTAAAGTCCTATAGTATAGGGAAAAAGGAAAGCAGAAAAATATTCCGAGAATACGGTCCAACTTAAACCAGAGTTTGTCTGGGGGCAAGAGCAAATATCCCTCTGACTATAGAGAGATAAGCTCAAATATGGAGCTGGTAGTGGGTAGGTGAAGATATCGTGGCTAGGTTCTCCATAGCACTCATTTTCCTGAGGCCTTATGCCATTCAATTGGGATTTTTGCAGCTTTGGTTGGGCCACGCCAGGGAAGTGCAGCACCTGGTTGAATCAGTTTCCATATCTGCAGTAAGCGTTCTCCATCTTCAGGGGAGGCTATGATGTAGGTTTTCCCGTTTTTAGAAAGAATCAGCTTAGCTGGGAATCCCCATTTGTACAGGATTTGGTTGTCTCTCAGTATTTTAGTGACTGGAGCCAGAGATCTTCTCACTGCTAAAGTAGCTTGGGATAAATCAGAAAATAGCTGAATCTTTTCATAGGGTTCCGGAAGCTTGCTGTTAGCACGGACATATAAGAGTAGGTCCTCTTTCGTTTGGTAAAACTGGAAGCAGATGATCACATCACGTGGGATCGTGTCAGGTAGGTGTTTGGGCTTAGGTAGGCGATGGGCTCTGGCAATTGAAAGCTCTACATCCGAGACATGAGGCAGGGCAGCTTTAAGCATGCTATGGATGTATTTTTTGAGCTCAACGGTTGTTACAGCTTCTTCTATGCCTCTTAGTTTCAGATTGCACCTTCTGTTTCGGTCTTCTAGGTCTATGGCCTTAGCTTTAAGCCATTGCAGGTCCTCAGTATGTGTGTCAAACATGTCCACCATCTTGTTATGCCCCTCCGTTAGGTCTGCTACTCTATCCTCAGTGTTAGCAAGTCTTTCCCCTATAGAGTCTACAGAGGATTGTAGATTGTTGGTAATTACTTGGAAATCAAGCAGGAGGGAGTTTTTAAATGATAACAGCATTTCTTTGATTGCAGCCTGCGAGGCTGTCTGTTCGGTGGCCGGGAAGCTCTCAATAGTAAGGGAGGAAGCACTGCATGAGGCTGAAAGGCCTACCTTTTCCGCGTTGTCTGCAAGCCTCTGCCTCGATTTTAGCGGGCTTTGTGATGCGGGAGATGCTGTGCTGGAAGAGTTGTCCTCCGGGGAATCAGTAGGTTCCGAAGTATCCCCTGTGTCTGCCGGGTCTGCTTGCCTTCTGTTGGAGCCGCGAGAGCTGCGGGAGCTGGTATCTACATGGCCAGCGCCATCTTTGTCTGCCGCGCGTCTCATGTTAGCAAAGAAGTCGGGGAGTTTCTGGAGTTTGGTGGCTCCCATTTTTCGTTTTCTGGTGGCGTCTGTGTCCATAGCGTCTTCCCCGGTGTCGTCCTCTCGGTTTTTGTAGGATGGCATTGCTTAGAGCCGCTTAATCGTGCTAAGGAGAGCGGAGCTACTCACTCAAGCGTCCATACACTCCGCGCGCCGGACACGCCCCCCATGCATTTACGTGATTTGATATTTATTTTTGCACTTTTTTTTGTGTGCTTGCTATTTTTGACACTCATTATCTAGTGTTCTCCCCAGAATTTTTTTGCAACTGGGTGGCATGAAAAAGTAGTCAGGTGGGGCGATATGATAGAATGCAGGGCCTGTGCTTCTGTGCACAATGCTGCTTACAGCATAGGAGGAGGTGAGCCGATGACAGCCGGGTGGGCACCAAAACTAGCCGGGTGGAGCACATGGCTAAAAGAGCCTGGGGAGAACACTTATCTATGTTGGCACTAGCACTTTAGCTGATATTGCAAATGCACTATTACTGAACCCCGGTTCATTCACTCGGGCTCAATTTTTTTTAAACTCTGGGCAATTTAGCCATGGCCATGACAGTTTATTTTGTCAGTGTGTGTGTTTATAGATAATGGCAGTTGGTGCTGTAGTTTTTTGTTCCAGCCCCCCCCCCCCCCCCCCCTCCTCCTCCTCCTCCTTGTCTTGTCTGCCAGCAGTAAAGATGATGACCTGCTGGCTTACAGTGGATCAAACACCATGAACAAATTACAAGGGTATAGCAATCATTTCTTGATCCATCTGCTATTTTCTTCGTGTATGTATTTGTTTTCAGTAATTTTTAATTTCTATGCATTTTAAAGGAAAAAATGAATAAATACACTTTCTCCAATTTTATCCCCTATGGTTTTAATTTAAACACTGCTACTGTACATAAAACCCACACATTTTATTTGCCTATTTGTCCTGGTTATCACAAGATTTTAATTATGTCCCAAGTACAAAGTATGGTGACAATATATTATTTGGAAATAAAGGTGTATTTTTTCTTTAGTGTTTTTTTTTTTCCCACTATTTGCAGGTGCACGGGAATGTACGTGCGGGAGCGCACACGTGCACGCGCACAGCGGCAGCAGCACTCCTATGGGAGAAAAGCGCTTTACAAATGTTATTGTATTGTATTATTGTATTATTGTCTGACTTATAAAAATGTCCTGGAGCCATTAAGAGGCTCTAGCAGGACATTTTTATAAGTCAGCTTGAAATTAATTGGTTAAGCTATGTGAATGGTTTCCTAACCAGAATGGCCTAAAACATGTGCTGCCCCTTCCCCTACAACAAGGTTGCAGTGTGTATTTATCTAAATGGGTAAAGCACAAACACCTTCAGCTCTCCCCAAATAAAGCCCGCTGGTTATATAACGTTTGTCTGATTTGTATGTGTTTTGTTGCAGTTGGTCGGTGAATTCCTGGAAGTAACGTGCATCAACCCGACTTATATCTGTGACCATCCGCAGATCATGAGCCCTCTATCCAAATGGTAAGAGCATAAAGCGGCTGTTCCTAATCTTCCTTAGAGAATCTGAAGCGAGTCAAAATCCATGTTTTTAACTTTTTTATTAATGTTAAGCACTATAGCTAGTGCTAAACCACCGCATCCCCGCGGCAAAACGAGTGGTTTATACCCCCTAAATCCCCTGTGCAAAATCCGTGGAGCACTTCCTGCTTGAGGCAGAGCTTAGACTGTAGCTCTGCCTCTTTGCGCGTCAATCCCCTCTGATCGCCGCCTCTCCCCGCCCCCCTGTCTTCCTTCACTGAGAGGGGCAGGGAGAGGTGGAGATCCGCGGGCAGACTGACGTGAATGGAGGCAGAGCTGCAGCTCAAAGCTCTGCCTCCCCGGGCAGCAAAATCCACGAACAAGTCATGGATTTTGCCCTGTGATTTGGGGGCTATAAACCCCTCGTTTTGCCGCAGGGATGTGGCGTTTTAGCACTAG
Organism: Hyperolius riggenbachi; assembly: GCF_040937935.1. Taxonomy (NCBI): domain Eukaryota; kingdom Metazoa; phylum Chordata; class Amphibia; order Anura; family Hyperoliidae; genus Hyperolius; species Hyperolius riggenbachi. The sequence continues at coordinate 33,120,231 of NC_090656.1, forward strand.
CTATAGTGCTTACCATTAATAAAAGTTAAAAACATGGATTTTGACTCGCTTCAGTGTCTCTTTAAGGTGCGATCTTTTCATGCGATTTTTACGATCGAAAATATTCGGAAGGTAATTATTGTTCACATTTACTGAACGATTCTTTCTTCAAATTAGATCATAAAATCCAACTTTTGGATCAATTTTATCTTATTTAGCAATCGACCAAAGAATCATTCCTCATCGATTGCCTTCATAAACAGCACATTTTATATACAATTCGATCATTAAAACCGCATTTGGTGAAAAAATTAAACAGTTAATGGGCACCTTTACTTTTGAATATGTAGTGTCAGATACCAGTGAGCATTTTTGTTTTTTTGGGGTTTCTTTTTTTAATCTGAATATTAATAATCCTAACATTTGTATAGTGTTTTTCTCCTGTCGGACTCAACGCGCTCAAGAGCTGCAGCCACTGGGACGCGCTCAATGAGTGTTAGAGAGTGCAGTGTTAGGGAGTCTTTCCTTGAACTCCTTACAGAATAGGTACTGACCCTGGCCAGGATTCGATCCCTGGTCTCCCATGTCAAAGGCTTTTAGTTTGCTATTCACTTCTGACGTATTCTGGGGAAGGCGTCCCCATAGATTGCTTTAGCGCCCATTCACACTAGCGCGATTAGTGGGTGATTCTCGCTAATCGCCGAAGCGCTAGTGCTTTTTAAAGCACTAGCACAGTTGTAACTATATGGCAGTGTCACATCACAATTACGTCTTACACTAGAGGCCCTGTAGTGCTCATGTGAGGGACGTGCCTTGATGCCTGTCGTGTTCGGTCTACCCTCTAGTGTTTATCACATGATACAGGACCTTGGGAGAGAAGAGACAGGAAGGAGAGCCCAGCGGGAGATAGAAGTGTGGCGGACAGGTGGGACTGCCTACTCTTGGTCATGTTGCCCCTACCCTTTGGAATTCCTTACTACACCCAGTAAAGACAGCTCCATCCATCAAATTATTCAAATCCAGACTGAAAAGCCATCTGTTTAGCCTGGCATTTGCGGACTTGTAGAATTCATCCCCTTTACCACAATATACCAATCAACCAATTACTGGTCTGAGCCATGCTTATGCGAGTCCTACGGGAGAAAAAGGGCTTTACAAATGTTGTGTGTTCTTGTTTACAGCCTGGGAGGGGGAAAACTGGGAGACCAGGGAACCCAGCAGGTGGTGTACACATATTTTTAATAGATTTCAAGCTAAAAGCTATTGAAAATCTGTGTGTGGAGGGATTCGATAAGAAAGATCTCTCTCTGATCAGATAATGATCTGAGGGCGAGCTATCTGTTGGGCCATATCCCACCAGTGTATGTCCACCTACAGTAAATGGTTAAACGGCTGAAGGGCTCCAGGGGAAACCTATTTTGTTCTGTTCTCTCTGCTCGGTGGATAAAAAAAGCTTTTTCCACCCGAGCACCTATCAGCATCCAATCATCCGGACTTGCAGGAGACAGGGGCTGTTTCTATTGGCTCTGTTGACTCGTAACATGTAGTGTGTCTTGCTCAATAAACGACAAACGCAAGTTTGAAGCCTGTGGAGTTGTGGAGTGCCTTTTTCTACATTGGTGGAGTATATGTTTGGCAGGAGTGGTGGACCTGCAGAAAAAGAGCACCGGCAACTGCTACCTAGAATAGGTCAGCTGTATCTGAGCACCAAGGTGGATTTTTCATTGGCTGTTTCTATTGGCTCTGTTCCTGTCAGTCATAAGTAATCAGTCTCTGCTTCTGTGAGTTCTGCGAGTCCCGCACTGTTTCCGACAGAGAAGAACTGCCACTAATGATGGAACATGTTACTGTGTTTTTACCGCATGCTGTAACCTTCATGAATTGACATTTACTGACGTGTTGAGGTGTTTACCACACAAGTCGGTAATTTACTTCACTGCTCGGTAATTTCTGCTTTCCATGTGGTAACTGTCTTGATGAATTGACATTATCTTAAAGAGACTCTGAAGCCTCCAGAAAACGCAGTTTTTATGTTACAATCTTGTTAGGCAGGAATGCCCCCTCTGAAATGCTGCATCCCGCGGCTGAAATCTCAATTAACCACCCTGGCGTTCTATTAACCCTCCTGGCGGTTTGCAAAAAAATCGCCAGGGGGCAGCAAATCTTTTTTTTTAAATTTTTTTTTTTTTCATGTAGCGAGACAAAGTCTCGCTACATGATAGCCGCTGCTCAGCGGCATCCCCCCAGCCCCAAAGAACGGGATCTCCTGGAGGGCTTCCCCCGTCGCCATGGCGACGGGCGGGATGACGTCACCGACGTCGTGACGTCAGAGGGGACTCCGATCTGCCCCATAGCGCTGCCTGGCACTGATTGGCCAGGCAGCGCACGGGGTCTGGGGGGGGGGGCGGCCGCGGCGAGAGGAATTGCGGCGGATCGGCGGGTAGCGGCGGCGATCGGGCACTGCACGCAGCTAGCAAAGTGCTAGCTGCGTGCAGCAAAAAAAAAATTATGCAAATCGGCCCAGCGGGGCCTGAGCGGTGCCTTCCGGCGGCATAGCCCGAACTCAGTTCGGGCTTACCGCCAGGAAGGTTAAGATCGCCAGGGCGGCTGCGGGAAGGTTTTTTTTTAATTAAAAAAAAACTATTTCATGCAGCCAACTGAAAGTTGGCTGCATGAAAGCCCACTAGATGGCGCTCCGGAGGCGTTCTTCTGATCGCCTCCGGCGGCCAAAAGTAACACGGAAGGCCGCAATGAGCGGCCTTCCGTATTTTGCTTACTTCGTCGCCATGGCGACGAGCGCCGACGTCCTGACGTCTGCCGCCTCCGATCCAGCCCTTAGCGCTGGGCGGAACTATTTGTTCCGGCTGCGCAGGGCTCAGGCGGCTGGGGGGACCCTCTTTCGCCGCTGCTCGCGGCGGATCGCCGCAGAGCGGCGGCGATCAGGCAGCACACGCGGCTGGCAAAGTGCCGGCTGCGTGTGCTGCTTTTTATTTGGTCAAAATCGGCCCAGCAGGGCCTGAGCGGCACCCTCTGGCGGTAATGGACGAGCTGAGCTCGTCCATACCGCTAAGGTGGTTAATCCACCCAGAACCACAGGTCAAAAATCCACGACTTTTCTGGTCGTGGATTTTGATGCCCAGGGAGGCAGAGCTTTGGGCTGTAGCTCTGCCTCCATGCGCGTCAATCAGCGCTGCTGGCTGCCTCTCCCCGCCCCTCTCAGTGAAAGAAGACTGAGGGGCGGGGAGAGGCGGAGATCCATGCAGATTGACGGAGGAGAGGCAGAGCTACTGCTCAAAGCTCTGACTCTGTGTGGAAGCGCTGCCCAAATCTCCCCCCAGAATTTCAGGGGGATTAACTAAGATTTAAAGAAAAAAAAAAACATATCCAGGCATATCGCCTCTAGTTAGGAAATTTAAATAAGTTATTAAGGAAAGGGAGGTGCTGAAGGGGGTGTGCTGAGATTTCAGCCGCGGGGATGCGGCGTTACAGAGGGGGTATTCATGCCTAACAAGATTGTAACCTAAAAACTGTGTTCTTATGGAGACTTCAGACTCTCTTTAAGTGCTCTGTTAAGTCAGCTGTTTTTAGCTTTACTGAATGCGGTAATGCTTGATGAATTGACGCCATAACGTTTATGAGATCAAATAGGAGTTGACTGTGACTCCTTCCTCTTCCTGCTTTGTTCGACTTTGTGCTTTTTTTCTATGATTTATATATTGATGTGACCTCATTATAACAACTTTGTGCTGCTGTCTTGTCCAGGCATCGGACAGAGAAAGGGCTGACGGAGAGATTTGAGCTGTTTGTTATGAAGAAAGAGATCTGCAATGCCTACACAGAATTGAACGACCCCGTCAGACAGAGGGAGCTGTTTGAAGATCAGGCCAAGGTAACTACAGCTGACTTGTGTGGGCCAGAATGTGTGGGCCAGAATCTGATGCATTGTCCATTAGGGCATCTCACAAAGATCCCTGCAGAGGGCACTTTCCTCCAGTCCTCCTGTACACAGGAAGATTCCAGTACTTCTCAAGAGCTGCTAGTGTGACCGGCATCAGAAATCTTTACTTTTTGGGTTTTTTTAATTATAATTTTTGTTTGAGAATTGGCATTTTTAAATGTCCTAAACAGCAGCTTGTACAGCAGTCTGTCATAATCCAGTAATGCTATTATTTTCTTCACTCCATAGGAGTGTACAATGAGCTCAGGCACAACCAGAACCTTTAGGCCTCTTTCACAGTGGGACGTTAAAGTCGCACGTTAGAAAAACTTTTAACGCGGACTAACGCCCAGCAATACTAAGTCTGTGCAACATTCACAGTGCACATGTTGCGTTTGTGTGTAATGTGTAGCATTATTAGAAAGTGCTGCATGCTGTGCGTTTATACACGTTAATAACTGCGGTGGACTGTTTGCACATGCTCAGTAATGACCTGGAAGCATACTTTTCATTGCCTGTATGCCTACTGTATGCGACGATAACGGGGCATATAGTTGCGTTGTGACATTTTTGGGACGTTGCGATGTTAGTTTGCGTTGCGACATCAAAACGCAACGTCCCACTGTGAAAGTAGCCTTAGAAGTTTGTAAGGCACTACACGGGATAAACAAATAAACCTATGCTGAATATAAATTTGCCTCCTTAAAGGGCATCTGTAGTGAGAGGAATCTGGAGGCTGATTTGTTTCCTTTTAAAGTGACCTTAAACAGACCTAAGAAATGCCATACTGAACTTACCTGGGGCTTCCTCCAAGCCTCCCCATAGTCCTTTAGGTTCCTCTGTGTCCTCTGGGCTCCCTCTGTTCTCCTGCTGGTGGCTCTGTTGGCTGCACGACCCAGCCGGGAGTCATGCGCAACCACACAGGCACACTCAGTCTGTGCACCCGTCACACTTGCGCGCGTCGCCATAAGGGTTATGCGGTTCTTGAAGGAATGAACCACGCATGCATTGAGGGTGATGGGCACGCATGCCCAATTGTGCACGACTCCCGGCCAAGTCACGCAGCTAACTGAGAACGGAGGGAGCCCAGAGAACGTAGAGGGACCTCACGGACTGGCTGGAGGAAGCACCAGGTAAGTGCAGTATGGCATTTTTTAGGTCTTTTCAGGGTACCTTTAAACAATGCAAATTGCCTGGCTGTCCTGCCCCGATCCTGTCTCTAATACTTTTAGCCATAGACCCTGAATAAGCATGCAGATCGGATGTTTCTAGATGAAATTTGACTGGATTAGCTGCATGCTTGTTTCAGGAGAGCGATTCAGACACTAATGCAGAGAGCGAGAGAGTCATGTGACCGCTTTGTATAGTAGCAATGTCTGATGTAACCATAGGCTGTTTTAACCCAGAGCTGTCACTTCTATTCAGACTAACTTGTATGAGTGGGTATCTGATAAATTGTCTTGTAGAGCATGGATAGTCACATGACGGCTCTGTTATCTCCTAGCAATGTCTGATATAACCATAGGCTGCATTACTCCAGGACTGTCACTCAAATTCAGACTGATTTGTATGAGTGGGTATCTGATAAATTGTCATGTAGAGAATGGAGAGAGTCACATGACAGCTCTGTGATCTCCTAGCAATGTCTGATATAATTGTAGTGTCTTACTCCAGAGCTGTCATTTAGACTGACTTGTATGAGCGTGACGTCTGCTATTTCTGCTTTCCTTTTGAAAATACAAACCACTGACACATTCTTCTCTTGGGTTCTCTGCAGGCCAAAGCAGCGGGTGATGACGAGGCCATGTTCATCGATGAAACCTTCTGTACTGCGCTGGAGTACGGGCTGCCCCCTACAGCCGGCTGGGGGATGGGCATTGACCGGCTGACTATGTTCCTGACTGACTCCAACAACATCAAGGTACAGGGTATCCTGAGTATAGGCTGCTACTGGGTGGGCCTTGTTTTCCCCCAGATATGTAATCCTGGCCCATCTTTCCTTGCAGGAGGTGCTGCTGTTCCCGGCAATGAAGCCAGATGATAACAAGAAGGATTCCGCGCCTGGGCAGACCTCGGGGACGTCCGTGTGACCTTGTCATGTGACAGATTTTAGGGTGTTTATTGTGTTCTTATCTGCGGTTCTGTTCCTCTCCCTCATTACTGATATTTTCTGCTTTATACTGAAAATAAATTCTTTAAACTGTGACCGTGAGAGGAGTGTTGTGATTGTGGGAAAGAAAACCTGTCTGTTTCCTCTTTTTACTTTCTGGATTGTTCAGGAAGATGTGGGAACCTTGTTTGTTTGGATGCTTACTGCTGTTTGCGCCGCCAAGTGGGAGATTTAGGCCGGGATCGCACTTGTCAAGATCGCATTACAACTGAATACCGATGTACAGTCCTGGCAAAAGTTTTGAGACTGTCAAAAATATTGGAAATTAGAAAAAGTTGGTGCTTATGTTTTTGTAATAGCAATTTGCATATACTCCAGAATGTTATGAAGAGTGTTCAGATTAATTGCATAGGCCTTCTTTGCCATGAAAATTAACTGGATCCCCAAAAAACCTTTCCACTGCATTTCATTGCTTTCATTGAAGGACCTGCTGAGATCATTTAAGTAATCGTCTTGTTAACTCAGGTTAGAATATTAACGAGCATAAGGCTGGAGATCATTATGTCAGGCTGATTGGGTTAGAATGGCAGACTTGACATGTTAAAAGGAGGGTGATGCTTGAAATCATTGATCTTCCAATGTTAACCATGGTGACCAGCAAAGAAACACATGCAGCCATCATTGCGTTGCATAAAGATGGCTTCACAGGCAAGGATATTGTGGCTACGAAGATTGCACCTAAATCAACAATTTATAGGATCATCAAGAACTTCAAGGAAAGAGGTTCAATTCTTGTTAAAGAGACACTGAAGCGAAAAAAAAATATGATATAGTGAATTGGTTGTGTACTATGAATAATTACTAGAAGATTAGCAGCAAAGAAAATATTCTCATACTTTTATTTTCAGGTATAGAGTGTTTTTTCTAACATTGCATCATTCTATAATATGTGCAGATTACACAACACTCAGCATTCAAAATGAGTCTTTCAGAGCAGTCTGTGAAGTAATGACCTCTCCTCTGGCAGAGAAAAAGTAAATAGTCCAGGAACAGTTGAGATAATAAAAGTCAGATAACAGCCCTCTCCACCACTAACTTAGTCGGAGAGCTTAATAGCTTGTTTGCATAGAGATAACAACTGGAGTTTCTCAACTCTTCCTGTACTGGAAACAATTAGACTGATGTATCTGATCTTAATGTTTTATTTCTTAGCTGTGCTACACATACAAATCATAATATCATCATTTTTCTTTCGCTTCAGTGTCTCTTTAAGAAGGCTTCAGGGCGTCCAAGAAAGTCCAGCAAGCACTAGGTCTCCAAAAGAGGATTCAGCTGTGGGATAGGAGTGCAACCAGTGCAGAGGTTGCTCAGGAATGGCAGCAGGCCGATATGAGCGCATCTGCATGCACAGTGAGGCGAAGACTTTTGGAAGATGGCCTGGTGCCAAGAAGGGCAACAAAAAGCTACTTCTCTCCCAAAAAACATCAGGGACAGATTGATCTTCTGCAGAAAGTATGGTGAATAAACTGCTGAGGACTGGGGCAAAGTAATATTCTCTGATGAAGCCCCTTTCCAATTGTTTGGGGCATCTGGAAAAAGGCTTGTCAGGAAAAGAAAAAAGGTGAGCGCTACCATCAGTCTTGTGTCATGCCAACAGTAAAGCATCCTGAGACCATTCATATGCGGGGTTGCTTCTCATCCATGGGAGTGGGCTCCCTCACAATTTTGCCAAAAAACACAGCTGTGAATAAAGAATGGTACCAAAACACCCTCCAACTGCAACTTCTTCCAAGAATCCAACAAAAGTTTGGTGAAGAACAATGCATTTTCCAGCACGATGGAGCACCGTGTCTTAAGGCAAACGTGATAACTAGGTGGCTCGGGGGCCAAAACTTTTAAATTTTGGGTCCATGGCCTGGAAACTCCCCAGATCTTAATCCCATTGATAACTTGTGGTCATTCCTCAAGAGACAGGTGGACAAACAAAAACCAACTAATTCTGAGAAACTCAAAGAAGTGATTATGAAACAATGGGTTGCTATCAGTCAGGATTTGGCCCAGAAGTTGATTGAGAGCATGCCCAGTTGAATTGCAGAGGTCCTGAAAAAGAAGGGCCAACACTGCAAATACTGACTCTCTGCATAAATCTTGTGTAATTGTCAATAAAAGCCTTTGAAACATATGAAGTGCTTATAATTATTTTTCAGTACATCACAAACAAATGAAACAAAGATCTAAAAGCAGTTTAGCAGCAAACTTAGTGAAAACTAATATTTTTGACAGTCTCAAAACTTTTGGCCAGGACTGTAAGTCAAGGGTTTGGTTCACACTTAAAATGGAACTTTGACCATGCATTGAACTTCATTCCAATCAGTAGCTGATACCCCCTTTCCCATGAGAAACCTTTACTTTTTCTCGATTACATCATCAGGGGGGTTTGTATTGCTGATATTGTGGTGAAACCTCTCCCATAGTGTGATGTCATGACCATGGACCTGACAGTTTGCTGTCTGTGAACCTCATTGCATTGTGGGAAATAACGGCTTTTTCCAACTGCCAGGCAAGTAATATCTCTCTCTGTGCATAGACCTCTGTACAGATCACCTGGCAGAACTAAAGAGGTCATCTGTGATAAATTTCAGAATTTAACCACTTCACAACTGAGGGGTTTTACCCCTGAAACACCAGAGCAATTTTTACCTTTCAGCTCTCCTTCCATTCATTCGTCTATAACGTTATTATTACTTATTGTAATGAAATGAACTATATCTTGTTTTTTTCGCCACCAATTAGGCTTTCTTTAGGTGGGACATTATGCCAAGAATTATTTTATTCTACATGTGTTTTAATAGGAAAATAAGAAAAATGTGGGGAAAAAGTCATTATGTTTCAGTTTTAGGCCATTATAGTTTTTAAATAATGCATGCTACTGTAATTAAAACCCATGAAATGTATTTGCCCATTTGTCCCGGTTATAAAACCGTTTAAATTATGTCACAAAGTTTGGCGCCAATATTTTATTTGGTAATAAAGGTGTCCTTTTTTTTTTCTCAGTTTTGCATCCATTCCTAATTACAAGCCCATAGTTTATAAAGTAACAGTAATATATCCTCTTGACATATATATTTAAAAAGTTCAGTCCCTAAGGTAACTATTTGTTGTTGTTTTTTTTTTTTCATTACAAAAAAAAATAATTGGGGAGTGTGGGAGGTAATGAGTTAATTTATTGTGTAAAACGAATGTATGTGTATATGAAAAATGCTTTAGGGTGTAGTTTTACTATTTGGCCGCAAGATGGCCACAGTGATTTTTTTTTTTTTGTTCATGCGACCTGCAAGCGTCCGGAAGTACGCTTGCAGGAAGCACAATGAGGCTGGGAAAATCACAATGATCGTACTGCTTCTCATAGAAGCAGCCGATCATTGCGGGGGCTTAGATCAACGAACGGGAACGTTTTTTTCCCGTTCATTGATCTCCATGCTAGCGGGTGGCGGCGTGCATGAGCGAGCGGGAGCGCGCTCACAAGCGAGCGGGAGCGCGGACAGCGGCGGTAGCGCGGGAGGTGCGGATATCTCCGTCCCTGGGTGTAAGGGATGGAAAAAGGGACGGAGATATCCGCACCAGTGGGGGTAAAGTGGTTAAATCTGGGAGAGGAAATATTTTACAATAAGCAAACACTGACTAATCTATAAATGAATATTGTAAAAAAATAAGCAATTTTTTTATGTTATTTTCACTACAGTTCCTCTTTAAATGGATTTTCACATGCATGAAAAAACTTTCTTCTTGGAACATAACGTCCCACATTGTGTGCGCTTTCTCACTGAAAATTATCAGCTACTGTGGAATAACGTGTGTTTTAAACACAAACACACAGTGTGCAATAAATTGCGTATGGAAGAACATGCATGTATTCCGTACTGACAAGTGTGAGTTCCTCGTCTTCCAATGACTTGCTGTTCCTGAGACCCCTGTGGCCATCCTTTAAAGGATACCCGAAGTGACATGAGAGATAGACATGGGTGTGTACAGTGCCTAGCACACAAATAACTATGCTGTGTTCCTTTTTTTTCTTTCTCTGCCTGAAAGGGATAAATATCAGGTATGTAAGTGGCTGACTCAGTCCGGACTCAGACTGGAAGTGACTACAGTGTGACCCTCACTGATAAGAAATTCCCGTTTTTTTTATGTTTTTCTTGCTCTCAGAAGCCATTTTCTGCTAGGAAAGTGTTTTATAGTTGAAATGTCTTATCAGTGAGGGTCACACTGCAGTCACTTCCTGAGTCAGGACGGAGTCAGCCACTTACATACTTGATATTTAACTCTTTCAGACAGAGAAAGAAGAAAAGGAACACAGCATAGTTATTGGTGAGCTAGGCACCGTACATACCCAAGTCTATCTCATCATGTCACTTTGGGTATCCTTTAACCCCCAGAGGTACCGTGGACAGGAAATGAGGTACAGCAATACAAACCTGATGGAGCTTCCTCACTCCATAAAAAGGCTTTCCTCTGTTACTGCAGTAGACACAGTCCCTGGTGTAAATATTGCCGTAGACCCCCACAAGTATTGCACTGCTACCTTTAAAGTGAACCTGAAGCATACTGTATTTTTGGGACTATGAGACTTAATTTGCAGGAAGTTCCTGACTTGTGAACGCCTGCCAATATGAACCGCCAACCCGCCATAATGTCGGGGACTTCCTGTACTGTGCCCGTGCAGAGGAGGCCACAGGGGGACAAACAGAGGACATGGAGTCACAAAGAGGCATAGAGGAGGACACAAGGGGGGGGAGGGGGGAACAGAGGAAGACACAGGGAGACACTAGAGGTACAGGGAGGCATGAGGTACAAAGGGGGCATAATCCACAAGATGTCCCTTCACCATGGATGCACCAGATTTAGTATTTTTTTCCCCCCTGGTTTTGTCCTCTATACCTCTTATAGTCCAGAAAATATGGTACCATAATTAAAATGAAAAATAAAAGCATATAGAGCGTTCCTGTTTCTCTCACACTCCTCTCATTCCAGCGATGTCGCCCCCCCCCCCCCCTCGGAGACTGCTCTCTTCCGCTGCGGGAGACTTCAGGAGCCCCAGTGCTCCCGAAGACAGGCGGTTCTGTAGTATGCATATGCAAGCGTATTCACTCGTGCATGCCCAGTATGGAACCGCCTGTTTTTGAATACTTGCATCTCGAGGCCTTCCGGGGCGGGAGATTTGATGCGGGAACCATGAGAGGAACCGGAAGGCTCTACTGGACCAGAGCCTTCCCTCTCCATAGGTAATATGCCTGAAAGATAAATCGAATTTAAAGCGAAATTACGATCACCAAGATCACAATTTCGGAATCGTCAAAGCTGTGATTTCCTTAATGATGTCATTTCCGCATGGGGAGGTTTGAAGAAGTGGCTTGCCCCAAGTTTCGGCGCATGTGCGGCCCGCAGCATCAGCAGTGTTGGACATACATTCCGACATGAGTCCAACGCTACCCATCCTCTCGTGCCGTCTGCTGGCTTTTATGCACGGCATACTTCCTGGTTCCTGTATGTCATATGGCATACAGGAAGTATGCCATGCATTAGAGCCTTCAGGAGGCGAAGTGGATAGATGGGCATTGCTGGACTCCTGCTGGAAGGTATGTCCAGCACTGCCGCAGTTTGGGGGACAGAGAGGGCACAGAGAGCGACACAGAGGGGGCAAAAAGACAAAAAGGGGGCAAGAGAGAAACCCGGAGGGGGCACAGACAGAGGGTGCACAAAGAGAGACACAGAGGGTGCACAAAGAGAGACGGAGATAGAGGCACACAGGGAGGGGGAACAATGCTTAATTTGAAGGAAATTGTGAATCGAAATCACAATTTCGGACAGAAATCGCTCAATTCAATTTTTTCCTAAAATCGTTCAGGCCGAATAGGTAAGTATCTTTTTTTTTTTTTTAAATTTATTTTAATTACCCTTCAGGTTTGCTTTAAAGCGACTATAGAGCCTGAAATGACATTTTCATTTAATGCTGTTATTGTCTTGTCTTGCAAAAGTTATAATTAGCTGCTGCCTGAAAACCTCCCGATACCTTGTGGCCTCTGGCTTCCGAGGTATATCCCCGCCCTCTGATGAAAAAACTCCATGTTGTTTCCGTAGAGTCTACGTGGGCGGGTCTACATGTCAGAAGTCGAGGGCCACAGGGTTTTAGGAGGCTTTTGGGACCCACGGCAAGTGAATATGACTTTTAAAGGACAAGACATTAACCTCCTTGCCGGTTATCCCGAGCTGAGCTCGGGGTAACTCGCGCAGGAGGATTGCTCTGGCCCTGCTGGGCCGATTTTCATAATTTTTTTTCCCTACACGCAGCTAGCAGTTTGCTAGCTGCGTGTGGTACGCGATCACTGCCGCTACCCGCCGATTCGCCGCGCCGAGCCGCCCCCCCCCCCCCCCCCCGACCCCTGCGCAGCCTGGCCAATCAGTGCCAGGCAGCGCTGAGGGGTGGCTCAGGATTCCCTCTGACGTTATCCCGCCATGGCGACGGTGGAAGCCCTGCAGGAAATCCCGTTCTCAACGGGATTTCCTGCTTGCGCAGATCGCAGGCGGCGATCGAAGAAGATAGGGGGATGCCGCTTGTCAGCGGCAATCATGTAGCTAGGCTATGTACACAGTAACATTGCACTCATGCCCCCTGTGTGTGCCAGAGCCAGTAAAAGTTGTATAGGAGGTACTGAACCCGGGTTCTTATAGATGTTGGGGTGCTTTGTATTGAGCACCCACATCTGAATTGAGATTATTTAATTGCTCATTATTATGCAACTATTATGATAATTGATTTCTTTCATAGATGGATTGTTTGGTGGTGTGCGCCTTTTTCTAATGTTTTTATGATGAAGTTGGAAGAAATATATTCTATTAAAGTGTGATTTATACATTTTTCATCAATCATGTGTGGTGCCTTGTTTATGAGCTGAATTCTTCCCCTTTTTGCCATGTAGCTAGGCTAGCTACATGATTTAAAAAATAAAAACAAAAGTGCTGCGCTGCCCCCTTGCCGCAACAATTGGACCGGCAAGGGGGTTAAAGAAAACCTGAACTGAAAATTAAAAGTCAAAATAAACATACACAAGTCATACTTACCTCCTGTGTAGTCTACTCCTCAATCTCTTTTTCCTCTCCTGCGTCCTGTTTGTCCACTGTGATCAATGGAATTCTCCATCCTCCATTTTGAAAATGGCCATTACATCATAACAGCTTTCTGGTCAGCACACAGTTAAACTGTAACATCACCCACTTGAGCCTTAGGGAAACATGGACACATCAGTTCTCCTCTCAGCTGTAACTGACAGCAACTGATATATAACTCACAGCAACTGATATATTTCAGTTCTGACAAAATGTTGTCAGAACTGGAAGGGATCATTGTCAGAAGAAAATGGTGAGCTTCTGAGAGGAACTGATGGCAAGGTAACGGTAATGTTCATTTGAAGTTACCTCATGTGTTTATTTTAAATAATTTTACTCAGTACAGGTTGCCTTTAAGGCCCCATTTACACTGGGAATTCAAAACGCTGGAAAAAAAAAATCACTAGCATTTTGCAAAGCAATTTCCCTGTTAATAATCTCTGTACAGGAAAGTGATTTTAGAGTGAGTTTTTGTTTTGTGGTTCTTTAACTCATTCCAAAAAAAAGCTCCAAAAATGCTGAAAGCACCATATTGGCAATTTCAGCAAATCGCTAATCACTGATGATCGCTACAGTTTGAACACCACCATTGATTTACATTGTCATAGAGCTTTTTCTATGCGCTAGCGGTTTACAGACAGGCTGAAATCACTAGTATAACACTCCAGTGTGAATGAGGGCCAAATGACGATGTCATGTGAGGCTGTATAGTCTGTACTTTTTTCCTTCGAAACTTTAAAATCGATTTTCTCAAAAACTATAAGGTCTTTTTGAAAAATTGTTTTTTCCCTCTTATTCCGAATGATCTCCTTAACATATCCTGCAATTTAGGGTTTCTAGAATTTAAGGTGGATTTTCTATTAACCATTAAAGTCGGCTGGTTTTTAAATGTGTATTTTTTTTCCTTTGAAACTTTAAAATCGATTTTCTCAAAAACTATAAGGTCGATTTGAAATTTTTTTTTCCCTCTTGTAGCCACTGGGGGTCCCTACAAGCTCTGGGGCAGCTGCCTCCTTTGCCTCTATGGTAGCGCCGGCCCTGATAGCAGCTCCTGCTGCTTACCTGGGTCCCGCACACGATCCATGTTATTCAGCGGGACTCCAGGGCTCTCTTGCTGGCCACCGGGATCCCCATCTCCACTCTGCTTCCTGGATCCTGGTGGCAAATCAATGGGAGCGTTTTTAAAAAAAAGCTCTCAGAAAACACTGATGTGTAAAAAGCGCTCAGAAAAGCGCTTATAGTGTGTCTGAGCCCTTAGGCTGGTTTCACAGTGGGACGTTACAGGTGCACGTTAGAGCAGCCTGTAACGCACCCCACCGCACAGCAATGAAAAAATCAATGGGCTGTTCACAGTGCCCACGTTGCGTTACTTAGTAACGCTGCGCCATAAGACAACGTACTGCATGCAGTACAGACTGCTTGCACATGCTCAGTAACGTTGCGGAGGAGCAGAGAGCGGCCAGGCACATGGCTAATTAATATTCACTGCACTCAGTGACGTGCAGTATTTACTTCCTGGAGCGGCCGCCCTGTGCGGCGATTGGCCGGGCGGGGCCACGTGATGCCGCATGCGTCCAAGAGTACGCATCACGGACGCCAGAGTGAGCTGCACAACGCGGCTCACTCTGACATCCACAGCAGAGAGCACCAGGCGTTGTGTTAGGGCCCGTTCACACTGCACGCGTTTCCAGCCGCGTTTTGGAAACGCGTGCAGGTGGCCAAAACGCACGACATCAGACATTGCATAGAGTGCAATGTCTGATGTTCACACTGCATGCGTTCCGGACCTGTGCGGTCCGGGAACGCATGCTGCACGCAGATTTTGCAAAAACGCGTGGCTGTCCCATTCACTTTTCAGTGATGGGATCAGCCACGCAACGCACACAAACGCGGATGGCCATGCGTTCGTATGCGTTGCGGTCCGCACGCATGGCCATCCGCATTTCTGATCTGAACGGGCCCTTAGGGGCACGTTATACGACCATAACGTCCCCTAAAACGCAACGTCCTGGTGTGAAACCAGCCTTAACCATCTTGGCGCTATGATTAATTCTGGATTTTAGGGTCTAAAAGCGGTACAATTTTTTGCACCCTTTCAGATCCTAAAACCTGGAAAAAAATGCCAGGGAGATCTTCACAGCCCCAGCAATCACTCACCTCCCTGTCTCCAGCGCTGCAGTTATGCCTCCATCCTCCGGGTGGCGCTGCAACTCTAAAGTGAGATTGCTAGCTTTCTTCATAATGACAGCCCTGTAATGTCTGATTACGCTGCCTCAAAGCTGCTCTCCATGGCAGACATGACTTCCTCATTCTGTGGAGATTAGTGATGGGAATTCCGGCTCTTTTCAGAGAATCGGCTCTTCTGAATCGGCTCCCAGTAAAGAGCCGGCTCTTACGGCTCTGAATCGGCTCTTCATTAAATATCACTAGACACCACTCAGAATCGGATTAAAAGCCCCGCCCCATCTCCATAACAACTCCAGACTGCTTCTCTGACTGGTCTTGCTACTGCTCTGCTCCGCCCCGCCCCAAACACTCCTACAAGCTGCAAGAGGAGGACTACTTCTCCCAGAATGCCTCAGCGCCCTTTATTACGGAGCAAAGCAGAGCTAAAAGGGGCGGCTGAGGCATCGGCTCTTCTCAGAGTGAGCATCGGCTCCTCTGATTCACTTCAAAGAGCCGGCTCTTAGAGCCGGCTCGTTCACGAACGACCCATCACTAGTGGAGATCACTTCCTCATTCCACAGAGAGAAAGCAGCACAATCAGACATAGCACAGCTCAGACTGTGCATCTGCAGAGCTGCCCTCCAATGGTAATTAATCCCCCAGCACTTCCATGCTGTGAATGGGGTCTATTGTAATGCGCTGAAGTTGGCTGATTGTAGGAGAAAATTACTGACAGGGGAGGAGGTTAGGTTAATTTGCAGGGCAGACAGCAGTCAGAAGTGCTTGATTAGAATACTGACAGTGTAATCCAATCAGCAGTCTAGCTGCTGTTCAGTTTCCACATTAATACAGTCACTGCACTTTTGAGAGACCTCTTTTATGTGACAACTACCGGGAGCAAAGACACTTTTTAGTTGGGATATATTATCGTTATTTAGTATTTATATGGCGCCAACATTTTACACATTGTATATATTGTCTTGACACTATCTGTCCCGATGACCTGTTACCATGGGATTTAAGGGTACTTATCCGTTAGCCGGGCGCATCCGGCAGGTGGCGCTAATTACTATTCCCCCTCCAGGCCGACATGGATAGTAGGGAAAGATGTAACTCTGGTGGAGTTTTGTCGCCACCTGCCGGATGCGCCCGGCTAACGGATAAGTACCGATTTTAAGTATGTGTCCAGTCACAGAGTAAAGTATTGTTTTCCGTGCTGTCAGGGTGAATTCCAAGAGCAAACCACCATAAAGGATACCGGAGCTCGCTTATTAGAAATGTGGGGGGACAGGCATGTACAATGAGCTTTCCTGATAACCACCGTTCCCCTCCTTTGCCTGCTAAGTTCCCCCCCGGCTCGCTGAAGATGGGCAGCACCGCGCCTACCCTGGCCCACCTGTGCGCATCATACAGCACGCAATTGCAGCCAGGAGTGCATTGCGCATGATGTCATGCGCAGAGAGTTCCCAGTTGGGTTTGAGTGCTGTCGGGTGTACGCAGCTGGTCCAGCGTAGGCGTGGTGCTGCCCGGCTCCGGCAACCCAGAAGAGGTTGCCGGTGTTAAGCTGGCCACTAATGGTCCAATTTCTAGCGAAAAATCTTTCGAGCGATCAGAAATTCTGATCGGATTGGTTGTAAATAATCTCCATTGATGGACACAATCGATTATGAACGAGTGAAAAAATGTCGCCCGAATGAATTTTCGTCGAATGAAAATTTGGATTTTCTTGGTGGTCGTGATAGATAGGAAGCAATGATTGGTTAGTTGATGGTGTAGTGAACGATTTTTCGTCCGATCAGAATTTCTGATCGCTCGAACGATTTTTCGCTAGAAATTGGACCGTTAGTGGCCAGCTTTAATTTATCAGTCAAAGAAGGAGAGCGGTGGGCATCTGGACAGCTCATCGTACATGCCATCTCCCTCAGTTTCTCATCTTTTTGGCTCTGGCCTTTTGCACACTATATGCGATTGCGATTTTGATGTGGTTTTACATGCAGTTCCGATTTGCGATTTTTAATCGGTACTGCGTGCTGTGTTTTTGTTTGGAACGGAGCCTTCGAAAAGCCCTTGGGAGCCCGAGTGCTCTTGAAGACGGGTCTCTCTACACTGCGCATGCGCGAGCGGCCACTCACACGCACTCGTGTGTGCGCAGTTTGGAGCCGCCTGTCTTCGGGAGGACTCGGCTCCTGAAGACTTCTGAAGTCCCGCGCAGCAGGGGATTTGAATGAATGGAGGAGCTGCCGCCTGAACGAGAGGACCAGGAGAGGAGAGGGAAAGCTCATTAGGACCCAGATCCTTCCCTCTCCTGGGGTAAGTATCCGCCTTTGTATTTTAGGGTGGCCACTAACCATCCAATCTTTTTCATCCAATCTTACCATTTCTATGTAATAGAAGGGCCTGCCTATAGTATCTGTTCAAGTATAATCACTCAGTTTACTCTTCTACTACATAGATTTGGTAAGATTGGATGATAAAGATTGGATCGTCAGTAGCCACCCTTGACCCACAGTTCTCATTGGCTTTAACCCCCCTGGCGGTATAAAAAATTCAGCCAGGAGGCAGCACAGCAGTTTTTATTTTTTTTGTTTTTTTCTTATATCATGTAGCGAGCGCAGGGTCCCGCCCGCTTCGATCAGGAAATCCCGTTCAAAGAACGGGATTTCCTGGAGGGCTTCCCCCGTCGCCATGGCGACGGGGTGGGATGACGTCACCGACGTCGGGACGTCATTGGGAGTCCCGAACCACCCCTCAGTGCTGCCTGGCACTGATTGGCCAGGCAGCGCCTGGGGAGGGGGCCGCGCGGCGCGGCGCAACGGATAGCGGCGATCGAGCGCGGGGCGGCGGCGATCGGTGTGCTGACGCAGCTAGCAAAGTGCTAGCTGCGTGCAGCAAAAAAAAAATTAAACAAATCGGCCCAGCAGGGCCGGAGAAAACCTCCTGCACGGCTTACCCCGAACTACGTTTGGGGTTACAGCCAAGGAGGTTAAGTAGATGCCCACCTCGCCATCGCACTCACGTAGTCTACATTGTTCTGTGTAGGTGCAGTAGTTCTTCACCTGCGCACAGTGGCGGCTCCAGGAAATTTTTTTAGGGGGTGCTATGCAGGTGCTGGACCAATTTCCGGGGGAGCTGACGACCTGCGGCGCGCGAAGAGCGCCGCGGCAAAAAATGGGTGTGGCTACAGCCGCGGCGGAAAAAATGGGCGTGGTCATGACCGGATGGGGGCGGAGCTAACTGTAATTTAAAGTGAACCCAGGGTGAGAGTGATATGGTGGCTGCCATATTTATTTCCTTTTAAACAATACTAGTTGCCTGGCAGCCCTGCTGATCTATTTGGCTGTAGTAGTGAACTGAATTACACCAGAAACAAGCCATGCAGCTAATCTTGTCAGTTCTGACAATATTGTCAGAAACCCCTGACCTGCTGCATGCTTGTTCAGGGTCTATGGTTGAAAGAATAAGAGGCAGAGGACCAGCACGGCAGCCAGGCAACTGGTATTGCTTAAAGGGAGATAAATATGGCAGCCTCCATATTATTCTCACCTCGGGTTCCCTTTAAAAGTGCAACGCAAAGACAGAGGGCCCAAGTTTTGGTGACCCTTTTCCCAGAAAATTCACATAATTGTGCAGGTTTTCTCAAGAAAATACACGTAATGTGAGCAGATTTTAACAAAAAACACGTCCAATGACCCCAATATGCACAATCGTTATCAGATATGGCTCCAATATGCACAATCGGTAGCAGATATGACCCCAATATGCACAATCGGTAGCAGATATGACCCCAATATGCACAATCGGTAGCAGATATGACCCCAATATGCACAATCGGTAGCAGATAGGACCCCAATATGCACAATCGGTAGCAGATATGACCCCAATATGCACAATCAGTAGCAGATATGGCCCCAATATGCACAATCGGTAGCAGATATGGCCCCAATATGCACAATCGGTAGCAGATATGGCCCCAATATGCACAATCGGTAGCAGATATGGCCCCAATATGCACAATCGGTAGCAGATATGGCCCCAATATGCACAATCGGTAGCAGATATGGCCCCAACATGCACAATCGGTAGCAGATATGGCCCCAATATGCACAATCGGTAGAAGATATGGCCCCAATATGCACAATCGGTAGCAGATATGGCCCCAATATGCACAATCGGTAGCAGATATGGTCCCAATATGCACAATCGGTAGCAGATATGGTCCCAATATGCACAATCGGTGGCAGATATGGTCCCAATATGCACAATCGGTGGCAGATATGGTCCCAATATGCACAATCGGTGGCAGATATGGTCCCAATATGCACAATCGGTGGCAGATATGGTCCCAATATGCACAATCGGTGGCAGATATGGTCCCAATATGCACAATCGTGGCAGATATGGTCCCAATATGCACAATCGTTATCAGATATGGCCCCAATATGCACAATCGGTAGCAGATATGACCCCAATATGCACAATCGGTAGCAGATATGACCCCAATATGCACAATCGGTAGCAGATATGACCCCAATATGCACAATCGGTAGCAGATATGACCCCAATATGCACAATCGGTAGCAGATATGACCCCAATATGCACAATCGGTAGCAGATATGACTCCAATATGCACAATCCGTAGCAGATATGACCCCAATATGCACAATCGGTAGCAGAAATGACCCCAATATGCACAATCGGTAGCAGAAATGACCCCAATATGCACAATCGGTAGCAGAAATGACCCCAATATGCACAATCGGTAGCAGAAATGACCCCAATATGCACAATCCGTAGCAGATATGACCCCAATATGCACAATCCGTAGCAGATATGACCCCAATATGCACAATCCGTAGCAGATATGACCCCAATATGCACAATCCGTAGCAGATATGACCCCAATATGCACAATCCGTAGCAGATATGACCCCAATATGCACAATCAGCATCACCTGAAAAAGAAAAGAAAAACCCATTTACTCACCTACAGCCAGAAGACCTTCTTTCCCGACCTCCTGTCCCGAGTCCTGACCTCATTGTGGCGCGCAGCGCCCGCGCGCCCACGATCCTCTTCCTTCCCGACGTCACGACGAGACTTCCTGCCTGCATGCAGAGAGCAGGGCTACGGGAAAATGGCCGCCCGAAGCCATGCACTGCAGACTCGAAGTCTGCAGAACAGGGCTCCGGGCGGCCATCTTACCGTAGCCCTGCCTGCTGCTCCGTGCTGCCGCTGTGTGAACTGACTTGGCGTCTTTTAGACGCCTGAAGTCAGTTCACTCCAGGGGGTGCTTTGGGGGTGCTTGGACAATTCTAGGGGGTGCTCGAGCACCCCCTTGCACCCCCCTGGCGCCGCCCCTGCCTGCGCAGATAATTCCAGATTATGCGAGCGCAATTATGAGTGACACGGACACGTGCTTGAGCAGGCGATGACGACCTGGCAAGATGGGCATCTGCAACGGAGGGGATCCTGTTGCACCCATGGTCACAGCCGCTTCTGTTCTCCCCAACCCTTCCAAGTCGTTCCCCTTTTGGTTTTCCCTCTTGACCATAACAAGTAGTTATTCCACAGTTGTTGTAGTGCTCTCAGCTGGTGTTTGTACACATACCGAGTATGCTGTCAGACATATTCTAATGTTGCAAACCGGTTACTTGTCCCTTCAAAAGGCCACAAAACAATGGCTACTTGTTATCGGTTCTAGCATTTTCATAACAATGACTTTTTTGTGTACAATGTTCATTGAGGCTCCAAAGGTGTGTGAAAATGTAATTGCTGGCTAGACTGTACTTGCAACCTCAAAATACTTTCAAACAATAGTTATGAGAACACTGTAATTGTTCCTTTGAAGTCTTGTAATTCGAATGTGGAATACACTTATCACCACCTGTAGCAATGCCTTGTGCACAAGTGGAGTAAAGGTAACCATACATCAGATGACTTGGTGGATGATCGACCATCCATTTATATTATTATAATCTAATTGGATGAAAATCTGTGGCGACAAGTGCATGCACGACTGACAATGTGACTGGCGTATTCTCCCCTAATGTTAAATGTTCCCCCAGTGCAAGTGATACATTACCTGTCTGTATCCTCCACTGGCTCCGTTCTCCTGACAATTGCGACCCACGTGGTTGCCTAGTAAGGACGCGCGTGTGATGTCAGATGTCACACATGCGGGCATGTTACTAGGCAACCACATGGAGCATGCGTGTACAGAAAATGGAGGAAGCCAGGAGCCAGCAGAGGACAAGCGGCGGGCACGGTAATGTATAACTTGCAATGGGGGGTGGGGAACATTTAACATTACGGGGGATATAGTATCACAAGTGAGGTGGCCAGATGCGGTGTCACAAGGCCAATTCGTGATCAATTTCAGCAATGTTACAGTGGCATTTCAGCATGAAATTGACCGGTGTTCAGCCTCAGTGTATGGCCAGCTGATCAATCTCTCTCTAATCAGATTCCTAATCAAATTCGGTTACAGAGAGATTTGTATTTTGGTCGGCTCATCATCGCTAGATATGTTTGTGGTTTTCAGGCTGGCGTTCACGTCTCTTGGGTCAGCCGCAGGATTTGCTGGCACAGTAGTGACACAGCGGTGGCTGCTGCTGGCACAGTAGTGACACAGCGGTGGCTGCTGCTGGCACAGTAGTGACACAGCGGTGGCTGCTGCTGGCACAGTAGGGGCACTGGGGTGGCTGCTGCTGGCATAGTAGTGACACAGCGGTGGCTGCTGTTGGCACATTAGGGGCACTGGGGTGGTTGCTGCTGGCATTGTAGTGACGCAGTGGTGGCTGCTGCTGGCACATTAGGGGCACTGGGGTGGCTACTGCTGGCACATTAGAAGCACTGGGGTGGCTGATGCTGCTGGCACATTAGGGGCACTGGGGTAACTGCTGCTGGCACATTAGGGGCACTGGGGTGGCTGATGCTGGCACATTAGGGGCCCTGGGGTGGCTGATGCTGGCACATTAGGGGCCCTGGGGTGGCTGATGCTGGCACATTAGGGGCACTGGGGTAACTGCTGCTGGCACATTAGGGGCACTGGGGTGGCTGCTGCGGGCACATTAGGGGCACAGTGGTGGCTGCTGCTGGCAAATTAGGGGCACTGGGGTGGCTGATGCTGGCACATTAGGGGCACAGCGGTGGCTGATGGCACATTAGGGGCACTGGGGTGGCTGATGCTGGCATAGTAGTGACACAGTGGTGGCTGATGCTGGCACATTAGGGGCACTGGGGTGGCTGCTGCTGGCACATTAGGGGCACAGGGGTGGCTGATGCTGGCACATTAGGGGCACAGGGGTGGCTGATGCTGGCACATTAGGGGCACTGGGGTGGCTGATGCTGGCACATTGGGGGCACTGGGGTGGCTGATGCTGGCACATTGGGGGCACTGGGGTGGCTGATGCTGGCACATTGGGGGCACTGGGGTGGCTGATGCTGGCACATTAGGGGCACTGGGGTGGCTGATGCTGGCATAGTAGTGACACAGCGGTGGCTGCTGTTGGCACATTAGGGGCACTGGGGTGGTTGCTGCTGGCACATTAGGGGCACTGGGGTGGCTGATGCTGCTGGCACATTAGGGGCACAGCGGTGGCTGATGCTGGCACATTAGGGGCACTGGGGTGGCTGCTGTTGGCACATTAGGGGCACTGGGGTAACTGCTGCTGGCACATTAGGGGCACTGGAGTGGCTGATGCTGGCACATTAGGGGCACTGGGGTGGCTGATGCTGGCACATTAGGGGCACTGGGGTGGCTGATGCTGGCACATTAGGGGCACTGGAGTGGCTGCTGCTGGCACATTAGGGGCACTGGGGTGGCTGATGCTGCTGGCACATTAGGGGCACAGCGGTGGCTGATGCTGGCACATTAGGGGCACTGGGGTAACTGCTGTTGGCACATTAGGGGCACTGGGGTGGCTGATGCTGGCATAGTAGTGACACAGCGGTGGCTGCTGCTGGCACATTAGGGGCACTGGGGTGGCTGATGCTGGCACATTAGGGGCACTGGGGTAACTGCTGCTGGCACATCAGGGGCACTGGGGTGGCTGCTGCGGGCACATTAGGGGCACTGGGGTAACTGCTGTTGGCACATTAGGGGCACTGGGGTGGCTGATGCTGGCATAGTAGTGACACAGCGGTGGCTGCTGCTGGCACATTAGGGGCACTGGGGTGGCTGATGCTGGCACATTAGGGGCACTGGGGTAACTGCTGCTGGCACATTAGGGGCACTGGGGTGGCTGCTGCGGGCACATTAGGGGCACTGGGGTGGTTGCTGCTGGCACATTAGGGGCACTGGGGTGGCTGATGCTGCTGGCACATTAGGGGCACAGCGGTGGCTGATGCTGGCACATTAGGGGCACTGGGGTGGCTGCTGTTGGCACATTAGGGGCACTGGGGTAACTGCTGCTGGCACATTAGGGGCACTGGGGTGGCTGATGCTGGCACATTAGGGGCACTGGGGTGGCTGATGCTGGCACATTAGGGGCACTGGAGTGGCTGCTGCTGGCACATTAGGGGCACTGGGGTGGCTGATGCTGCTGGCACATTAGGGGCACAGCGGTGGCTGATGCTGGCACATTAGGGGCACTGGGGTAACTGCTGTTGGCACATTAGGGGCACTGGGGTGGCTGATGCTGGCATAGTAGTGACACAGCGGTGGCTGCTGCTGGCACATTAGGGGCACTGGGGTGGCTGATGCTGGCACATTAGGGGCACTGGGGTAACTGCTGCTGGCACATTAGGGGCACTGGGGTGGCTGCTGCGGGCACATTAGGGGCACTGGGGTAACTGCTGCTGGCACATTAGGGGCACTGGGGTGGCTGATGCTGGCATAGTAGTGACACAGCGGTGGCTGCTGCTGGCACATTAGGGGCACTGGGGTGGCTGATGCTGGCACATTAGGGGCACTGGGGTGGCTGCTGCGGGCACATTAGGGGCACTGGGGTGGCTGCTGCTGGCACATTAGGGGCACAGCGGTGGCTGATGCTGGCACATTAGGGGCACTGGAGTGGCTGATGCTGGCATAGTAGTGACACAGTGGTGGCTTATGCTGGCACATTAGGGGCACTAGGGTGGTTGATGCTGGCACATTAGGGGCACTGGGGTGGCTGATGCTGGCACATTAGGGGCACTGGGGTGGCTGCTGCTGGCACATTAGGGGCACAGGGGTGGCTGATGCTGGCACATTGGGGGCACAGGGGTGGCTGATGCTGGCACATTGGGGGCACTGGGGTGGCTGATGCTGGCACATTAGGGGCACTGGGGAGGCTGCTGCTGGCACATTAGGGGCACTGGGGTGGCTGATGCTGGCACATTAGGGGCACTAGGGTGGCTGCTGCTGGCACATTAGGGGCACTGGGTTGGCTGCTGCTGGCACATTAGGGGCACTGGGGTGGCTGATGCTGGCACGTTAGGGGCACTGGGGTGGCTGATGCTGGCACATTAGGGGCACAGTGGTGGCTACATCTGGCAAATTAGGGATACTGTGATGTGACTGATGTGTTAGTAAGGCTGTATGATAAAAAAGATGGAGGGGCCTACATGTGCCAGCAAGAGTATAAGATGACAGAGGTACACAAGGACTGTCAGTAGTGATGTACATCAGAAAGGGGTACAGAGGTGTCTCCATATCTCAGAAACTGTGTTTGATGACAGGCTGGGAGGGGGGTTATGATGGAGAGTGTCAGTTAGACCACCACAGTGACTGACAGGCACAGTACACCTAGTACTCAAGGTACGTGGTCTATATTGCTGAAGTGATGCACAGGCAGCAGAGGGCACCCCCAGCACAGCCAGACTGGACACTCCTTCCCTGAGGGAATCATTGCACCACATGTCCTGAACTCGGAAGCTGCCAGCAACATTTCTAAAAAGCTACAGTCCAGTCTGTAGGATTTATCCCAGCAAACTGCGCTGCAGCCATCATTCCAGTCACCAGTGACCTCCTTCACCACACAGAAAGTACTCTGCAGCCAGCCAAAAATGGGGGCTGCGCACCGCGCTGAAAAATGGGTGTGGCCATGACATTGTATGGGCGGAGCTAGCATAATGATGTAGCACCGAGGCATAAGAAAGCAGTGTTAACGCCATGCAGGATTCGCATCATGGGTGTGCAGAAACTGTGTGATGCTATTTAATACCGTATATATACTGTAACCCCAAAGCAGCAAACATGGCCAACTATGACCATTAAATAATAAATGCAGCAACAGTTAACCCAGACACCAGAAAATAAACGCAATGTGAGCAACATTTCAGCACAAAATAAACGCAATGTGAGCAACATTTCAGCACAAAATAAACGCAATGTGAGCAACATGTCAGCACAAAATAAATGCAATGTGAGCAACATTTCAACACAAAATAAACGCAATGTGAGCAACATTTCAGCACAAAATAAACGCAATAGGCAACATGTCAGCACAAAATAAATGCAATGTGAGAAACATGTCAGCCCAAAATAAACGCAATGTGAGAAACATGTCAGCACAAAATAAACGCAATGTGAGAAACATGTCAGCACAAAGTAAACGCAATGTGAGAAACATGTCAGCACAAAGTAAACGCAATGTGAGATACATGTCAGCACAAAGTAAACGCAATGTGAGAAACATGTCAGCACAAAATAAACGCAATGTGAGAAACATGTCAGCACAAAATAAACGCAATGTGAGAAACATGTCAGCACAAAGTAAACGCAATGTTGGCAACATTTCACATGGAAAAAACAGCATTTACTCACCTGAAGTCTTCTCTCGCTCCTGGCTGGTCTCTGGCGCGCTGCTCCCGGGACCATCTTCCTCCTCCTGCAATCTCCTGCTCTGACAGGCAGAGCAGGGCTATGGCAAGATGGCGCCCAAAGCCCTGTACTGGAGACACAAATTTTCTCCAGTACAGGGCTTTGGCAGCCATCTTGCCATAGCCCTGTTCTGCCTGCCGGAGGAATATGCAGGCTGCTGGAGCGGGGCTGCGGGGAATGAACTGGCGCAGCGTCTATGAGATGCTGCAGCCAGTTAATGCGATCGTACGGTGGCCAGAGTGCCGAGTCCGGGACGTCCCGCAGCTAAAAGCGGGACGTTTCCCAGGACTTCATGCAGCCTGGGACAGCGCTCCCTGAAGGCGGGATGCGTCCCGGGTAAAGCGGGTCGTATGGTCACCGTACCTTAGGGCAGCGTGATCAGACACAACACCCGCATGCACACGCCAGTCACTCACATAACATCCTCCTGTTTCACACACTCCTCCTTCCATTCTCTCTGGCTGCTTGCAGGAGATTACCACATGTGGGGGCGGGGCCAATACGGAGGGAAAAAGAAACTGGCGACATCATTGGCCATTGGGAGGGACAAAGGCTGAGGCTAGGCTGCGGTGATTGGTTTAGCAGGGCTGAGGGGCGGGACTGTCTTGTCTGCAGGCATATTTATGGGCATTGCAGCGATTCATACAGAAATCCCAGACACAAAAAAAGTAACACTATTTATAGAAAATGTGTTAATTAACAGACGGTTGGCAATGTGTTGTGGGCGGGGTTTGGCGCTTACATCATCATCATCATCTAGCTCAGCCTACAGCTATCCTTATGGGCTGAGGCTGAGCCTGTCACATGAAACCCTGCCCCTGACCAATCACTGGCAGGGGGCGTGGATTTGATGTGAAAAGGTGGGAGCTTTGAGTAGTACTTCCGTACTGTGCATGGGTATCAGCTGATCTAGTCTGGCTGGAGGCTCACAGCCTGCCTCCCTCCCTCCATTTTGCCTGCCATCCTTTGCCTCCTCCACCAGGACCAGCAGCAGAAGCCAGCCTCATGCCTCTTCCACCAGGACCAGCAGCAGAAGCCCGCCTCATGCCTCATCCTCCACCAGGACCAGCAGCAGAAGCAGCCTCATGTCTCCTCCTCCACCAGGGCCAGCAGCAGAAGCCCGCCTCATGCCTCATCCTCCACCAGGACCAGCAGCAGAAGCCAGCCTCATGCCTCTTCCACCAGGACCAGCAGCAGAAGCCCGCCTCATGCCTCATCCTCCACCAGGACCAGCAGCAGAAGCAGCCTCATGTCTCCTCCTCCTCCACCAGGGCCAGCAGCAGAAGCAGCCTCATTCCTCCTCCAGGGCCAGCAGCAGAAGCCAGCCTCATGCCTCCTCCTCCACCAGGGCCAGCAGCAGAAGCCCGCCTCATGCCTCATCCTCCACCAGGACCAGCAGCAGAAGCAGCCTCATTCCTCCTCCAGGGCCAGCAGCAGAAGCCAGCCTCCTGCCCCAGCTGTCCTCACAGTAAGTAGCTGATCTCACTCACTTGCTTTTAAAGGGAAACTTAACTGAGAGGGATATGGATGTTTCCTTTTAAACAATACCAGTTTCATGGCAGTCCTGCTGATCTTTGGCTGCAGTAGTGTCTGAATCACACCCCTGAAACAAGCATGCAGCTAATCCAGTATGACTTCAGTCAGAGCACCTGATCTGCATGCTTGTTGAGGGGCTGTGGCTAACAGGATTAGAGATACAGGATCATCAGGAGAATCAGGCAACTGGTATTATTTTAAAAGAAAAAAAACATATCCTTATCAGCTTAGGTTCCCTTTAAACAATACCAGTTTCTTGGCTATCCTGCTTATCCTCTGTCTGTAATCTTTTTAGCCATTGACCCTGAACAAGCATGCAGCATATCAGGTGTTTCTGACATTGTCACTTCTGACAAGATTATCTGATGCTTGTTTCTGGTGTGATTCAGTCACTACTGCAACCAAATAGATCAGCTGTATAGCAAAGCAAATGGTATTGTTTAAAGGGAAAGTACTTTGCCTCCATATCTCTTGTTGCAGTTGTCCTTTTAAATTATAGATGAGGCAAAGCCAAGGTGAGCGGGATATGGAGGCTGGCCTGTTTTTTTCATTTTAAATAATGCATATTGCCTGGCTGTCCTGCTGTCTGTATGACTGATATTGTGGTTTCACCCCTCCCACAGTGTGATGCCATCATTATATGGTCCTGACTGTTTGCTGTCTGTGATCCTCATTGCATTGAGGGAAATAATGGCTTCCTATTGCCAAGCAAGCACTATCTCCCTCTGTGCATAGAACTCTAACATTCCATGCAGATCACCTGGCAGAACTAAAGCCTCCAGTGATCAATTTCCGAATAAAAATCAGAGAGAGGAAAGATTTTATCATGGGCAGACGCTGACTAAATATTCTATAATAAATGAATGTTGTAAACAATTTTATTCATTTGTCGTTTACAGTTCATTTAAATCAGTTTAGCTTTACTTACCTGGAGCCTCCTTCAGTGCTGAAAGTCTGTGTAGTAATCTCTGCAGTTCTGCTGTCACCCATTCTTGTGTGTGTGTGTGTGTGTGTGTGTTGCCTTGCCTGGGAGCATTCTATGCAGTACTATTGTGCAGAGCACTCCTGGCCAGACGCCCATACGGAGTGCATGAATGGGTGCGTGACCATGAGCGGTGCATGCACCCATACATGCGCAGAAGCCGCTGACCCATACGGAGTGGATGAATGGGTGACAGCAGAACTGCGGCGAGGGACACAGACTTCTCGGGGCTGCAGGAAGTCCCAGGTAAATAAAGCTACACTGATTTCATTCGCCTCATGTTTCCTTCATGTGCACCTGTAGAATTTGTATTCTTCCTCCCTGTAAGGGAGGTTTGGAACTCAGTATGCTGATGGAGGTTTAGGGGAGCACAATTTCTCCCCCCCCCCCCCCCCCGAAAATCTCATCTGGCAATTTTAATGACACTTCAGCTTACCGTTGATCTACCATAAGTACAATAGTGTGTTTTTTTAACCAAATGTCAGACCTATTTTTCATAAACGTTTTATTCCACACCTGCTAATCTTCGTTGAAAACAAGTAAAACTCCCCCCAACCCCAAACCCTGTCCCTTCCTTCCTATTCCCCCCCCCCCCCCCCCGAAAATCATATCTGGCTACTTCAACGACACTTCAGCATACCGTTGATCTACCATAAGTACAATAGTGTTTCTTTTCAACCAAACGTCAGACCTATTTTTCATAAACGTTTTATACCACACTTTTTAATATTGCTGGCTATATGCTGCTTCGACTGTCGTACCTATTAAATTAAGACTATGTTAATCTTTGTAGAAAACAGAAAAAACTCCCCGAGGCCCCCCCCTACAAACCCTGCAAATCAGATCCGGCAACGTTCCCATAAAATTTGTTTTAAGCATACCATGGATCTACCTTAAGTTTAATAGTGAATTTTTCAATCAATATCAGACCACTCTTCTTTTAGTACAAATGTGACATAGATCTTTTACTTTGTACTTCTAATATTATAAGCTATATGTTGTATGTATATTCATGTATATGCTTTTTATCAAGACCTGGTTAATTGGTTAATCTCTGCTATTTATTATGCCCTTTTTGTATATATCTTTTTTGGCAAATGTTGAAGTTAATGCCGTGTATCTGGGCCACCTCCAACATGGCGGCCCATCAATACTGAGGACCAGGCATGCCTCTTCCAAGATGGCGGCCTGACTCCTCTCTAAAAGGGTAAGTCCTTGTAGGCTCCGCCCACTGATGATGCACTTCCTCTCCCCAGTTGATGTCACATCCTGCACACTACTTAGCATGCTCAGACACTCTCTGCCATTACAGAGGCACCGAGTTGTTGTTTGTTTTGCTAGATGGTAAGTCCTGGTGGGTTCACCCACTTACATCTTGTCTTTACTGCCGCCATCCGTATTTTTTAACCCCATACTGGGGTATGTTCTGCTGCCACTGTTTCATTTGTTTCGCTGCCATTCACACTCTTTTACTACCTTTGATCTACAGTCACCTCTTTTGCTACTTGCTCTGTAACTTGCACATCCCATGGCCACAATTGATAACCCCCTCCTCCCCATTCCCCCCCCCCCCCCCCCCCCACCACCACCACCACTCGCTACCCCTGATACACACCTTTCCCTTGGCCTCTCCCCCTCCCCTCCAACACAACCCACCAACATAATTATTCTATAATACAAAATACTGTACCTTTACTGCCAATGTACCATATTATGTTGCACATGTTTGTCACTCATTGATTGAAGCTTTAAATGTAGGATGTATCATAGCAGAAACAATATACCCTCTGATCTCTGTCATTTGCAGCGGTAACTCCTTTTTCTATTGCCTGAGGAAGCGGGCGCTGACCTGTGAAACACATTGCTTTGTTTTATCTGGAGTTCATTAATAAATAGACTGAATGTACAGTCGTGTTGTGTCTGCTTGGAGGAGGTAAGTCCACCACTGCCTCCTCTAATTACCAAATGTTTGGCTTTTAAGCTCCTTTTTAAAACCCTTTTTATCCTTTTGGCGCCTCTGTTCTCTCCTATATAATATTGTATCCACCCTGGGGGAAGGGTTGCGACCCTTTTTCTACTATCTACAGGGAGCGACTTCTTATTCCTGAATGGAGTCAGGATAATCTCCCCACCTGCCTTTACAGTGGTTGCCTATTGGTGACCCATGTTTGTGAGTATAACAACTATTACTCTTTGTCATGATCCCCTTTGTCAATACATACTACACTATTGGGGCTCCTGGTGTTCCTCTGTTTATCTCGTTTACAATTTCTTACCTGTAGTACTGTTCATGTAGCCCCTTGTCCCTGTGATGGTTGCCAGCTGTACCTGGCCGCACCTAAAAGAATCCCGCTGTAGAGTGTGCTCCTGGCCACAATGCGTACTACAGCTCCCAGTATGCATTGCAGCATGCATCTCCTGGCATGCATTGTGGCCGGGACTGTGCTTTTACAGTGGGATTCTGGTTGGTTGGGATAGTGAACATCACATGGAATGGGGGCTTTATGAGTAGCCCCCAGTAGGTAAGCAATGGTGTAACCCCTGGCCTCCCAACAGCATACTGAGTTACAAACCTCACTTATGGCGGGGTTCATTAAAAAAACTTTTTTCTTCTGTACTGATGCTCAGTGTACAAGCATTTATACTTGGGGCTTCCTCTAGCCCCTTGAAGCTGGTGGGCTCCCTCGCTGACCTCCTGGGCTGCTTTGTTCCTCCGCTGGCTGGAATGGGTAAAGCCATGCTCCAATGTGTATACCTGGCTGCGTGCGCCCCCCCCCCCCCCTCACCATATGGTGCTTCTGTGGCCAGTAGCACACTGTACCCGCGCAGAATGCTCCCAGCCACAGGAGTATGATCAAGCATGTGCATGGCTGCAGATTTCCAGCACTCCCAGTCTACTGAGCTAGACAGTGGGCGGGACTGGGAGGATGATGAGGAAGCCCACAGGGGGCGCTGGAGGAAATACTCAGGTAAGTATAAATGCTTGTAGTTCTTTGGTTTCCTTTAGGCCTCTTTCAGGACAGGAGGCTGAACTGTGTGCTTGTTGGGTAGTTCAGTCTCCCATCTGCTGCCTGACAGTGCATTTCAGGTGCAATTTAAACACAGAATTGCTGCGGTTCTTAGATGACGTTTGTCAAGCGCTAACATGCAGTGGTGTTACGCAGCAGCAGAGCACTGTGACATGTCGAGTCTGAGCATGGCTGTGGCCAGATCTGACTCCAGTGCTGATACCGAGGCGCTAACAGGTGCCCAGCTGGTCCTGGAGAGCAGCTGACAGGCAGTGAATGAAACGCCTGTCTGAAAGTGGCTGTTTATGGTATTTCTGTGGGGAGGACACAACTGCTGCTATTTAGTGGTAAACCGCTGCAGAGGGGCTCCTGATCTCCCAGGACCCTAACAACTCCCCTGGTCAATGAAATGGTAGCCATTCTCTGATGTCAATTTTATGCTAATCAGGGGCGTAGGAATAGGCCCTGCAGCACCTGCGCCCGCGGGGGGGCCCGGCCCCCCCCTGGGGCCCGCTTGGGGCCGTTTTGTGGGTGCTGGAGGGGTGGCAGCATGAGGAGAAAGCCTTGCCCACAGTCGGCGGGGAGAGGGGTAGTTCCCCCCTCTCCCTCACCTCGGGGCTCTCCCCTCTGTGCTCCCCTCCAGCTCTTTAGTGTGTGGGGCTGTGGTGGGCAGCGAGCGGCGGGCAGATACATACCTGCTTCCGTGCGTTCCATCGACGACTTCTCCCTCTAGCGGCTGACGTCACTTCCGGAAGTGACGTCAGCCGCTAGAGGGAGAAGTCTCCGATGGAACGCACGGAAGCAGGTATGTATCTGCCCGCCGCTCGCTGCCCGCTGCCCACAGCCCCACACACTAAAGAGCTGGAGGGGAGCACAGAGAAGAGAGCCCCGAGGTGAGGGAGAGGGGGGAACTACCCCTCTCCCCGCCGACTGTGGGCAAGGCTTTCCCCTCATGCTGCCACCCCTCCAGCACCCACAAAACGGCCGCGAGCGGGCCCCGGGGGGGGGGGGGGGGAGGGGCCCGCTCAGAAAATCTGCAGGGGGGCCCGGTGGGGCCTAGTTACGCCCCTGATGCTAATTGTATGCAATGTTTGCTGCTTAGAATTGGAACAATAAAATATAGCCAGTTTATGTTGTAGAGCCCCTGACTTGGGATCATCAGTGATAAGCAAATAATTCCAAGCTGGTGCAGGATTATGCAAGTTTTACATACAAATGTATAAAGCTTGAAAATGGACCATGACCTTGGCAGAATTTATTTGTCCCATTTCCAAGCTGCATATAAAATTGCATGATTCTGCTTTAACTTGGTAGTATTTGCATCTCATTGCCCCTCCCTACTACTGCATTGTGGGAGTTCCTGCACACTGGTGAGTGGGCTCCTTAGCTCAGCCTGTAAGGCCCGGTTTACACTTGCAATTTGTGTGAAACTGGGCCGTACGTCTGGGTCCTGTACTGGGGCTGTACGGATCCCTCAGGAACCGGTCAGGTTGCGGAAAAAAAGTATCAGTTCGGCTTCCAGAGAGTAACACTTCCGGATTGCCGATAATGTACTTTTAAACAGGCGTGGCAGCACAGACAGGCATGTGGGGGGGGGGGGGGGGGGGAGACAGCGCACACAGTACAGGACAACAGCCCACAATACAATAAATATAACTGGGCTGTTGTCCTGTCAGTGCTGCCGGTCCCCCCCCCCCCCTCCCATCTGTCCATGCCTGGACCCCCATGTGGCAAAGGACGGGTTCTGTAACCACCCGTTCCTATTGCCAGTGTGATGAGAAACTTCAGTTTCTCATCACTTCCTATGGTGCGGGGAAAATGGTCAGGTGCGGTGGCCGGAGCCTGCGTTCCGGAAAAATGCTGCATGTTGGAAAAATCCTGAACACAGACCGGATCCTGACAGACGGACGGGTGTGAATGGATACATTGAATAACAATGTATCCATTCACATCCAGGTCCGTTTGTACAGTATACGGTGCGTTCCGGGTCCGGGGAAACCGGACCTAGAACGCAAGTGTGAACTGGGCCTAAGCTGTTTTCTGACCACAGACCATCAGTCTGTCAGTGTGTAAGTTCTTGGGATTTTTTTTGGAAGGGGTAGGTTATCAAGAAGAATACATGGTGGATAACCACAGGTCAGATAGATATCCTATAATAAAACGTGTGCGTCCGTCCGTCCAGACCTGACAGTTTGATGTCGGAGAACCTCATTGCATTGTGGGAAATAACAGCCTTTTCCAAGTGCTAAGCATGCTACTTCTCCCTGTGTGCATATACTGCAGACAGCGGTGGAGGACGTCGAGCGGAACACGTCTGTGCTCGCGTTGCTAGGGGGGCTGCCTTGGGGAGGAGAGCGCCTATAACTTAGCGCCCATTTTTGGGCGGCTTTTTAACCTCCCTGGCGGTACAAAAAATCCACCAGGGGGCAGCCTAGCGCTAGCTACATACTTCCCCCCCCCCCCCCCCCCCCCCCCCCCCCCTCCCTTCGCTATCCCTCCCACCCCTCCGATCGCCGCCGGTGCTTTTGCCCTGCAGGGAATCCCGTTCTGAACGGGATTCCCTGTATGGGCTTCCCCGTCGCCATGACGACGATCGCGATGACGTCACCGACATCGGCGGGTGCTCCGATCCACCCCTCAGCGCTGCCTGGCACTGATTGGCCAGGCAGCGCAAGGGGTCTGGCGGAAGGGGGGGCGGCGCAGCGAATCGGCGGCGGCGATAAGACCAAACAGCAGCTAGCAAAGTGCTAGCTGCGTGTTTGAAAAAAAAAAATTATGTAAATCGGCCCAGCAGGGCCTGAGTGGCACCCTCTGGCGGCTTACCCCGTGTCCAGCACGGGGTTACCGCTAAGGAGGTTAACTTGTAGATATATAATCCACTTTCTACTGGTTTTAGATATTCCAGGCTTGCATATTTGTATGTAGGGATGAGCAGGCAATATTCTGTAACTTGATTTTTGCAAATTTTTTTTTTTCCCAATTCCAGTTGCTTGGCAGAGTTGCTAATTAGGGGTGGTCAATCAGATGCAAATCAGTTTGAGTTGGTGCAGTGTTTGTTTTTTCTTTTACCCCTGTAATATCTATATCTGTTAATAAACCTTTAATGACTGCCGCCTGTAGTGATCAGTAGTTATTGCTAAGGCAATAGTTTTGGGACCCGGTGCTGTACAGATGCATTGCTCTGCCATTACCTAGTGATGCATATGTACAGCACTGGGGCCCCTGACATGTTGCCCTAGCAATCACATCCGATCACTACTGACATGTATGCTTGGGATAATGGCCTGCTGCATGCCCAGCTAGTAGTGAAATAAGGTATCACTGTAATCGGGAAGGGCCAAACTGTGGCACTTGTCATGTGGAAACTGAAAAAGTGTTTTCTACATTCCCCCCCCCCCCCCCCCCCCCCCATCAATACTGTTCACAGCATGTTTTGTATTGACGTGTATAACCGTCAATACTGCTAGGGAGGTTAACAAATATATATTATCTCTATCTGGAAATTGATTGTTTGGACCACTGATGGACAAAAATCTCCTCCTAACCAATCTGATCAGGTTAAATCTCTATCTGATTTTTGGATCCATTCGATCAATCTGATTGACTTGGTTAGGAGATTTTTGTCTTAGTGGTCCCAAACCAGCATTCCTGAATGCTTATGTGAAGAATTGTTTGTAAACAATCGTCTGGCAAATTGTACCATTATTGGTCACCTTTTAAAAGGAGGCCATACACCTAACAATTTTCCCGCCGATATACGGCCGATTCAAATCAGTGATCGAATCGGCTGTGAAATCGCCACGCACACCGCTGAGAGAACGATCGATTTCCGTCCGAAATCGATCGTTCCCGTCGGTCCGTCCGGAAATTTTCCTCGATCGCCGGCGGGTCGGGAGTGCGACGATAGCGGCGTTCGATTGCCTGATGACCGACGCAATACAGCGGGTATACATTACCTGTTCCGGCCGCTGTCTTCTTGCCGCGCTGGGTTCCGGACCGGCTGCAGCTACACAGAACTTCCTGTCCCAGCAGGAAGTTTAAACAGTAGAGTGCCCTCTACTGTTTAAACTTCCCCTGGACAGGAAGTTCAGTAGGTGCAGGAACAGTCTGGAGCCCGGAGCGGAGAAGACAGCGGGGACCAGGGGACTCGCGCCAGTCGGAACAGGTAATGTATGCAGGGGGGGGGGGGGGGGGGGGAGGGCGCAGCGGCAGCTCCACAGATTGTGATCGGTTTCAGGCTGAAATCGATTCACAATCGGTTTGCAGTAAAGGTGGCCATACAATTACACTCTGATCAGATTCGATCAGAGAGGGATCTATCTGTTGGTCGAATCTGATGGCAAATCGACCAGTGTATGGCCACCTAAAGACTTGTTCATCCTCACTTAAGTTAGATAGGGGTCTAAAACAATTTTAATTCCTTTGGGTGACAATGTTCCCATTTTGAGCTATATTTTGTCTCCTAGTTGCACCCCATCCAATTGGGGTAGAAATGTTTCAAGTGCACAATTTGACATGTATTTTGGTTTGCAGTCATGTCTTGCCATAAACTAAATGTTTAAGCTACTGTATATACCTTTCATGTACTTGCATGCAAGACTTTCTGCATCATTTTTTTTGATGACGTGATATGTTTATGCTGCCGCTGGCAGTCCTTGCACTTGCTTGTGATGTTTTGGTGTGATTTGCATGCATATGTTTTATAAAAGGGAAATGTAATGAGCCATTAAATATCAGTATTCTATACACAACAGGGTCTTCCACTAGGCAACCTAGGCAGGTTGTTAAAGAGGAACTGTAACGACAAAACGTCCCCTGGGGGGTACTCACCTCGGGTGGGGGAAGCCTCCGGATCCTAATGAGGCTTCCCATGCAGTCCTCCATCCGTCAGGGGTCTCGCTGCAGCCCTCCGTGCAGCGGTGATGTAATATTTACCTTCCTGGCTCCTGCGCAGGCGCTCTGACGGCTGTCGGCTCCGAAGTAGGCGGAAATACCCGATCGCCGTCGGGTCTGCTCTACTGCGCAGGTGCAAGTTTCCGGCGCCTGCGCAGTAGAGCGGACCCGACTGAGATCGGGTATTTCCGTCTATTTCCGTGCCGAAAGCTGCCACAGCGCCCCTGCTGGAGCCAGCAAAGGTAAATATTGAAGCTACAGTCGGCTCTGTCGCCGGCTGTTCGGAGGGCTGCAGCGAGACCCCCGTGGGACAGAGGACGGCGTGGGAAGTCTCATTAGGATCCGGAGGCTTCCCCCACCCGAGGAGAGTACCCCCCAGGGGAGGTTTTTGTTGTTACAGAGTCTCTTTAAAGGAAACATTATCTGAGAAGGGCTATGGATGTTTCCTTTTAAAGAGACACTGAAGCGAACTAATTTTGCCTATTTTACCTTATAATTCGCTTCAGTGCTCTAATGCCAAGTAATCTGCCGCTAAACGAGGGCTGCAGAGCCCCCAAATCCCTCCGCAAATATCCACGACCAACTTGGTCGTGGATTTTGCTGCGCTGAGGGGCAGAGCTTCCAGATGTAGCTCTGCCCCTCCTGACATCAATCGCCGCGCGATCTGAAAGCTCTGCCCCTTCCAGGAAATGCCGGACGGATTGCCCCCCGGGGATTTGGGGGCTCTGCAGCGCTCGTTTAGCGGCGGGGACACGGCGGATTACTTGGCATTAGAGCACTGAAGCGAATTATAAGGTAAAATAGGCAAAATTAGTTCGCTTCAGTGTCTCTTTAAACAATACTAGTTGCTTGTCAGTCATGCTGATCTCTTTGGCTGCAGTAGTAACTGAATCACACACCTGAAACAAGCCTGCAGCTAATCCAGTCTGACTTCAGTCAGAGCATCTGGTCTGCATGCTTGTTGAGGGGTTGTGGCTAAAAGTATTATGTCGGGAATACACGGGTCGACCGGCGGCTCGATTAGCGCCGGATCAACCCCAGCCGCGTCCCCCGGTTGTGCGCACGGATCGATTACCGCTCGCCCCCGCTTCCTTATCAGCGCTCGATTCCCTGTCATTGTTGAGCGGGCGCGGGTCGAGCAGCATGATCGGGTTAGCTGAATATTATCAGCTGGCCGGATCAGCTGGTCGATACACGGTACAGAAACGTACCATGTATCCCCAGCATTAGAAACACAGGATCAGCTTGAGAGAGTCAACTGGTATTATTTTAAAAGGAAAAATCCATATCCTTCTCAGTTTAGATTCCCTTTAAAGGACATCCAAGGTGAAAATAAACTGATGAGAAAAACAATTGTATCTATCCTCCATCCCCTAAAAGTTTTTTTTTTTGTTTTTGTTTTTGTTTTTTTGTTATCCCACAGTTTTTTTTTATTCTTTAAATCTAGTTTTTAGGTTTTTACTGTTTCATTGTCTCTGCTCAATGGCACCTTCATTGCAGTATGCTAGAGCTCAAATCTATGAATTATTGACCCTTTTTATCTCTTTCCTGCTCCGGGAAGCCATTTACTGACAAGAAATTACAGCCATAAAACACTTTCCTATCAGCGTGGGTTATGCTATAGTCTGAGCCAGTCTGACCCGGTCCTGACCCGGACAGAAAGTGTCACTTGCATACCTGATGTTTAACTCTTTCAGGCAGAGAAGGAGGAAAAAAAGGAACACCGCCTAGTTATTTGTGTGCTTGGCACTGTACATACACATGTCTATCTCATCATGTGACATGTCACCTCGGTTGTCCTTTAAGGGGTGAAGCAAGTACAAGTGGCGCCTGAGGTTTTGGCGTTGCCATAGGCCGTAACAGGAATTACAGCTAAAGCGGCACTCAGACAGTAATTTGGGTGCCGTCAAGATGCAGGCCAAATGACTTTGATAACCGTGTAATAAAATTTGGCTGTCAGCAGTAGCTTGTAGCCGGGTTGCGTATTTCCGCACTGTCCACGGCAACCTGGAGGGGGGATGATAATGCCGCCAGAATGTTTGCAGTAGGCGGGTGAGCAGTTTCTTTACCCTGCGCCCAAATTACCTGCTGGCTTAATTATACGTGCGTTAAGGGGTCCACCTGCCACCACCTCACTCCCCCCTCTCTGCACTACAGCTTATCATAAAGGCCACAAGGGGGTGCTAAATGTAATGGGGCCCTAGGCAAGGTGGTACATCTTAATCTGATTCTAAGTAGTAGTGAATGTGTACATTCAATGTAACTTTAAAGGCCCAGTGTCACAAACAATACTGTCAAGCAGTGACGTGTACAAGAGTGCCATTCACCAGGATTTTTTCATTTGTGGACAGAAAATGTATAAACTTAAATCAATCCTGTGCCTGTACTGGTGTTGGGATGCACTACTGCTGTGTAGGGGGCGCATTATCACCCAGCTTATTCATGTATGCTCCCCCAGCCTACATACAGAGGCGTATCTAGGGATAACAGCGCCTATGGCAAGCATTGAAATTGCGCCCCCCCCAAGATATTGAAAATACTATGGAGCAGAACTATATGATGGCGCTTAAGTATGCGATGACGAATAAGCTAAGCGTGCACTGTTCTCCCGCAATAGTCGATGTTGTTTTGGCCGACCCACATATCCTAGAACCCGGACATACTGTGCTGCGTATGTACAGTATGTCCCCTGTGCACGTGCCGAATGATGTCCCTATACAGGAGAATGCTCGCTACCCGCGCTCCACTGCAGTGAGAGTACACGCAGGACAGGAGTTAGCGCGCTCCTGTATAATGACATCATTCATGCACAGGGGAGAAGGACATACTGTGCATACACAGTATGTCCGGGTCATGCGAGTTGCCCAAAGAACATTGATTATTGCAGGAGAAGAGCAAGTGAGGGACAGGAAAAGAAAGTGGTATTTGCTTATACCACCCTACCATTACCACAACATATGCCTATTTAACCAGTCTTTCGGCTCTGGTATCCTATTTGGTCAGTGGACACTGGACAGTGGTAATCAATCAGTTCTTATTACCTTATATTTTATGTGATTGGCCACATATGTAATGGAGATGGGAGGGGAGACTCACTAGCAGGAAATAGTGCGTGGATGTAGCTGGCACCAAGCGGTTAGGTGACACGTGGGGGGCACAGAACGGCAGGTCACCGGCACAGCAGTAAATGTCACAAAATCCCTTGGCCTCTCCTCTCCTCCTCAGGGCAGCAGGCAGGTGGCGGACCTATATAATAGCGCTGGCGGTGAGCCAGCTAATACAGGGGGGATTAATTGCTTGTTGGGAATGCGCCCCCCACAAGGGGGCGTCTATAGCAGGTGCCCCATGTGCACCCCTACAAATACGCGTCTGCCTACATAGACCATTCTTAACCAGCGCTGCACTTGGAGACTCCTAAGTGACTCAGCTGGGTGAGAGGCTGGCTATGCTCTTCACCCCCCCTACACAGTGGGAGTGTGTCCCAACACCAGAACAGGCACAGGATTGATTTGATGAAGGTTATTTTCCGCACCACAAGGTAAAAGAAAAAATCCTGGTGACTTGCACTGAACATTCATCAGCAGTAAACATCACTACTTGGCACACATTTGTTATTGACGTTGGTCCTTTAAAGTAAACCAAACACTAACAAATAGAGGGAATTGATACTTGCCCGGGACTTCCTCCAGCCCCATAAGCACATGTGAGTCCCTTACCGTCCTACCTGCAGTCTGCTGTTCAGCCGCAATCAGCCCCGGTAGAAGGCTCAGTAGTGTCAGTCCGGATCTATTGCACATGTGTGGAAGACCCAGACTGGACCTGACTGAGCCAGTTACCGGGGCTGAATGGCAGACTGCGGGGGGATGGCGAGAGACTCAGATGTGTTTATGGGGCTGGGGGAAGCCCAGGGTAAGTATAGATTTGTTCTATTTGTTAGTCTCTGGTACACTTTAAGGAAAGGGACACACTTGTCTTTCAGTTTTCTGAACATGTTGTTCTGCATGCCATGTGTGTTTTG
Source organism: Hyperolius riggenbachi (assembly GCF_040937935.1). Lineage (NCBI taxonomy): Eukaryota > Metazoa > Chordata > Amphibia > Anura > Hyperoliidae > Hyperolius > Hyperolius riggenbachi. The sequence continues at coordinate 33,160,827 of NC_090656.1, forward strand.
TATGCAGGAAAAAAGGTGTTTTTTTTTTGTTTTGTTTTGTTTTGTTTTCTCTCCTTCCCACAGCTGCTAATGTAACTGTTAAAGAAAACTGCAGAATCATCCTCCAGAATTTTTTTTTTCGCGCGCAAAAAGCACATTGTGTACTAGCCATTGATTAACAAGTTCCTCAGAACTCATTCAGAAAACGTGCATGAAAACAGTTGTCCCCTGCCTCAAGGCTACTCACACTAAGGCATTGTGACATACATTTAGGCTCGGTTCATATTGAGTTACGTTCCGCTCCGATGAGCAGCAGCAATGCTTTCCCAATGGGAAAGTTCACATTGCTCCAGTCGGGACCTTGCGTTCCCGCTCCACTAACGGAACGGCAGCGCCGGAGCAGATGCGCTCCAATGTGAACCTGCCCTTACATTTGCACTGAAGCATACTTAACTGCATCAAATTGAATGTCACACCGCATGTAATGTGCAGTGGAGCTTTCCATCAATTGGTGGTATGTTTTAACCAGGGCTGTGGAGACGGTACAAAAATCCAGACTCCAACTCCTCAGTTTAGGATTCCTAAACAGGCGCAAGTCATCCGTCTCAGGTACCATTTAATTCATAGTCGCCAAACCAAATTTTAACATATTAAAATATTTGATTTCATGAGCAAAAGGAGTGCATACATTTGCATAAATCGGCATTGGCGCAGCATTATTTCCATCTCCTTGACCATCTATATTAGTGACACGGCTACACATCAGGCTTTATTCTTACAGCATAGATGTTATTTAGTATGTATGTATATGTGTATATCTAACTTAAAAATACGGGGACTGCTTTATTGAAGCAGCACAAGTAACTAATTTTGATTGGTTTATTTCATTTTTGTGGACTAAGCACAGCTGTTACAGTGTGTATATATATTATTTTTATCTGATAGAACATTTTATCATATTTTCTATTTTAATTAGTTAAATTCATTAGGAGTCGGTGCATCTACCCGACTCCGCCTACAGACACCCAAAAATACTCCAACTCCACAGCCCTGGTTTTAACCGGATACACAATGTGAGTCTTAGGGCCCATTTCCACTATCGCGAATTCGCATGCGTTTTCCCGCATGCAAATTCGCATAGCAATACAAGTGAATGGGACTGTTTCCACTTGTCAGGATTACTTTGCGTTTTTCTGTGCAGAAAAAATTCGCATGGCCGAGCCATCAGAATTCGCATATCGCATACCGCTATGCGAATCGCATACAATGTATTTAATAGGAAATTCGCATGAGGTTTAGGTATGCGAATTTGCATGCGAATTTGCCTGAAAATTCGCATAGAAACAATGGAAAAGCACACCAGCACTGCCATGGTTAAATTCGCATACATCGTCATCCATGCGAATTTTCATGAAAATTCGCATAGGCCCGCATGCGAAATTCACATCCGCATGCAAATTTTTACCGCGCCGATTCGCACAGCACAAGTGGAAATGCAGCCTTAAAGGGCAACTGAAGTAAGAAGGATATGGAGTACCAGTTGCTTGGTAGCCTTGCTGATCTATATGGCTGCAGTGGTGTCTGAATAACACCAGGAACAAGCATGCAGTTAGGCTGCTTTCACAGTAAGACGTTACAGGCGCACGTTAGTGCAGCCTGTAACGCAGCCCACCGCACAGCAATGAAAAATCAATGGGCTGTTCACAGTGCCCATGTTGCGTTACAGTGTAACGCAGCAAGTTTAAAGAATGTGCTGCATGCTGTGCGTTATACGTGGCAAAGCCGCGTTAGACTGTTTGCACATGCTCAGTAATGTTGGAGGAGGAGGTCTCCCCTCCTCCTCCGCAGCCAGCCACATGGCTAATATTAACATCACAGTGCAGTGTTTACTTACTGGAGCGGCCGCTCTGTGCGGCGATTGGCTGGCGGGACCACGTGATGCAAATCACGTGGTATCCGCATCGCACAGCACAAAAGAGGTGCACCAAGAGCTGCATAACGCAGCTCTTGGTAGCATCCTCCTCCAGCACCACCAGGCGTTGCGTTAGGGGCACGTTATGCGACCTATAACGCCCCCTAAAACGCAACATCCTGGTGGGAAATAGAGCTTAATCTTGTCAGATCTGACAATGTCAGAAACATCTAATCTGCTGCATGCTTGTTCAGAGTCTATGGTTAAAAGTATTAGAGGCAGAGGGTCAGCATGACAGACAGGCAACTGGTATTGTATAAAAAGAAATGCATATGGCAGCCCCCATATCCTTCATACTTCAGTTGCCCTTTAAAGGATACCCGAAGTGACATGTGAGATGATGAGATAGAAAAGGGTATGTACAGTGCCTAGCACACAAATAATTATGCTGCACGGTGGCGTAGTGGTTAGCTCTCTCGCCTTGCAGCGCTGGGTCCCTGGTTCGAATCCCAGCCAGGGCACTATCTGCAAAGAGTTTGTATGTTCTCTCCGTGTCTGCGTGGGTTTCCTCCGGGCACTCTGGTTTCCTCCCACATTCCAAAAACATACGGATAAGTTAATTGGCTCCCCCTAAAATTGGCCCTAGACTACAGTACTCACACTACATAATATAGACATATGGCAATGGTAGGGATTAGATTGTGAGCTCCTTTGAGGGACAGTTAGTGACAAGGTATGTAATATGTCGGTGCTATATAAATAATAATAATAATAATAATGTGCTTTTTTTTTTTTTTTTCCCTTTCTGCCTAAGAGTTAAATATCAGGTATGTAAGTGGCTGACACAGTCCTGACTCAGACAGGAAGTGACTACAGTGTGACCCTCACTGGTAAGAAATTCCAACTATAAAACACTTTCCTAGCAGAAACTGGCTTCTGAGAGCAAGTAAGAGATAAAAAGGGGAACTTCTTATCAGTGAGGGTCACACTGTAGTCACTTCCTGTCTGAGTCAGGACTGAGTCAGCCACTTGCATACCTGATACTTAACTCTTTCAGAAAGAGAAAGGAAAAAAAAAAGAAACACAGCCTAGTTATTTGTGTGCTAGGCACTGTACATACACATGTCTATCTCATCATGTCACATGTCAGTTTGGGTATCCTTTTAAAGGGAACCTAAACTGAGAAGGATATGGATTTTTCCTTTTCAAATAATACCAGTTTCCTGCTGATTCTGTCTCTAATGCTTTCAGCTACAGCCCCTGAACAAGCATGCAGATCAGGTGCTCTAACTGAAGTCAGACTGGATTAGCTGCATGCTTGTTTCAGGTGTGTGATTCTGCCACTGCTGCAGCCAGGGCCGCCATCAGAAATTTTGGGGCCCCTCACACATCATCAGGTCTGGGCCCCCCCAGGCCCACCTACTGGCTGCTGTGCCCACCCTCTAGCCACCCCACCCATGCCTCCAAGTAAGTGCTTTCATAGGATAGGATCAAGGATATCTTAGTGGAAAATAAAATGAAAAACGGGGGGAGCAGGCATGTTTAGTGGGCTCTCCTCAAGCCCCCCGCTCCCCCCCCCCCCATTCTTCTCCATCCCTCTCCATTAGTGAGTAGCGACTCCCCAAACTTACTCTGGGTTAGGGTGGTCGTGGCTTTCTGCTCAGGCGCTGCCCTACGAAGTGTATCCTTGTACGCAATAAATACACACTAAATAAACACGCACTTAGTAAGGCCTCTTTCACAGTGCGACGTTAAAGTCACACGTTATAAAATATAATAACGCAGAGTAACGCACAGCAATGCAAAGTCTGTGCAACATTCAGTGCACACGTTGCGTTTGTGTGTAACGTGTAGCATTATTAAAGTGATGCATGCTGTGTGCTATATACGTTATTAGCTGCGTTAGACTGTTAGCACATGCTCAGTAATGACTTGGAGACATACTTTTTATTGGCTGTATTTTCTCCTGTTGCTGTATGCATTGGTAACGCTGCGTTGTGACTTTTTGGACGCGTTGCGTTGTTTGCAGTGCGACTTTAAAGTGGCTCTGACCAGTAAATACAATCAAAATCTGAACTTACCTGGGGCTTTCTCCAGCCCACCGTAGGTCGGGAGGTCCCTCGGCATCCTTCTGGCTCTTCTCCCAGGCCCTGGTCAGAAATGGCTCCCGGCGACACCGGGCCCGAGTGTCGGGCTCCTTCTTCCGGAAAGATGACATCAGTCGTCACCATGCCGGGCGCCTCGTGTCATCACGGCGGCCGGCGTGACAGTACTGCACATGTCGCGGGGAGTAATTTCGGAGCAGGGCCTGTGAGAAGAGCCAGGAGGACGCCGAAGGACCTCCCGACCTATGGTGGGCTGGAGAAAGCCAAAGGTAAGTCCATATTTTGATTTCATTTACTAGTCAGAGTCACTTTAACGTCGCATCATACCGCAATGTCCCACTGTGAAAGTAGCCTACAGTGTTATTCACAGCGAGAGAGTCTGCCCAGAAAATCTTTATATAAAATAATCTAGTAGTCACATGCCTCATGGTAATTTATAAAGTAGTCACATGCCACTAAATAAAAATATTTAGCCCCGCCACACACCTCTAAATAAAATAATTAAGTAGCCAGGTGCTTTACAATGAAGAAATTAAATAGCCAGGTGCATCAAAATAAATAATAATGTAGCCAAATGGGTCCTGTATACATAAATTAAGTAGCCATATTCCCCCAAAAAACAGTTAAGTAGCCATGTGATCGTATTATCAGTATTAGGTAGCAAGTGCTGACTGGGGTGGGTTGTGTGCTTTTTTTTGGTGCTGGGCTGGGGAAGACTGGGCGCTCTGCTGGGTGCTCTGGAGGGCAGGGCGCTGGGTGCTCTCCTGTGCAATTTGCTGGCTTTTAGGCTGGGGCTTTGCTGGGTTATGTGCTGGGCATTTTGCTGTGCAATTTGCTGGGTGCTTGGCGTTTTGCTTTGCCGTTGTCTGGGTGCTTTGCTGTGCAATTCCCTGGGTGCTTCGCTGTTCTATGTGCTGAGTGCTTTGCTGGGCTTTGTGCTGGGGGCTTTCCTGGGCGCTTTGCTGGGCTAAGAGCTGGGTCTGTGCAGGGTGCTTTGCTGGGCTGGGGGCTGTGCAGGGTGCTTTGCTGGGCTGGGGGCTGTGCAGGGTGCTTTGCTGGGCTGGGGGCTGTGCAGGGTGCTTTGCTGGGCTGGGGGCTGTGCAGGGTGCTTTGCTGGGCTGGGGGCTGTGCAGGGTGCTTTGCTGGGCTGTGGGGCTGTGCAGGGTGCTTTGCTGGGCTGTGGGGCTGTGCAGGGTGCTTTGCTGGGCTGTGGGGCTGTGCAGGGTGCTTTGCTGGGCTGGGGGCTGTGCAGGGTGCTTTGCTGGGCTGTGCAGGGTGCTTTGCTGGGCTGGGGGCTGTGCAGGGAGCTGTGCTGGGCTGGGGGCTGTGCAGGGCGCTGTGCTGGGCTGGGGGCTGTGCTGGGCTGGGGGCTGTGCAGGGCGCTGTGCTGGGCTGGGGGCTGTGCAGGGCGCTTTGCTGGGCTGGGGGCTGTGCAGGGCGCTTTGCTGGGCTGGGGGCTGTGCAGGGCGCTTTGCTGGGCTGGGGGCTGTGCAGGGCGCTTTGCTGGGCTGGGGGCTGTGCAGGGCGCTTTGCTGGGCTGGGGGCTGTGCAGGGCGCTTTGCTGGGCTGGGGGCTGTGCAGGGCGCTTTGCTGGGCTGGGGGCTGTGCAGGGCGCTTTGCTGGGCTGGGGGCTGTGCAGGGCGCTTTGCTGGGCTGGGGGCTGTGCAGGGCGCTTTGCTGGGCTGGGGGCTGTGCAGGGCGCTTTGCTGGGCTGGGGGCTGTGCAGGGCGCTTTGCTGGGCTGGGGGCTGTGCAGGGCGCTTTGCTGGGCTGGGGGCTGTGCAGGGCGCTTTGCTGGGCTGGGGGCTGTGCAGGGCGCTTTGCTGGGCTGGGTGCTGTGCAGGGTGCTTTGCTGGGCTGGGTGCTGTGCAGGGTGCTTTGCTGGGTGCTGTGCAGGGTGCTTTGCTGGGCAGGGTGCTGTGCAGGGTGCTTTGCTGGGCAGGGTGCTGTGCAGGGTGCTTTGCTGGGCTGCATGCTGGGGGCTGTGCAGGGTGCTATGCAGGGCTTACACAAACCTTAGAGCTGGCGGCGACCCAACCGGAGAACGGCACAGACCTCAGAGCTGGCAGCGACCCGACCGGAGAACGGCACAGACCTCAGCGCTGGCGGCGACCCGACCGGAGAACGGCAGAGCAGAGCGCACACTACCGCCAGCAGCATCACTTCATGCAGGAAGTGGTCATGGTCAATGACCTCACTTCCGCATGTGCATTGTCTGCGGGGTAGTGTGCACTCTGCTCTGACGGTCTCCGGTCGGGTCGCCGCCAGCGCTGAGGTCTGCAAGAGAGGCAGGCAGCAACGGGAGGCACATTGGGGGGGGGGTCAAGAGTTGCCGTGGCACTGGCGCCATTTTTATAATACAAAAGGGGCCGAGGATTTTTTCTGTCTCCCCCGGTGGTCCAGCCATTTATGCGGGGGGAGGGGGGCCCCGGGCTCTGGGCCCCCTGATGGCTGCGGGCCCGTCACTGCGGTCGTAGTTGTGTCCCCCCCCCCCCCCCCCCCCCTGATGGCGGGGCTGGCTGCAGCCAAAGAGATCAGCAGGACCAACAAGCAACTGGTATTGTTTAAAAGGAAACATCCATACCCCTCCCAGTTTAGGTTCCCTTTAAGCTTGACCTGGCATGGAGAGGAAGGAGTTAATGTTTAGGTAAGGGTGGAGTTAACTAGGGATGATCAATGAGATGCAAATTTCTTTTAACAGTCAAATGTCCTGTAAATTTTATATGCAGCTTGAATTTGGACCAATGAGAATAACTGTCAATATTTGTGGTACAGGTTCAAGTTGTATAATTTTTCATGAAATTTGAATGTTTGAAGAAATGATTTGCATCACATTATGGTAATCCTCCCCAGAGTTCACACAGCATAGATTGAATCACAGCGCAGCCAAAACACTGCTGGTGAGTCTTGGGAGGTCGGGGTGAGCAAGTGAGATTGACAAACTAGATCTCATGAAATGCAGATCTGTGGTGAGAACACTGTAGCCAGACATTTAGTGATGAGTGTCACAGGGCCCCCTAGTGGCCAGACCGCAAATTACCTTCCAATCAGTTTCAGCACACAGACCATGCAAGCTGTGGTCGCATTCGGTGCGCAGAAACCGCCGGAATTTGGGCAGCAGACCGACCAGGCGGGAGCCTGTGTGTTATGGTAATTACAAATTACACACTATTTCAGGGTATAACTGCCACTACTTCTGTTTTCTGAGACAGATGAACTCACTGACTGGCTGAGCCTAGATCTACAAATAAAAACGGTTAAACACACTCTATTCTGTCTAGCTAGCAACAAAAGTAGCGTCTCTCCAGAAGTCTGGGTTCAGTTTCTGTATGGCTGAATAATCGGGTAGCTGAACAAACAACTGACGATAGCGTCGGTTTATTAATGCAATATAAATAATATATACAGAAAATCGTTAAAATCAACAAATATGGAGACAAATGATAATACAGTATGAAATAAAAAGGGAGAAAATGCTTAATTCGAGGAAAGATGTCCTGTCTGGGAAAATCATAAAGTTCCTGGTTTAAATTCAGTTCAGTTAGTAACAAAGTTCTTTTGTTTCAGTTCCAGAGCAAAGTCCAAACAAGATGGCCGCTAACCACGTGTCTTCTGGCTAGCAGCAGACAGGTTCTCATACAGATGGAATTTGGAGGACTGAGGTCCGCCTGCTGGCAATGTGCTTGTGATGAAGCTGGCTCGGGGGTGTGGCCGTGCCTGCCCCTCTGAATTACCAACCACAGTTCAAGTCCTTGGGGAGAGATTTGGGCTTAAACTTTTAAAATGCAGTAACTCATAAACGATACATGTCATATTTAGGTGGATAGCAGATTCCTATTTGTCAGAAAATACCGATTAATATGACCTCAGACGTGACTAAGGCAGTGGGTCCAGTTCCTGAGAAGGGTCATACCTCAACAACCGGATGGGCTATTGCGATGGATCAAGTTAGGGATCAAGTTATTGAGAAATTTTAAAGCAGGCTTAGGCTACCAAAAGATTTCCAAAGTCTTGAACATCCCACAGAGCAATGTTAAAGTGGTCATTCAGAAATGGAAGGAGTATGGCACAACTGTAAACCTAACAAGACAAGGCCATCCACCTAAACTCACAGGCTGAACAAGGAGAGCGCTGATCAGAAATGCAGTCAAGAGGCCCATGGTGACTCTGGACGAGCTGCAGAGATCTACAGCTCAGGTGGGAAACTCTGTCCATAGGACAACTATTAGTCATGCACTATACAAAGTTGGACTTTATGGAAGAGTGGCAAGAAGAAAGGCATTGTTAACAGAAAGCATAAGAAGTTCCGTTTGCAGTTTGCCACAAGCCATGTGGGGGACACAGCAACCATGTGGAAGAAGGTGCTCTAGTCAGATGAGACCAAAATGGAACTTTTTGGCCTAAATGCAAAACGCTATATGTGACGGAAAACTAACACTGCACATCACTCTGAACACACCATCCCCATTGTCAAATATGGTGGTAGCAGCATCATGCCCGGGGGGTGCATCTCTTCAGCAGGGACAGGGCAGCTGGTCAGAGTTGATGGGAAGATGGATGGAGCCAAATACAGGGCAATCTTGGAAGAAAACCTCTTGGAGACTGCAAAAGACTTGAGACTGGGGCGGAGGTTCACCTTCCAGCAGGACAATGACCCTAAACATAAAGCCAGGGCAAAATTGGAATGGTTTAAAAAAAAAAAACATATCTATGTGTTAGAATGGCCCAGTCAAAGTCCAGATCTAAATCCAATCAAGAATCTGTGGCAAGATCTGAAAACTGCTGTTCACAAACGCTGTCCATCTAATCTGACTGAGCTGGACCTGTTTTGCAAAAAAGAATGGGCAAGGATTTCAGTCTCTAGATGTGCAAAGCTGGTAGAGACATACCCAAAAAAGACTGGCAGCTGTAATTGCAGCAAAAAGTGATTCTACAAAGTATTGTCTCAGGGGGCTGAATAATTACGCACGCCCCACTTTGCAGCTATTTATTTGTAAAAAATGTTTGGAATGATGTGTGATTTTTCGATCCACTTCTAACATGTACACCACTTTGTATTTGTCTTTCACGTGGAATTCCAATAAATTGATGCATGTTTGTGGCAGTAATGTGACAAAATGTGGAAAACTTCAGGGGGGCCGAATACTTTTGCAACCCACTGTATGTATAGTGTATGTACAGTGTCTGCATGTATGTATAGTGTGTTTGCATGTTTGTTTTGTGTGTATGTACAGTGTGTATTTTCTGGTGAAACAGTGCTGCAATATGTGTATTTTCTGGTGAAATGCTGGCGCATTACGGTTGTTCCCATTGGGGGGGAGCACCGCCATAGGTTTTCTCGCTTGGAGTGACAAAATGGCTAGAGGCACCCCTGTATTTGGGCATAACAAGGGGTATTATGCATGGAGGAAAAAGAACACTGCATTCCAAGAAAAACATCAGCTACCTACAGTAATATTTTTTTTGTGGTTCCATCATGCTGTGTGGCCAGTGCAGGGACTGGAAATCTTGTCAAAGTTGAGAGACTCATAGATTCCACTCAGCATTAGCAGATTCTGGAGACCAATGTCCAGGAATCAGTGGCAAAACTGCAGCTGCGCCAAGGCTCGATATTTCAACAAGACAACCACCCTAAACACTGTTAAAAATCCACTAAGGCATTCATGCAGAGGAACAAGTACAACATTCTGGAAAGGCCATCTCAGTCCCCAGACCTGAATATAATTGAAAATCTGTGGTGTGAGTTAGAGAGCTGTCCATGCTCAGAAGCCATCAAACCTGAATGAACGAGCTGTTTTGTAAAGAGGAATGGTTCAAAATACCTTCAACCAGAATCCAGACTCTCATTGGAAGTTACAGGAAGCGTTTAGAGGCTGTAATGTCTGCAAAAGGAGGATCTACTAAATATTGATTTCATTTCTTTTTTGTGGTGCCCAAAATTATGCACCTGCCTAATTTTGTTTAAACAATTATCGCGCACGGTCTGTAAATCCAATAAACTTAATTTCTCTTATCAAATATCACTGTGTCTCTCCTATATGATATATTTAACAGACTTTTATAGTTACAACCAACGATTTATACAGGAAAATCCTGACTATTAACAGGGTTGCCCAAACTTTGGCATCCCGCTGTAGAACACAAGATGGACTGACTAATCCCTCTCTCCACTGCTGTGTATATTTGCCTGTGGTGGGATCTCTTTTCATTGGCTGTTGGGTTTGTTCAACATGACGCCCACTTCACTCTTCCTGGCAAAATTTGGCACGGTTACTGGCTGACGCTTTGACCACCCGTTTAACGAGATGCCAAATGAACCTTTTTTTTCCATGTGTGATATTTATGAAACAAAGGTGAAAATCATATATGTGGGTATACTGTACGCTGCTGTTCTTATTCATTAGAGAGACGTATGATTGGCCCCACATTTATTCTGCAGCAGGAAAATAACCCCACAAATACAGCCAAAGTGATTAGGAACCATGTTTAGCATAAAGAAGTCTTTGGAAGTGATGGTTTGGCCCCCACAGAGACCTGATCTCCACATGGAGTGTGTCTGGGATTACATGGAGACAGAAGGTTGTGAGGAAGCCTACAACTTAACATCTACAGAAGATCTGAGGTTAATTCTCCATTGATGACATCCTCTGACGCAAGATTGCGAAACTGATCGGGAAGGTGATAGGCGGCACCATTACATCTGAGGTCTTCTACTGACCATTTTTATGCGTGCTACTTTTTCGGGGTTCCCAGTGCACGGGCTCCGTATGTGAGTTTACGTTTTCTTTTTACTAATTGTTTTATATGCTACGTAATAAAGACGGTTTACACTTAGATGTGCCGTATATCGCTTTCATGCTACTATCCTATTGGGCTCCTCTCTGGCGAGTCTTTGTGACCTCAGGATATTTACTGCATTCCGGAGGAATCTGTGGCGTGTAACATCGCTGGTGAAACACCATCTGAGAGATCTGCGGACCATCTACCAAATTCGTTTACCTTTATAATGTGGGTTGTTGGAATCTGGTAAGCCTTGCTTCTTTACCTTTTTGTTCAAGGATCCTGTATATCAGAAAATGGTGAAAACTGTATTACTATAGACCTGCGCTGACTTTGTATATTTATTGCTTGTGTGGACTTTTGGACATTGTTCTTCTCGGCTGACACTTATTGTTTATTTTTTGATTCTCCATTGATGATTGGAACAACCTACCAGGTGAGTTCCTTCAAAAACTGCAAGTGTACCTAAAATAATTGATGCTGTTTTGAAGGCAAAGGGCGGTTACCCCAAATATTTGTTGAAGATTTTCTGGTCTGTTTGTTCACTGCAATATTTTAAATGATGAAAAATAAATGCTACTTGGATTTATAAAAATTTTGTCAACAATTTTTATTTTTTTATTTTGAACAGAACAGAACGGGGCCCCTTGCAGGACCCGACCCGCGGTCCGCTGCGTCGGGGCCCCAGGCCTCCGCTTTCAAATTGGCTAAAAATGTGTTGAGAATAATTCCAGTGAGTTTCCTCAACTTTTGGAGCGATTGGATAAGTGTGGGAACTCCGGTATGTTTGTTAAAGGGAACTTGAAGCAAGTGGTATATTATGGCTGCCATATTTATTTATTTTTCTAAACCAGTTGCCTGGCTGTCTCTGCTTATAATGCTTTTAGCAATAGACCCAGAGCATGCATGCCTTGTAGCAGATCAGGTGTTATTTGACATTATTGTCAGATCTGACAAGATTAGCTGTATGGTTGTTTCTTTTGTGATTTAGACTTTACTGCAGCTAAATAGACCAGCAGGTCCGCCAGGCAACTGGTATTGTTTGAACAGAAATAACACAACATGTTTAGTGTCTAGCGCTAAGCGAGAAAATGGCATGGCCTCGAGTCGCCTCTTAGGCCCATTTAACTGGGCCATGTGGGTGAAGGGTGGTAACGACCGTCTAGCTACTTGTACTGGAGGGTAAGCGGGTAACAGCCACCCGGCTACCTGTGCTGGAGGAGAAGGTAGGGGGGAGGGGCTGCTGCTTTTCAATGAGGAGGAGAGATGCAATCGTTGTGCTGTGTGTGGAAGGAATCGATTCCTTTCTGCTGATAGTGCCAGACCACCTATTTGCTTTCTGCATGACCTTTACTTTTTTTTTGTGTCCCCTACTGTTCTAGAAGCAGACCTGAGCACTTTATTTAGCCTGCAGCCATAGTATTCATATTGTGTGGCGGCGGGGCCTGGCGTAATTCTATCCTAACACTACAATGTATTTTTGTGTTCAGTGTATAGTCAGTACATAAATCTCTGTATTCCTCTGGTGTCACATGGTGTCTGATCTCTCCTCTCTGCAGTGAGTGTAGCAGTAATGGTGATTCGGTCCTGTCATACACCAGCGTATGCAGTAACAGCTCCTACCTGGGCAGCGATAAGGTTGGATCAGGTGACCTCTTATTCTAATGTTGGTAACAGGGCTGTGCAGTTGGAGGAGTCGGAGCAATTTTGAGTACCTGGAGTCGAAGTTGGAGTCGGTAGTTTTATTCACTAAGGAGTCTGAGTTGGATGATTCTTGTACTCCACAGCCCTGATTTGTAAACAAGCTTACCCCATACACACGCTCAACAAGTCTTTTAAATGCACAATTCTAAAACAAATTGTTTGCTATTGTTCAAGCAACTGATAAGACCCAGCTCAAGTCAATCCAACTGTTGCATTGACTTGAGCTGGGTCTTATCAGTTGCTTGAATAATAGCAAACATCCTTTTTGGTTTGTTTCAACAGCAAAAGTTGTTTGATAATTGTGCATTTAAAAGACTTTTGTTGAGCGTATGTATGGGCCTTAATGCTGGGAATAGACGGGTCGACCGGCAGCTCGATTAGCTGCCGGGCCGACCCCAGACGCGTCCCTGCTCGTCCGCGTGGATCGATTACCGCTCGCCCCCGCCGGCGCTTCCTTCTCAGCACTCGATTCCCTGCCATTGTCCGCCGGCGGGAATCGAGCAGGCGGGGGTCGAGCGGCTTGATCAGGCCAGCTGAATATTATCAGCTGGCCGGATCAGCTGGTCGATATACGGTACAGAAACGTACCGTGTATCCCCAGCATTAGTGTTATAATTACAGGAAATGTTTTTCATCTATTCTAGTTTTTAAAGGACACCCGAGGTGAAAATAAACTAATGAAATAAACAATTGTATTCATCCTCCTTCTCCTAAATATCAATTTTTTTATTTATATTCCAGTTTTATTTTATATTTAAATCTACTTTTTAAGGTTTTTTTTTTTTTTTTTGTTTTTTTTTGTTTTTGCTCAATGACACATTCATTAAAGTATGCCAGAACTAAAATCTATGAACTATTGACCCTTTTTATCTCTTTCCAATTGCAGTGATATGAACACTGAAAACATGCAGTTATGTTACAGACAAGGCTAAGGGTAGACAGTCATACACGGGTGCTCGGATACCCCTTATCAAAATCCGAATTGATCCGGATACCCAGATATCCGGATCGGATATCAGAATCCGAACTTTGCGGTATCCGCGTATACATGGATTCGGATATGGGGATAGAAAACCGGAAGTGGCCTTTAAATTGCTTCCAAAACGTCTTTTAGGGTATATGTAACATCATGTTTTGTTTTTTAAAGGGAAACACTAATTATGTGGAGACTTAAAATATAAAAATGGCGGTAAATTCACATCAGGACTAGGTTCCAGACAGCGGTCGTGCAGCCCACATTGTGTCCAAAGTCCAACCGCACAACTGGGACATCAGTTTTCAGCTCAGACATCTCACAAAAATGAAAGCTATTGTAGTGGCCTAATAGCTGGTAGCAGTGGCAGGCTATTGTGGTGGCAGTGGCAGACTGGCAGTGGCAGCAGAAGATATAGTTCTGTGTGGACCCTGGTGGTGTGCAGGGCCGGTTCAAGGGGCCCTGTGGCCCCAGGGCAAACGTCAGTGTTGGGCCCCCCCGCCCCCCCATTACCCCTTTGCTCCCCGGGGGCCCTGCTGCAATTACATTAGCAGCGATAATTACCTTATCCCCGTCGGGTGAGCGAGCGGGCAGCGGCTGCACTAGGAGACATGTTGTCTCCCTCCCACTCTATGACCCAGCGCGTGAGCGAGTGAGCAGCGGCTGCACTAGGAGACATGCTGTCTCCCTCCCACTCTATGACCCAGCACGTCATGTGTACATATACTGGGACATATACCCCTGCCTACATATACTGGGACATATACCCCTGCCTACATATACTGGGACATATACCCCCTGCCTACATATACTGGGACATATACCCCCTGCCTACATATACTGGGACATATACCCCCTGCCTACATATACTGGGACATATACCCCCTGCCTACATATACTGGGACATATACCCCCTGCCTACATATACTGGGACATATCCCCCTGCCTACATATACTGGGACATATCCCCCTGCCTACATATACTGGGACATATCCCCCTGGCTACATGTACTGGGACATATCCCCCTGGCTACATATACTGAGACATATACACCCTGCCTACATATACTGGGACATATACCCCCTGCCTACATATACTGGGACATATACTCCTGCCTACATATACTGGGACATATACTCCTGCCTACATATACTGGGACATATACTCCTGCCTACATATACTGGGACATATACTCCTGCCTACATATACTGGGACATATACTCCTGCCTACATATACTGGGACATATACCCCTGCCTACATATACTGGGACATATACCCCTGCCTACATATACTGGGACATATACCCCTGCCTACATATACTGGGACATATACCCCTGCCTACATATACTGGGACATATACCCCTGCCTACATATACTGGGACATATACCCCTGCCTACATATACTGGGACATATACCCCTGCCTACATATACTGGGACATATACCCCTGCCTACATATACTGGGACATATACCCCTGCCTACATATACTGGGACATATACCCCTGCCTACATATACTGGGACATATCCCCCTGCCTACATATACTGGGACATATCCCCCTGGCTACATATACTGGGACATATACCCCCTGCCTACATATACTGGGACCCCCCTGCCTACATATACTGGGACATATCCCCCTGGCTACATATACTGGGACATATCCCCCTGGCTACATATACTGGGACATATCCCCCTGGCTACATATACTGGGACATATCCCCCTGGCTACATATACTGGGACATATCCCCCTGGCTACATATACTGGGACATATACCCCTGCCTACATATACTGGGACATATACCCCTGCCTACATATACTGGGACATATCCCACTGCCTACATATACTGGGACATATCCCCCTGCCTACATATACTGGGACATATACCCCTGCCTACATATACTGGGACATATCCCCCTGCCTACATATACTGGGGACATATCCCCCTGCCTACATATACTGGGGACATATACCCCTGCCTACATATACTGGGGACATATACCCCTGCCTACATATACTGGGGACATATACCCCTGCCTACATATACTGGGCACATATACCCCTGCCTACATATATTGGGCACATATACCCCTGGCTACCTGTTCTGGGGACATCTCTACCCCTGGCTACCTGTTCTGGGGACATCTCTACCCCTGGCTACCTGTTCTGGGGACATCTCTACCCCTGGCTACCTGTTCTGGGGACATCTCTACCCCTGGCTACCAGTTCTGGGGACATCTATACCGCTGGCCACCTACTGGGCACATATACCCCTGCCTACATATACTGGGACATATACCCCTGCCTACATATACTGGGACATATACCCCTGCCTACATATACTGGGACATATCCCCCTGCCTACATATACTGGGACATATCCCCCTGGCTACATATACTGGGACATATACCCCCTGCCTACATATACTGGGACCCCCCTGCCTACATATACTGGGACATATCCCCCTGGCTACATATACTGGGACATATCCCCCTGGCTACATATACTGGGACATATCCCCCTGGCTACATATACTGGGACATATCCCCCTGGCTACATATACTGGGACATATCCCCCTGGCTACATATACTGGGACATATACCCCTGCCTACATATACTGGGACATATACCCCTGCCTACATATACTGGGACATATCCCACTGCCTACATATACTGGGACATATCCCCCTGCCTACATATACTGGGACATATACCCCTGCCTACATATACTGGGACATATCCCCCTGCCTACATATACTGGGGACATATCCCCCTGCCTACATATACTGGGGACATATACCCCTGCCTACATATACTGGGGACATATACCCCTGCCTACATATACTGGGGACATATACCCCTGCCTACATATACTGGGCACATATACCCCTGCCTACATATATTGGGCACATATACCCCTGGCTACCTGTTCTGGGGACATCTCTACCCCTGGCTACCTGTTCTGGGGACATCTCTACCCCTGGCTACCTGTTCTGGGGACATCTCTACCCCTGGCTACCTGTTCTGGGGACATCTCTACCCCTGGCTACCAGTTCTGGGGACATCTATACCGCTGGCCACCTACTGGGCACATATACCCCTGCCTACATATACTGGGACATATACCCCTGCCTACATATACTGGGACATATACCCCCTGCCTACATATACTGGGACATATACCCCCTGCCTACATATACTGGGACATCTACCCCCTGCCTACATATACTGGGACATCTACCCCCTGCCTACATATACTGGGACATCTACCCCCTGCCTACATATACTGGGACATCTACCCCCTGCCTACATATACTGGGACATCTACCCCCTGCCTACATATACTGGGACATCTACCCCCTGCCTACATATACTGGGACATCTACCCCCTGCCTACATATACTGGGACATCTACCCCCTGCCTACATATACTGGGACATCTACCCCCTGCCTACATATACTGGGACATCTACCCCCTGCCTACATATACTGGGACATCTACCCCCTGCCTACATATACTGGGACATCTACCCCCTGCCTACATATACTGGGACATCTACCCCCTGCCTACATATACTGGGACATCTACCCCCTGCCTACATATACTGGGACATCTACCCCCTGCCTACATATACTGGGACATCTACCCCCTGCCTACATATACTGGGACATCTACCCCCTGCCTACATATACTGGGACATCTACCCCCTGCCTACATATACTGGGACATCTACCCCCTGCCTACATATACTGGGACATCTACCCCCTGCCTACATATACTGGGACATCTACCCCCTGCCTACATATACTGGGACATCTACCCCCTGCCTACATATACTGGGACATCTACCCCCTGCCTACATATACTGGGACATCTACCCCCTGCCTACATATACTGGGACATCTACCCCCTGCCTACATATACTGGGACATCTACCCCCTGCCTACATATACTGGGACATCTACCCCCTGCCTACATATACTGGGACATCTACCCCCTGCCTACATATACTGGGACATCTACCCCCTGCCTACATATACTGGGACATCTACCCCCTGCCTACATATACTGGGACATCTACCCCCTGCCTACATATACTGGGACATCTACCCCCTGCCTACATATACTGGGACATCTACCCCCTGCCTACATATACTGGGACATCTACCCCCTGCCTACATATACTGGGACATCTACCCCCTGCCTACATATACTGGGACATCTACCCCCTGCCTACATATACTGGGACATCTACCCCCTGCCTACATATACTGGGACATCTACCCCCTGCCTACATATACTGGGACATCTACCCCCTGCCTACATATACTGGGACATATACCCCTGCCTACATATACTGGGGACATATACCCCTGCCTACATATACTGGGCACATATACCCCTGCCTACATATACTGGGCACATATACCCCTGCCTACATATACTGGGCACATATACCCCTGCCTACATATACTGGGCACATATACCCCTGACTACATATACTGGGCACATATACCCCTGACTACATATACTGGGCACATATACCCCTGGCTACCAGTTCTGGGGACATCTATACCGCTGGCCACCTAATCTGGGGACACCTATAGACCTGGGGCTACCTATTTTTGGGGAACCACTGCTGTCAGATTGAGTCTATTTTGGGGAACTGCTGCCAGGTGAGAGGTGTCTACATATTAAGGGGGCATTCTGCCTATTTATGTGAAAAGCTGTCTATTTATGTGCCTCATGACTGCTGAATTTGTCTTGTTGTGGGCCTCATGGTTACTGACTTTGTCTTGTTGGGGGCCTCATGATTTGTTGGGGGCCTCAAGATCGCTGAATTTGTCTTGTTGGGGGCCTCATGATTGCTGAATTTGTCTTGTTGGGGGCCTCATGATTGCTGAGTTGGTCATGTTGGGGGCCTCATGATTGCTGAAATTGTCTTGATGGGGGGGGGCCTCATGATTGCTGAATTTGTCTTGTTGGGGGTCACATGATTGCTAACTGCGAGACTATGGAAAGAGCTGAATCATCATCATATGAGACAATTGCATTAAACCTACTTTTTCCGCTTTTTAAAACAGAAAATGAAACTGGGAAGTTCCAAAAAAAAAAATGAATATTTTTTTCAGGAGTACGTTGGATGAAATTGTTTATCTTCACAGTTTATTTTCAACTTAATTTTCCATAATGTTCATGTATGAGTTAAAATGTTTGAATTTAGTTTAAATTGCTGTTGGCACTTTGTGATAGTAAAGTGACTCTGCAGTTTGGACACTCTACCTCCAAAAGGTTCGCCACCACTGTCCTAATCTAATGTCCCACCATTGCTTAGTTCATGTAAACTTGTCTCCACCCACGACCACACCCACATTCTGGTTCATGACCACACCCATTTTTCGGGTGACGTAGCTCCATTTTTTGGCGCGCTACACAACACCAACCCAGATCGCCCCGCTTTTTGCTCCCCACTTTTTGCCCCCGCTGGAAAATTTTCTGCGGACGCCCATGGAGGCAGGTATCGTTTCCAGTCCCCACCTTGCGACTCAACAAACGTGGTCAGCATTTGCTTCAGCGACCCGTTGAACCTTTCACATAGTCCTGCTCCTGGTTGGGGTACACTGGCGGGTGGTGTCTGCCGCGGGTGAGGTGCAGGTGTTGGGGTGGTCTGCCTCCGCTCCAGACAGGTGAACTTCATGTGTCCCGTCTTATGGCAGTAGTGACAGGTGACCCCCTCAGGTGCTGCAGGCCTGGGGGCAGCAGCTGCGCTGGGTGGCCTTTGTGACGGGCGGCTCACAGGGGCAGGAGAGTCTGCCAGAGTATTGGGCGGACCTCCTCTCCAGCTGGATGGTGCAGTTCTGCGTGTATCAGACACCCAGGTAGTTGTAAAGGTTTCAGCGAGGTCTGCAGCGACAGTTGCTGACGCAGGCTTGCGCTCCATCACAAACTGTCGTACATCAGCAGGGCAAATGTTCAGAAACTGTTCTAGGACTATCAAGTCTTCCAGGACACCATAAGACCCTTTGGTGAGGCCTAGAGTCCACTGGCGGAGAGTGGTGAGCAGGCTGCTGGCCATATCTCGATAAGAGTCAGAAGATTTTTTTTTCTGCCAGGACCTGAACTTTTTGCAATAGGCTTCTGGCGTCAGCTGGTATTTGGTAATGATAGCGTCCTTTATAGTGGCATAATCATTATCTTTTTCCGCAGGTAACTCTGCGAAAGCATCAAGCGCTTTGTAGCGCAGCAAAGGTGTCAGATGTCTGGCCCACTGGTCTTGGGACAGCCAATACTGACGGCATGCTTTTTCAAAAGATCGCAAAAACAAGTCAATGTCTATGTCTTTCTCAATATTAGCAAATTTAAATTTTGCACTTACGGGTGGTGCAGCTCCTTCAGCAGGGAGGCTGGGCGGCGAACTCTGGTTGGCCTGTTGCACTTTTGCCATGTTTAGCTCATGCTGTCGTTGGAGCTCCCGTGCCGTAACTTGGCGTTCCCGCTCCTCACGGGCTTCTGCAGATTGGCGTTCCCGCTCCTCACGGGCTTCCATGTACTTTTCCAGGTCAGTGTCCATCAGCTTCCGTAATGCCTGCTGCATTACCGGGTCAGCACAAATAGACATTCCAGTACCAGCCGGTTCCGGGCGAGTACTTTAAGGAACTCTGAGATTGGGGTCCACACTGACAGTCTCCTGCGTAACTGTTGGCGCATTGCCCGCAGGTTGCTCAACCTCTGTACGTTCAGGTTCTTCAGTCTCTGGTTCCCCTCGACGTGAGTCAGATGGGCTGGTATCCACTTCAGCGGACACATCCAGCTCCCGCAGTTGCGGGATATCCCATCTGTACAAGTCCGTTACCAGGTCCTGTTGTTTCTTGCGGCCGGCGTCAATGCCTCTCGCTTGGCAAAGATTTTGCAGGTCCGCCAGGCACATGTTCTTGTAGCTCCCGGACATTTCCATGCCAAATAAAATAAAACTTTTGGGGAGGGGTACTGGCTACACAGTCTCTGTATATATAAAAAATATATTGCATTCCAGCTACACCAACAAATTAGTTCGTTTCTTGATAGCGCTAGCGCTATCTTAGATAGTTTCAGCACAGCACAGATCCCAACCACTGCCAAACACTGTCACAGGAGCCCTGGTGGCTGGAATGCGAAATGCCTTCCAAACTGTTCCAGCGCACAGATCGTGCAAACTGTGGTCGCAGTCAATGCGCAGAAACCGTTGGGAATTGGCCGCAGACAAACCAGAAGGGAGCCTGTGGGTTACGGAAATACACTTTACACACTATTTCAGGGTATATCTGCCACCACCACTGGTATGGGCCAGTGGTCCCTACCGACTGACTGACTGATCCTGCAAGTAAAAGGGGGGGGGTTGGGGGGGGGGGGCGGTGTGTATCGGATGGCGTCCCCCAGCAATGATAAAACACAATAGGCATTTAACTTTTTTTGTTTTTTGCCTCGTAAGTCCTTTAAATCGATAAGGTCTAATAATGTACAAGGGGTATGACAAAAAGTGCAGTGGATAGTAGGCCTGATCGATTTTAGGAAAAGATTGGTTTGCTCCAGGGGTCGAATGGGGCGTGGACGGCGTCCACTTACTATTTCCCGAGGGTGGACGTTGTCCAAGCTGGCATGTGTGGATGGAGCAGCGCATTGGAAGGAGAGCTGTGAGCAGCGGTGGAGAAAGGGGGCCATCTCCCCCCCCCCCCCCCCCCTTTCCCTCACCTTGGGGCTCTCCTTCCCTCGCTCTCCCCTCCTGTAGTAATGTGCGGGCAGCCGGCAGTGGGCGGGACTTACCTCTCCTCGTTCCGGCGCCGGATCTGCGTGCCGCTGCTCTGGTCTGGACCAGACTTGTGGCAGTGGAGTGCCTGCGCCGGAACGAGGAGAGGTAAGTCCCGCCCACTGCCGGCTGCCCGCACATTACTACTGGAGGGGAGAGCGAGGGATGGAGAGCCCTAAGGTGAGGGAAGGGGGGGGGGGAGATGGCCCCCCTTCTTCTCCACCGCTGCTCACAGCTCTCCGTCTTCTCTGCGCTGCTCCCCTCCTGCTGGGGGGACACCTGGCTACCTATTCTGGGACATACAGTATACCCCTGACTACATATATACTGCGCACATATACCCCCTGACTACATATATACTGGGCACATATACCCCCTGACTACATATATACTGGGCACATATACCCCCTGACTACATATATACTGGGCACATATACCCCCTGACTACATATATACTGGGCACATATACCCCCTGACTACATATATACTGGGCACATATACCCCCTGACTACATATATACTGGGCACATATACCCCCTGACTACATATATACTGGGCACATATACCCCCTGACTACATATATACTGGGCACATATACCCCCTGACTACATATATACTGGGCACATATACCCCCTGACTACATATATACTGGGCACATATACCCCCTGACTACATATATACTGGGCACATATACCCCCTGACTACATATATACTGGGCACATATACCCCCTGACTACATATATACTGGGCACATATACCCCCTGACTACATATATACTGGGCACATATACCCCCTGACTACATATATACTGGGCACATATACCCCCTGACTACATATATACTGGGCACATATACCCCCTGACTACATATATACTGGGCACATATACCCCCTGACTACATATATACTGGGCACATATACCCCCTGACTACATATATACTGGGCACATATACCCCCTGACTACATATATACTGGGCACATATACCCCCTGACTACATATATACTGGGCACATATACCCCCTGACTACATATATACTGGGCACATATACCCCTGGCTACATATACTGGGCACATATACCCCTGGCTACATATACTGGGCACATATACCCCCTGACTACATATACTGGGCACATATACCCCCTGGCTACATATACTGGGCACATATACCCCCTGGCTACATATACTGGGCACATATACCCCCTGGCTACATATACTGGGCACATATACCCCCTGGCTACATATACTGGGCACATATACCCCCTGGCTACATATACTGGGCACATATACCCCCTGGCTACATATACTGGGCACATATACCCCCTGGCTACATATACTGGGCACATATACCCCCTGGCTACATATACTGGGCACATATACCCCCTGACTACATATACTGGGCACATATACCCCCTGACTACATATACTGGGCACATATACCCCTGGCTACATATACTGGGCACATATACCCCTGGCTACATATACTGGGCACATATACCCCTGGCTACATATACTGGGCACATATACCCCTGGCTACATATACTGGGCACATATACCCCTGGCTACATATACTGGGGACACATATACCCCCTGACTACATATAATTATAAAGAATAAAAGCCTTGCTGAGAATCCCCCATGAAGAGATGGACTAGTTCAAAACCTGTCGGTTTTGTCAGATTTCTACTACAGCGACAGTAACGGCAACATAGGAGAAAAGTAATTTATGGCTCATTTTTCTCTGGAAGGAACATACTTCTTATTTGTATATCTTTACATGTATTTAACATTTTATAATTTTTTGCGAAAGTGGTCCTTTAAAACAGAAGGTGTTTGCGATAATTCAGGTTGGAGTGAGCAAATTATATCTCCCATGATGCATCACTGCTGAATATGCAAATCATCCCTTTGTTGTCCCTGTAAGATAACCACACCTCCAGAACAGCTGGAATGCAATGAGTCAGCTTGTTAATAAAAAGAGCCACAATAATCCAACATGCAAACAGACTGTTTCGGATCGGTTAATCCTCATCAGTGTATGGCATGGATTGATATGGCTCTGTGTGGTAGGACTCTAAACACTCAGAGTTATAGACTACCCAGCAAGCTCATGGTGAACCAGAATCCTAGGAGTGTGTAAGATTAAGGACCTTTTCTGTTACTGATAATTGACCACGTTGTGTTCTGTTGTGTGATTCAGAGACCCGCAAGTTGCTGGATGACCTCTGTGTAGAAAAAGAAGTGGAGTGTCCCCCTCCCAGGACCACAGCAAGACTTCTGGACAAGGTACTGGTCCCACTGTGCTGACAGGCACTTACAGGACACAGCACTGCCCCCGCTGTGCTGACAGCCACTTATGGGACACAGCTCCGCCCCCATGGTGCTGACAGCCACTTATGGGACACAGCTCCACCCCTGTGGTGCTGACAGCCACTTATGGGACACGGCTCCGCGGCGGACAGCCATGGTGCTGACAGCCACTTACGGGACACGGCTCCGCCCCCCCCTCCCCCGCGGTGCTGACAGCCACTTACGGGACACAGCAGTTCCATTGCAGAATGGAGTACTTCTAATGTGGAAACCACATAAGCAGGGCAGGCAGTTGGATTATTATTTACATATACCAGCAAATGTGTAGCTGTTAGGCACATATTAAAAAATTGTGTGGTGTTTGGGATGAGGATGGGAGGAGTTTGCAGTGAAAATCACCACATGCTAGGATTCGGGAAAGACCTAAGAGGGTGTGGGGGCGGAGCTAAGATGTAGGACATAGATGCTGTGTCTGTAGGCATGGACACAGAGGGGTGTGGCATTCACTCCCATAACAAAGCAGACATAGTGAACAAAAATGGGGTGGAGCATTATCACCTTCCTTGGTTTGTTGGCACCATGTTTTGGTTGCTCTTCCCAACAGTGTCGTGCTGGGTTTTTTTTTTATGATTTTGTGTTACTTTTTTCTTGGTTGCCTCTTGGAGACATCATGTAGCAGCATCTGAAATCCAGGAAACTGGGAAGTCTGCCCAGCAACAAGTGATGCGTTGCTCTTTTATTGCCAGTAGTCAGATTCTGAAAATTAAAATTTTGTTTTTACATGGCAAAGAATAGAAAAAAAAAACACCACTTGAAATATAAATTTTGAAAAATATATATATAAACTATCTTAACCTTCCTGGCGGTAAGCCCGAGCTGAGCTCAGGCTATGCCGCACAGGAGGATATTTCAGCCCCTGGTGGGGCGATTCGCCCCATTTAAAGTGCTGTACGCGCAGCTAGCACTTTGCTAGCCACACGTACAGCTTGATCTCCCGCTCGCAGCGGCGGAAGAGGGTCCGCCCGCCAGAGCCCTGTGCTGCCCGGACCAATGACTTTCGGGCAGCGCTAAGGACTGGATCGGAGGCGTCTGACGTCCATGACGTCATTCCGATCATCGCCATGGCGACAGAAAAAGGCAAACGGGAACGCGTTATATACGCTTTCCCCTGTTTGCTATTGATGCCGGCGACGATCGCACTAGAGGGACACATGCGCCCTCTAGTGTTGTTTCATGTAGCTACCACTCTGGTAGCTTTACATGAAACTAAATAAATAAATAAATGTATTTCTGCCTATTTGGCAGAATTAATTAACCGCCAGGAGGGTTAATTCAATACAAACCATAATAGGTCAGTGTATAATTATAGTAGAATGGTATTAAAAAATACATAAAATACCCTGTAAACTCCTTGTCAAACACAATATAAGCTCAGTCAATATGAATGCCCATAGTTCTAGGATATAAACCACACCAGAGATACAAAAATTGAGCCCCTGGGTGAATGAACGCGGGTCAGTAATAATAGCGCTTGTGCAATATCGGCTTATGTGCTAGTGCCTATATACTGTACATAGATAATAAGCGTCAAAAAAAAAACAAAACAAAAAAAAAAACCTGCAAATAATTAGCATCAAATCGCATAAATATGCATACAAAACCTGCTGTGCACAAAAATACTACTGCTAAAGGAGCAGCCTTTACGGTGTGCATAGATCAGAGGATTCTTAGCCCAGTTTGATATGCAAGATAAAGCAAGGACAATGGCTTGCTGGCAAAGATGGACGGAGGACTCCCTGACAGACCCCACTAGTTTTGCAAGAGTCGCCCTTTTTCATTAGAGGAGGCGTGGCCAATGCCTACTGGGCTAAGTATCCTCTCATCTATGCACGATCTTTGCACACCTTATAGACTGCTCATTTACTCATACGTATGAGTACTGTATATACTCGAGTATAAGCCAAACTGGGAAAAAGATTGATTCGAGTATAAGCCGAGGTCAGGGGTTGCATTGGTGGCAAAAGATGAACCTATCCCATGTCAGCAAAAGATTAATACTTTTGCAAATCAGTGTGGTTTAAAGCAGCATCAGCAGGTAGTTACCTATCCTCTATTGCCTCACAATAGAACACTTTCCAAACACACACAACCTTTGTGCAGAGTAACTATCAGAGCCTACAGATTGTTACAATAAGCAAACCTCATAAGGGCTGGAGGCAGCAACACACCCTGAAGTCCCAACAATTGCAGGCCTGATGTTTGCACTGCAGCATAGGTATCTTGTGCATACAGTGGTTTGACTTGAGGAGGACCTATAGTGATGGCTGTGGGCTGCTTTCAAAGTGATAGCAGTGTGTTGTGGATTTGCATACAAAGCTACAGCTTTGTGCTGTCTCCTTATGTGTGCTTTACCCTGTGTCCCCCACCAGAGCAGCGTGGCATATCTACTGATCCATGCAGTGAATTTGCATACAAAAGTGACAGCTTTGTGCTGTCTCCCGCTGTGTGTCGTGTCCCCCACCAGAGCAACGCAGCCTCCACGAATTTACATACAGCACAACTGACCAATTACAGATGTTTCCTGGCGGGCAGCTTGGATTGGAGAGCGTGAGAAGACATATATGCCGGCGAGGACACTCGGAAGGTGGCGGACCCGTGCATCGTCACTGGTAAATATGCCACGCGCACCACTCTGTCGGAACGGGGGACAAAGCAGACAGCGGGAGACAGCGCAAGCTTTGTGCTGTATGTAATTCCGCGGCAGCCATGCTGCTCTGGCGGGGGACACCACACACAGCGGGAGAGAGCACAACGCTTTGTGCTGTATGTAATTCCGCGGCGGCCATGCTGCTCTGGCGGGGGACACCACACACAGCGGGAGCCAGCACAAAGCTTTGTGCTGTATGTAATTCCGCGGCAGCCATGCTGCTCTGGCGGGGGACACCGCACACAGCGGGAGACGGCACCTTTAAAGCTGTCACTTTTGTATGCAAATCCGCGGCGGCCACACTGCTCTGGTGGAGACGGGGGACACTTTATTTTATATTTGTTCATAGTGGGGGGTAAGTGACTCGAGTAAAGGTCAAGACCCCCACTTTTAGGACACTTTTTTTGGACCAAAAAACTCTGCTTATACTCGAGTATATACGGTATTTGGCACAGCAGGTTGTCTATGCATTTACGTGATTTGATACTTATTTTTGCACTTTTTTTGTGTGTGCTTGATATTTGACACTCATTATCTACAGTGTTCTCCCCAGAATTTTTTTGCAGCTGGGTGGCTTCTGTGAGCAACTTTGCTGCCAGCATAGGAGGAGGTGAGCCAATGACAGCCGGGTGCTCACCAAAACTAGCCGGGTGGAGCACACGGCTAAAAGAGCCTGGGGAGAACACTGATCTATGTTGGCACTAGCACTTTAGCTAGTGGTGTGTGTATATGTGTGTATATACAGGATCTTCTCAAAAAATTAGCATATTGTGATAAAGTTCATTATTTTCGGTAATGTACTGGTAAACATTAGACTTTCATATATTTTAGATTCAAATACACACAACTGAAGTCGTTCAAGCCTTTTATTGTTTTAATATTGATGATTTTGGCATACAGCTCATGAAAACCCAAATTTCCTATCTCAAAAAATTAGCATATTTCATCCGACCACTAAAAGAAAAGTGTTTTTAAAACAAAAAAAGTCAAACTTCAAATAATTATGTTCAGTTATGCACTCAATACTTGGTCGGGAATCCTTTTGCAGAAATGACTGCTTCAATGCGGCGTGGCATGGAGGCAATCAGCCTGTGGCACTGCTCAGGTGTTATGGAGGCCCAGGATGCTTCGATAGCGGCCTTAAGCTCATCCAGAGTGTTGGGTCTTGCGTCTCTCAACTTTCTCTTCACAATATCCCACAGATTCTCTATGGGGTTCAGGTCAGGAGAGTTGGCAGGCCAATTGAGCACAGTAATACCATGGTCAGTAAACCATTTACCAGTGGTTTTGGCACTGTGAGCAGGTGCCAGGTCGTGCTGAAAAATTAAATCTTCATCTCCATAAAGCTTTTCAGCAGATGGAAGCATGAAGTGCTCCAAAATCTCCTGATATCTAGCTGCATTGACCCTGCCCTTGATAAAACACAGTGGACCAACAACACCAGCAGCTGACATGGCACCCCAGACCATCACTGACTGTGGGTACTTGACACTGGACTTCAGGCATTTTGGCATTTCCCTCTCCCCAGTCTTCCTCCAGACTCTGGCACCTTGATTTCCGAATGACATGTAAAAGTTGCTTTCATCTGAAAAAAGTACTTTGGACCACTGAGCAACAGTCCCGTGCTGCTTCTCTATAGTCCAGGTCAGGCGCTTCTGCCGCTGTTTCTGGTTTTAAAAGTGGGTTCATGTTTCCATCTGCTGAAAAGCTTTATGGGGATGAAGATTTCATTTTTCAGCACGACCTGGCAACTGCTCACAGTGCCAAAACCACTGGTAAATGGTTTACTGACCATGGTATTACTGTGCTCAATTGGCCTGCCAACTCTCCTGACCTGAACCCCATAGAGAATCTGTGGGATATTGTGAAGAGAAAGTTGAGAGACGCAAGACCCAACACTCTGGATGAGCTTAAGGCCGCTATCGAAGCATCCTGGGCCTCCATAACACCTGAGCAGTGCCACAGGCTGATTGCCTCCATGCCACGCCACATTGTAGCAGTCATTTCTGCAAAAGGATTCCCGACCAAGTATTGAGTGCATAACTGAACATAATTATTTGAAGGTTGACTTTTTTTGTTTTAAAAACACTTTTCTTTTAGTGGTCGGATGAAATATGCTAATTTTTTGAGATAGGAATTTTGGGTTTTCATGAGCTGTATGCCAAAATCATCAATATTAAAACAATAAAAGGCTTGAACTACTTCAGTTGTGTGTGTTTGAATCTAAAATATATGAAAGTCTAATGTTTATCAGTACATTACCGAAAATAATGGACTTTATCACAATATGCTAATTTTTTTGAGAAGATCCTGTATATATTGATGTGAAAAACTATTTGCACCCTTCCTGATTTCTTATTCTTTTGCATGCTTGTCACACTTAAATGTTTCTGCTCATCAAAAACCGTTCGCTATTAGTCAAAGATAACATAATTGAACACAAAATGCAGTTTTAAATGATGGTTTTTATTATTTAGTGAGAAAAAAAACTCAAAACCTACATGGCCCTGTGTGAAAAAGAAATTGCCCCTTGAACCTAATAACTGGTTGGGCCACCCTTAGCAGCAATAACTGCAATCAAGCGTTTGCGATAACGTGCAACGAGTCTTTTACAGCGCTCTGTAGGAATTTTGGCCCACTCATCTTTGCAGAATTGTTGTAATTCAGCTTTATTTGAGGGTTTTCTAGCATGAACTGCCTTTTTAAGGTCATGCCACAACATCTCAATAGGATTCAGGTCAGGACTTTGACTAGGCCACTCCAAAGTCTTTATTTTGTTTTTCTTCAGCCATTCAGAGGTGGATTTGCTGGTGTGTTTTGGGTCATTGTCCTGCTGCAGCACCCAAGATCGCTTCAGCTTGAGTTGACGAACAGATGGCCGGACATTCTCCTTCAGGATTTTTTGGTAGACAGTAGAATTCATGGTTCCATCTATCACAGCAAGCCCTCCAGGTCCTGAAGCAGCAAAACAACCCCAGACCATCACACTACCACCACCATATTTTACTGTTGGTATGATGTTCTTTTGCTGAAATGCTGTGTTACTTCTACGCCAGATGTAACGGGACACGCACCTTCCAAAAAGTTCAATTTTTGTCTTGTCGGTCCACAAGGTATTTTCCCAAAAGTCTTGCCAATCATTGAGATGTTTTTTAAGCAAAATTGAGACGAGCCTTAATGTTCTTTTTGCTTAAAAGTGGTTTGCGCCTTGGATATCTGCCATGCAGGCCGTTTTTGCACAGTCTCTTTCTTATGGTGGAGTCGTGAAGACTGACCTTAATTGAGGCAAGTGAGGCCTCCAGTTCTTTAGATGTTGTCCTGGGGTCTTTTGTGGCCTCTCGGATGAGTTTTCTCTGCGCTCTTGGGGTAATTTTGGTCGACCGGCCACTCCTGGGAAGGTTCATCACTGTTCCATGTTTTTGCCATTTGTGGATAATGGCTCTCACTGTGGTTCGCTGGAGTCCCAAAGCTTTAGAAATGGCTTTATAACCTTTACCAGACTGATAGATCTCAATTACTTTTGTTCTCATTTGTTCTTGAATTTCTTTGGATCTTGGCATGATGTCTAGCTTTTGAGGTGCTTTTGGTCTACTTCTCTGTGTCAGATAGCTCCTATTTAAGTGATTTCTTGATTGAAACAGGTGTGGCAGTAATCAGGCCTGGGGGTGACTACAGAAATTGAACTCAGGTGTGATAAACCACAGTTTATTTTTAACAAGGGGGGCAATCACTTTTTTTCACACAGGGCCATGTAGATTTGGAGTTTTTTTTTCTCACTAAATAATAAAAACCATCATTTAAAACTGCATTTTGTGTTCAATTATGTTATCTTTGACTAATAGTTAACGTTTTTTGATGAGCAGAAACATTTAAGTGTGACAAACATGCAAAAGAATAAGAAATCAGGAAGGGGGCAAATAGTTTTTCACATCACTGTGTAGATAGATAGATAGATAGATAGATAGATAGATAGATAGATAGATAGATAGATAGATTTACACAACCCTTTCTTTATCCTATCATATTGTTAGTAGGTGTGTTTATAGATAATGGCGGTTGGTGCTATAGTTTTTTCTTCCTTTCTTGATCCATCTGCTATTTTCTCCATGTATGTACTCACCCCCCACCCTACACTACTATGTTTTAGTGAAGTTCCTCTTTAACCACTTCACCCCAAAGCGGTTTTTACCCTAACGGACAAGAGTGATTTTCACCTTTCAGTGCTCATCCCTTTCATTTGCCAGTAGCTTAATCACTACTAATCACAATGAAATGATCTATATCTTGTTTGTTTTCACCACAAATTGGGCTTTTTGGGGTTGAGATTTGTTTTCAGTAATTACTTTATTTTCTATGCATTTTAACCTCCCCAGCGGTATGGACAGAAATGTCCGTTCAAAAAAACATGCTGTGAACAGTATAAACGTGCATACACATCAATACTCTCCTGCACTGTATACTAGACCCTTGCTTGACACATTTTGGCAAGTTACAGGAAAAAAAAAGTTTTAAAAATAAATTTTATCACTGTTTGCACAGAAATCCTGGGGAAATTGAACGCTGGGGAGGTTAAAGGGACATACAAGGAAAAAATACGCTATTTCTTCAATTTCATCCCCTATGGTTTTAATATAAACACTGCTACTGTACATAAACCCACACATTTTATTTGCCTATTTGTCCTGGTTATCACAAGATTTTAATTATGTCCCTAGTACAAAGTATGGTGACAATATATTTGTAAATAAAGATGTATGTTTTTTCTTTAGTGGTTTTTTTTTCCCCACTATTTGCACGTGCACGGGAATGCACACGCGGGGGTGCACACAGCGGCAGCAGCACTATCTGACTTATAAAAACGTTCTGGAGCCATTAAGACAGGGGCCCCCAACTCCTGGGCCGCAGCCTGTTCTGAGCTGGGCCGGAAGTCTGTCATAACAGTGCAGAGAGAAGTGTCACGTGAAGTATAGAAGAGCCGTCTGCAGCCATTGTTACTGCTGCCACCTAGTGTCTGTTATTTGTAATGCAGCATGCTTTCTGTCTGTACGGACACCAGCTGGCAGCAGTGAGGATGACTGGGACTCTCCAGCTGATGCTGGAAGCTAGTGTGGGAAGAAGAATGGAAGGGTAAAAGGGAGTGTGGGGAGGAGGTGTGTGTGTGTGTGTGTGTGTGTGTGTGTGTGTGTGTGTAGGAGGAAAATGGGTGTAGGGAGGAGGGAAGGTGAACTGAATGTGGGGGGGAGGGTAAAAGTGAGGGTAGGAAATGACTGTGCCAGTAGGTAAGGAAGACCAGGCAGTAGCAGTACCCCCCCTTCACACCACCTGTCACACCAAATGTACCTTGTGCTGGTGGGTTATGCAGCAGGCCCAGTGCAGTGCAAAGACATCTTTTCCAAAGTGCTGAGGGTGATGAAGATAGTGGTCAGGTAAGGCTGGTGTTGCAAGGACTTCTTTATGTATTGCCCCCCCCCCCCCCCACGCAATAACCCCCCCGCTTGCACCTTGGAAAAATTGCCTGATGCTGAAGCGGTCCTTGGGTCAAAAAAGTTTGGGGACCCCTGCATTAAGAGGCTCTAGCAGGACGTTTTTATAAGTCAGCATGTCATTAACCTCCCTGGTGGTAAGTCCGAGCTGAGCTTTCTCAGGCCCATTTTGGGCAAATTTGTAAATTTTTTGTTGTCGTTACACGCAGCTAGCACTTTGCTAGCTGCGTGTAGTACACGATCGCCGCCGCTCCACCCTGCGCCCCCCCCCCCAGACCCCTTGCACAGCCTGGCCAATCACCGCCAGGCAGTGCTAAGGGGTGGATCGTGACGCCCTCCAACGCCATGACGTCATCCCGATCGTCACCATGGCGACGGGGGAAGCCAAACAGGAAATCCCGTTCTGAACGGGATTTCCTGTATGCTCTGATCGCTGGAGGCGATCGGAAGGGGAGGGGGGGGATGCCGCTGCACAGCGGCTATCATGTAGCTAGCGCTAGGCTAGCTACATGATTTAAAAAAAATAAAAAAAATTTAAGTGCTGCGCTGCCCTCTGGCGGTTTTAATAGACCGCCAGGGAGGTTAAGTGGTTAAATTATGTGAATGGTTTCCTAACCAGAATGGCCTGAACATGTGCTGCCCCTTCCCCCACAACAAGTTTGCAGTGTGTATTGATCTAAATGGATAAAGCACAAACACCTTCAGCTTTCCCCAAATAAAGCCCGCTAGTTATATAACGTTTGTCTGATTTGTATGTGTTTTGTTGCAGTTGGTCGGTGAATTCCTGGAAGTAACGTGCATCAACCCGACTTATATCTGTGACCATCCGCAGATCATGAGCCCTCTGTCCAAATGGTAAGAGCATAAAGCCGCTGTTCCTAATCTTCCTTAGAGAATCTGAAGCGAGTCAAAATCCATGTTTTTAACTTTTATTAATATTAAGCACTATAGCTAGTGCTAAACCACCGCATCCCCGCGGCAAAACGAGCGGTTTATACCCCCTAAATCCCCTGTGCAAAATCCGTGGAGCACTTCCTGCTTGAGGCAGAGCTTAGGGCTGTAGCTCTGCCTCTTTGCGCGTCAATCCCCTCTGATCGCCGCCTCTCCCCGCCCCCCTGTCTTCCTTCACTGAGAGGGGCAGGGAGAGGTGGAGATCCGCGGGCAGACTGACGTGAATGGAGGCAGAGCTGCAGCTCAAAGCTCTGCCTCCCCGGGCAGCAAAATCCACGAGCAAGTCATGGATTTTGCCCTGTGATTTGGGGGCTATAAACCCCTCGTTTTGCCGCAGGGATGTGGCGTTTTAGCACTAGCTATAGTGCTTACCATTAATAAAAGTTAAAAACATGGATTTTGACTCGCTTCAGTGTCTCTTTAAGGTGCGATCTTTCCATGCGATTTTTACGATTGAAAATAATCGGAAGGTAATTATTGATTGTTCACATTTACTGAACGATTCTTTCTTCAAATTAGATCATAAAATCCAACTTTTGGATCAATTTTATCTTATTTAGCAATCGACCAAAGAATCATTCCTGATCGATTGCCTTCATAAACGGCACATTTTATATACAATTCGATCATTAAAATCATATTTGGTGAAAAAATTAAACAGTTAATGGGCACCTTTACTTTTGAATATGTAGTGTCAGATACCAGTGAGCATTTTTGTTTTTTTTAATCTGAATAATAATAATCCTAACCTTTGTATAGCGCTTTTCTCCTGTCGGACTCAAAGCGCTCAAGAGCTGCAGTCACTGTGATGCACTCAATGAGAGCACCCTGCAGTGTTAGGGAGTCTTTCCTTGAACTCCTTACAGAATAGGTACTGACCCTGGCCAGGATTCAATCCCTGGTCTCCCATGTCAAAGGCTTTTATTTTGCTATTCACTTCTGACGTTTTCTGGGGAAGGCGTCCCTATAGATTGCTTTAGCGCCCATTCACACTAGCGCGATTAGTGGGTGATTCTCGCTAATCGCCGAAGCGCTAGTGCTTTTTAAAGCGCTAGCACAATTGTAACTATATGGCAGTGTCACATCACAATTACGTCTTACACTAGAGGCCCTGTAGTGCTCATGTGAGGGACGTGCCTCGATGCCTGTAGTGTTCGGTCTACCCTCTAGTGTTTATCACATGATACAGGACCCTGGGCGAGAAGAGACAGGAAGGAGAGCCCAGCGGGATATATAAGTGTGGCGGGACAGGTGGGACTGCCTACTCTTGGTCATGCTGCCCCTACCCTTTGGAATTCCTTACTACACTCAGTAAAGACAGCCCCATCCATTAAATTATTCAAATCCAGACTGAAAAGCCATCTGTTTAGCCTGGCATTTGCGGACTTGTAGAATTCATCCCCTTTACCACAATATACCAATCAACCAATTACTGGTCTGAGCCATGCTTATGCGAGTCCTACGGGAGAAAAAGGGCTTTACAAATGTTGTGTGTTCTTGTTTACAGCCTGGGGAGGGGGAAAACTGGGAGACCAGGGAACCCAGCAGGTGGTGTACACATATTTTTAATAGATTTCAAGCTAAAAGCTATTGAAAATCTGTGTGTGGAGAGATTCGATAAGAAAGATCCCTCTCTGATCAGATAATGATCTGAGGGCGAGCTATCTGTTGGGCCATATCCCACCAGTGTATGTCCACCTACAGTAAATGGTTAAACGGCTGAAGGGCTCCAGGGGAAACCTATTTTGTTCTGTTCTCTCTGCTCGGTGGATAAAAAAGCTTTTTCCACCTGAGCACCTATCAGCATCCAATCATCCGGACTTGCAGGAGACAGGGGCTGTTTCTATTGGCTCTGTTCCTGTCAGTCATAGGTAATCAGTCTCTGCTTCTGTGAGTTCTGCGAGTCCCGCACTGTTTCTGACAGAGAAGAACTGCCACTAATGATGAAACAAGTTACTGTGTTTTACCGCATGCTGTAACCTTCATGAATTGACATTTACTGACGTGTTGAGGTGTTTACCACACAAGTCGGTAATTTACGTCACTGCTCGGTAATTTCTGCTTTCCATGTGGTAACAGTCTTGATGAATTGACATTATCTTAAAGAGACTCTGAAGCCTCCAGAAAACGCAGTTTTTATGTTACAATCTTGTTAGGCATGAATGCCCCCTCTGAAATGCTGCATCCCGCGGCTGAAATCTCAATTAATCCACCCAGAACCACAGGTCAAAAATTCACAACTTTTCTGGTCGTGGATTTTGATGCCCAGGGAGGCAGAGCTTTGGGCTGTAGCTCTGCCTCCATGTGCGTCAATCAGCGCTGCTGTCTGCTTCTCCCCGCCCCTCTCAGTGAAAGAAGACTGAGAGGGGCGGGGAGAGACGGAGATCCATGCAGATTGACGAAGGAGAGGCAGAGCTACTGCTCAAAGCTCTGACTCTGTGTGGAAGCGCTGCCCAAATCTCCCCCCAGAATTTCGGGGGGAATTAACTAAGATTTAAAGAAAAAAAAAAAAACATATCCAGGCATATCGCCTCTAGTTAGGAAATTAAATAAGTTATTAAGGAAAGGGAGGTGCTGAAGGGGGTGTGCTGAGATTTCAGCCGCAGGGATGCGGCGTTACGGAGGGGGCATTCATGCCTAACAAGATTGAAGTCTCCATGAAAACGCAGTTTTTAGGTTACAGACTCTCTTTAAGTGCTCTGTTAAGTCAGCTGTTTTCAGCTTTACTGAATGCGGTAATGCTTGATGAATTGACGCCATAACGTTTATGAGATCAAATAGGAGTTGACTGTGACTCCTTCCTCTTCCTGCTTTGTTCGACTTTGTGCTTTTTTTCTATGATTTATATATTGATGTGACCTCAATATAACAACTTTGTGCTGCTGTCTTGTCCAGGCATCGGACGGAGAAAGGGCTGACGGAGAGATTTGAGCTGTTTGTTATGAAGAAGGAGATCTGCAATGCCTACACAGAATTGAACGACCCCGTCAGACAGAGGGAGCTGTTTGAAGATCAGGCCAAGGTAACTACAGCTGACTTGTGTGGGCCAGAATGTGTGGGCCAGAATCTGATGCATTGTCCATTAGGGCATCTCACAAAGATCCCTGCAGAGGGCACTTTCCTCCAGTCCTCCTGTACACAGGAAGATTCCAGTACTTCTCAAGAGCTGCTAGTGTGACCGGCATCAGAAATGTTCACTTTTTGGGGTTTTTTTTATTAGAATTTTTGTTTGAGAATTGGCATTTTTAAATGTCCTAAACAGCAGCTTGTACAGCAGTCTGTCATAATCCGGTAATGCTATCATTTTCTTCACTCCATAGGAGTGTACAATGAGCTCAGGCACAACCAGAACCTTTAGGCCTCTTTCACAGTGGGACGTTAAAGTCGCACGTTAGAAAAACTTTTAACGCGGACTAACGCCCAGCAATACTAAGTCTGTGCAACATTCACAGTGCACATGTTGCGTTTGTGTGTAATGTGTAGCATTATTAGAAAGTGCTGCATGCTGTGCGTTATACACGTTAATAACTGCGGTGGACTGTTTGCACATGCTCAGTAATGACCTGGAAGCATACTTTTCATTGCCTGTATGCCTACTGTATGCGACGGTAACGGGGCATATAGTTGCGTTGTGACATTTTTGGGACGTTGCGTTGTTAGTTTGCGTTGCGACATCAAAACGCAACGTCCCACTGTGAAAGTAGCCTTAGGAGTTTGTAAGGCACTACACGGGATAAACAAATAAACCTATGCTGAATATAAATTTGCCTCCTTAAAGGGCATCTGAAGTGAGAGGAATCTGGAGGCTGATTTGTTTCCTTTTTTAAAGTGACCTTAAAGAGGAACTCCAGTGAAAATAATTTAATATAAAAAGGTGCTTAATTTTTACAATAATTATGTATACATGATTTAGTCAGAGTTTGCTCATTGTAAAATCTTTCCTCTCCCAGATTCACATTCTGACATGTATTACATGGTGACATTGTTACTGTGGGCAGATTATGTAGCTGTTCTGGCTTTAACAGACATATAAACAGCCATTTCCTGTGTGTGTCATTGTTACATTGTGGCAGTTTGCCCAGAGTACCGTACGGTACCAGAGCCTCTTGTGGGAGGGGTTTCAGCACAAAATCAGTCATACAGCGCCCCCTGATGGTCTGTTTGTGAAAATCATTATATTTTTCATGTAAAAGTGGGTATCAGCTACTGATTGGGATAAAGTTCAATTCTTGGTCGGAGTTTCTCTTTAAACAGACCTAAGAAATGCCATACTGAACTTACCTGGGGCTTCCTCCAAGCCTCCCCATAGTCCTTTAGGTCCCTCTGTGTCCTCTGGGCTCCCTCT
Source organism: Hyperolius riggenbachi (assembly GCF_040937935.1). Lineage (NCBI taxonomy): Eukaryota > Metazoa > Chordata > Amphibia > Anura > Hyperoliidae > Hyperolius > Hyperolius riggenbachi. The sequence continues at coordinate 33,197,858 of NC_090656.1, forward strand.
GTTCTCCTGCTGGTGGCTCTGTTGGCTGCACGACCCAGCCGGGAGTCATGCGCAACCACACAGGCACAGTCCGTGTGTGCACCCGTCTCACTTGCGCGCGTCGCCATAAGGGTTATGCGGTTCTTGAAGGAATGAACCACGCATGCATTGAGGGTGATGGGCACGCATGCCCAATTGTGCACGACTCCCGGCCAAGTCACGCAGCTAATGGAGAACAGAGGGAGCCCAGAGAACGTAGAGGGACCTCACGGACTATGGGGAACTGGAGGAAGCACCAGGTAAGTGCAGTATGGCATTTTTTAGGTCTTTTCAGGGTACCTTTAAACAATGCAAATTGCCTGGCTGTCCTGCCCCGATCCTCTGCCTCTAATACTTTTAGCCATAGACCCTGAATAAGCATGCAGATCGGATGTTTCTAGATGAAATCTGACTGGATTAGCTGCATGCTTGTTTCAGGAGAGCGATTCAGACACTAATGCAGAGAGCAAGAGAGTCATGTGACCGCTTTGTACTGTATACTAGAAATGTCTGATGTAACCATAGGCTGTGTTAACCAAGAGCTGTCACTTCTATTCAGACTAACTTGTATGAGTGGGTATCTGATAAATTGTCTTGTAGAGCATGTATAGTTACATGACGGCTCTGTGATCTCCTAGCAATGTCTGATATAACTGTAGTGTCTATTACTCCAGAGCTGTCATTTAGACTGACTTGTATGAGCGTGACGTCTGCTATTTCTGCTTTCCTCTTGAAAATACAAACCACTGACACACTCTTCTCTTGGGTTCTCTGCAGGCCAAAGCAGCGGGTGATGACGAGGCCATGTTCATCGATGAAACCTTCTGTACTGCGCTGGAGTACGGGCTGCCCCCTACAGCCGGCTGGGGGATGGGCATTGACCGGCTGACTATGTTCCTGACTGACTCCAACAACATCAAGGTACAGGGTATCCTGAGTATAGGCTGCTACTGGGTGGGCCTTGTTTTCCCCCAGATATGTAATCCTGGCCCATCTTTCCTTGCAGGAGGTGCTGCTGTTCCCGGCAATGAAGCCAGATGATAACAAGAAGGATTCCGCGCCTGGGCAGACCTCGGGGACGTCCGTGTGACCTTGTCATGTGACAGATTTTAGGGTGTTCATTGTGTTCTTATCTGCGGTTCTGTTCCTCTCCCGCATTACTGATATTTTCTGCTTTATACTGAAAATAAATTCTTTAAACTGTGACCGTGAGAGGAGTGTTGTGATTGTGGGAAAGAAAACCTGTCTGTTTCCTCTTTTTACTTTCTGGATTGTTCAGGAAGGTGTGGGAACCTTGTTTGTTTGGATGCTTACTGCTGTTTGCGCCGCCAAGCGGGAGATTTAGGCCGGGATCACACTTGTCAAAATCGCATTACAACTGAATACCGATGTACAGTCCTGGCAAAAGTTTTGAGACTGTCAAAAATATTGGAAATTAGAAAAGTTGGTGCTTAAGTTTGTGTAATAGCAATTTGCATATACTCCAGAATGTTATGAAGAGTGTTCAGATTAATTGCATAGGCCTTCTTTGCCATGAAAATTAACTGAATCCCCAAAAAACCTTTCCACTGCATTTCATTGAAGGACCTGCTGAGATCATTTAAGTAATCGTCTTGTTAACTCAGGTGAGAATATTAACGAGCATAACGCTGGAGATCATTATGTCAGGCTGATTGGGTTAGAATGGCAGACTTGACATGTTAAAAGGAGGGTGATGCTTGAAATCATTGATCTTCCATTGTTAACCATGGTGACCAGCAAAGAAACACATGCAGCCATCATTGCGTTGCATAAAGATGGCTTCACGGGCAAGGATATTGTTTCTACGAAGATTGCACCTAAATCAACAATTTATAGGATCATCAAGAACTTCAAGGAAAGAGATTCAATTCTTGTTAGAGACACTGAAGCGAAAAAAAATATGATATAGTGAATTGGTTGTGTACTGTGGAAAGAATTTTATAATTAATCTGTTAATCTTTATGTATACTCTGTATATTCTGTATATCCTGTGTAACCTATGTGACTATATAGTCCACATGCACAAGATTAGATTATTGTGTTAGAGTGACACTTTAAGTTAACCAAGGAGTTATTACGATATCACTGAATATATGTTTTTGAACCATTTACTGTGCACAGTCTCCTTTGTCCTTCACAGTGAAATTCCAGAACACCTCCCTTCCCCTTCAGTGTCTTTTGTACCAAGCACGAAGAATTCCTTGAGCAGAAGCAGTTCAGACTGGATATTTCATCCTGGAAAAATATCCACTTGGCTATGAGATCATTTCAGAGAAACGAAAGTGGGTTTGTCTTTGAAGGAAAACGAAAGCAAGAATATTGTTACAGGGGACTTCCTTGAAAGGCTGATTTTCAGGACAAAGAGGAGTCAAGTGACCCCACCTGCAAAGGCGAACTGAACATGCTGGTTGGACTTTTACTAGAAAGAACTGCCCAAAAGGAGGAATATTTTATCATATTAATTAGGCTTTAAAAGGCCAATGCATGCAGGAAAAAACTTACTTTCTACTGCTATGCTGGGCCTGTGTTAGAGATAGACTCTATATGCTGGCTGTTAGAAAGTCCTTGTACAAGTAATAAAGATTTCTAAGGTTTTGGCAACTGAACGAAGAATGTCTCATGAGTAAGTTTATTTACTTTTAACATCTGGTCCTTCGGACCGGAAAACCTATAGTCACAGAGAGGTGAGTCCTAGGAGCGCGTTTGCGACTGGCGAATCTGATAAAAAAAAAGCTGGTGAAAGCCCACCGGGACTACGTTTCCTTCAAAAAGCAGGTGGCCAAACGCAACTGGAGCTCACGTCTTTGTGACGTACGGTTTATTTCGAACCGTGAGACTTCTTCAGCCAAGGTCGGTGAAATCGCCTGCTTAGGATTCTAAAACAAAGTTCTCGGGTGTCCTGAAAGCTTCTTAATTGTAAGTACTACCTTTTGTCTCTGTAATTTCTTGTACGCAGGGCTGCGTTTAGAGTATAAGTATTGATGTGTTGTCATATTGTTTTGCATGACACAATCTGTGGTCAGTTTCCTAAGCTACCGTGTGCCTCAGCGGAATTGTAAGTCCTTGTGACAGAATACAGCCGCATAACAGGCAGTAATATCGGGAGTGGATCTACTACCACCGATTGTGTCAGTGCCTTAGTCGGAGGTGCCTCTCCTTAGAAGTTCAACGCACGGAAGTTGTGTCAGGTACCCCGTGCCCAAGTAAGAGGGCGGACAGGGGGCTCCATGTGACTACCAATCCTTCCATTAAGAGGTGCGTGGACGGGGAGGTAAAGAATGGGTCAAGGTGCAAGCAAAATTATGGCCACTAATGATGAATGTGTTATGCGCAAGAAAAATAAAAACTGGGTAAAATATTGCAGCCTGTGGAAAAGTAAATATGATTTTTCAGGACATCTGCATCTTGAGGAGTGCAGAAATCTTGTTTCTCGAATTAAATGTGATGCTCAGGGAAATGTGGTTTTAGAGAAACAATATGGTTTATCAGAAGCTCAAAGATGGCTACTAGAAGCATGTACAAGGAGGGGCCAAGTCTTAGCACATTGGTTAGGAGTAGAGAACAAAGACTTGGAGGAGGTACCATCTACTGTATGTCAGGTTCCCCAGAACCCTCCCCAAAACCAAACTCAGCCCCTCCCACAAAAGGTGGATGGGACCTCCCAGACATATGAGGTGGAATATGATATTAATGCATCAGACATAGATGAGCTATTGGATAAAGTGATGAAGGTTTTTAGTAAATATAGAGGTGTAGCTCCCCCTGCTGCTGAAACAACAGATTCCCCTTATGAACGGTGTAGGATTGCTGGACGTGAGGTTTTGACTGAAGGATTGTGCAAGTGTGTCACACAATATGTTGTGGATCATAGAGTCTGCAGACCGAGTGATTTTCTAAAAAGCATCCGGCACCCTGTATGTGGGATTAAGGAAAAGAAAGGGAAGAAAGTTGCTACATATGGTTATGGTTGCAGTGATGAGAATGGTTGTTATGTGAATGATAATGGGCATTTCACACGCCCACGAAAGCGCAGATCTAAGGATTTTGAAGGTCGCAGGGAATGCGGAGCATGCTTTGAATGTGGGTTGAAAGGTCACCTGGCCCGGCAATGCCCCCAGAGGGCCCGAGGGGCCACAGTGACAAAGTGTAGTTAAGGGTACTAATTTGTGCCCTAGTTGAAGGTAAATGTGTAAGTGTATTACTGAAAAAACGAATGTCAAGATGGAATGTTATGCTATGGTATTAAAAGGATCGTGTAAAATGTGAAGCTGGGAATTCTGAGCTCTAAAATCTAAATCACCAGAGCTCCCCTGGAAGTATCCAGCAGAGGGGGAGGAGGAGGGGGGCTACAGGGGAAATCTACAAGTTATGAGCTGCTGTCTGTTTGTTGTTTGTGTATTTTCTACAGTATACAAATGTCTGTACAAGTTTTATACTCTGTTTGATGTTCGTCTGAAGATTGAAAATTTAAAAGTGATTTTTACTGTTGCAGTTGTCTGTTTGTGAATGCTATTTGGGATGTGTTTGTATTGTTGAATTCTGTGAAATTTGAGTGGTGTTTCTGTCTGGAATCTGTGAGAAGGTATGAGTTACGCCCATATTTCTGAGGAGGGGGCAAGAGACCTCATGGACTATTAGTCCCAGCTAGATGATGAAACTGATTTCAGCCTAGATGTGTGTGTGTGTGTGTGTTGAAGCGGAACAGGGTGATTTGAGAGAATGCATGTAACAAGATGAAAGGGTTTGTTTAAAAGAAGTTAATATATATTTTTTTTTTTCAAACCCAGAATGCGGGATATTAAAAAAAAAAAAAAAAAAAAAAAAAAAAAGGAGAAACCCCGCAGATATTACTTTCAATTATAAGAGTAAATATGATGATTTTTGTTTTTGTTTCTGGGAATAATTGATTGCTGTTTTGCTGTAGTATGTGGGTCATTGTCATAGATTGATTGATTGGTTTGATTGACACCTGATAAATTTTTATAAATTCATGGATATGTTAGAAGTAGTTCAGTAAAATGACTATGATAGAAAAATTTTGACTATAAAACCTTGTCTAATGGCGACTGCAGAAAGGGATGCATGATTGTAGTTCTCTGCCAAGAGCCAACCCCACCTCCACCTGCCCCACCCCACCTCCACCAGTCCAACCCCACCCCCACCTGTCCAACCCCACCCCCACCTGCCCCACCCCATCTCCACCAGCCCAATCCCTGCAGATCCATCCAAACCCCCCCCCCCCCCCGCCTATGCTGCACAGCCAGTTTGCTTGGGCATCTACGTCTTCATTGTAAAAAAAAAAAAAAACTGCTGCACCACCCTGGCCCTGTACTTTTGTTTTCTTTGTTGTTTACTGACCAAAGGATGTTTTTTCCCGTCCGCATGTGCGCAGTGACTTGTCCGCAGGGCAATTGACAAATCTCTGTGGATCAGTTTTATGTGCACAGGAGGGAATACACCAACAGGTCTTACAGTAGTGAGCTGAAGAACATCGTGGAATAGATAAGCTTCTTTCTGCGTCTTTGCTCAAGCTGTGTGTTTATCACTTACCCTACGCCACCCTGTTATATGGGATTCCGTCCCCCACTGTTTTCACTACCAGCCTGTATGCTTTCCCATCATGCATATGTTTGCGGCTTAGTGGTGTCCACAGGGTTAGGTGCCAGCAACTGACGAGCCCACCTGTCCTACGTACCATGGATGTTATGCGGGTTCCCGCAGCACTGGCCATCCACTTGTGTGCAACTTCCCCGTCCCCTCATCTCCCGTGGCAACGATTTGGCAGTCCTAACGTCTACAACTACAGCTCCCTCTGCAGCTTGGCTGTCTCAGGCTTCACTTTTAGGTCACCCTGTATACTGCTGACCTACTAACTTTCCCTTGACTGATGTGATGTTTAACTGACTTGCAGTAATGACACATGGTTTTCTACATGTGTCAACAGGAGGGATGGTGTGGTAACTAAGCTAGAAAAACACCACATGAAAGAAATTATGACGCTTTGAGATGTTGTCCGCAGTTGTGGAACAAACCGATATCCTTTTTTTTCAATACACAGGAATAGTTCCAGAGGAGGGGTGACTGGCAGATAACCTGAGACATACCCGCAAGCACCAAACACTTACCCAGGCCCAATACCCACAGAAAAAGACAGGACAAGGTAACAAAGAAGAAGCAGTGTCCTTTCCTAGGGTGGGAGGGACCTTGCCAAGTTTCTGAAGCAAACAAGAAGGAATTCCTGGGTCCAGCTGACTCACTGTAAAAGGGTGCCCCTACCTGTCACAGGGAAAGAATAGTTAGTGCCTGCAGAGAGTTCCAGTGGAATCTGCCTCCAGGGAAGGAACATTTGCCTGAACTGGTCAAGAAAAGGCCGAAGGTGAGAAATATATTAGCAGGTTGCTTCTCGCCTATACAACTGTTCTTGCTTGAAGCAGGATGAAGGAGGTAGAGGAGGGAAAGAGGGCGCCCCCGCACATGAGTATAATGGATGTGGGTTTCTTTAAAACTCCAGTGGGAAAAGGAACCATAGTTGCTATGGTAACATTGGCCCTGATTGTGATCATAGTTGAAGGAATCACCTGGTTACAACTCCCTACCGACGAGACTTTAACTAGACAAGTTAGAAAACGAATCACACAAAGAACGTCCAAATATACTAACCACGGGTATGGGACAGGGGTGATCGACTTGAATGCAACCATCTCACCTGGTATGGACAATGTGGTGTTTAGACTAAAGCCCGCTGAAATATTTGTGGATAAGTATGGAACTAACTACAACTTTTACTTGGGAGCAAGGGACAGACTACCCATATTGAGCTGGAAAGATGTGTGGAAGACTACTGATCCATCTGGGTGGGAGACATCGAGTACAAAGTTAGATCCCAAAGACATAAACCTGTACGACAGAATAAGCATCCAGAAAGTCGCAAATGAAGTTTGGATAATATTAAAAAGACCTGAGGCGACAGATACTGGCACATACGTGCTTGGGGTTACGATCCCAGGGACAGATCCCTATGTTATTATGACAATGACAATAACTGTTCGATCCGAACAAACCACTGAACGACCTCCATTGAACAGTGTTAACAGGATGGACATGACTAGTAACAAGGTTTTAGTAAAGGGAGAGCAGCTACCCCCTAAGCTACTCCATCTATTAAACGAGGTAGAATACAGGGGGAATCTTTGGACCACTTTGGCAACTTTTACTGCAAATCAAATGAATGCGTCTGACTGTATTGTGTGTGCAGCGGCTAGACCGCAGATTGCTCTGGTACCAGTAGTGGCGAGTAGGTCTGAACTAGAATGTATGATACAAAGTATGATAAGTGTGAGTCAACCACGGAACTGTACCACAGAAAGAGCCCGTATGAAGGTACCAGGCACGCCACAGCGTGCATTCGCTACAGCCAGCAATCTTACGTGCTATAATAGATCTGCCCCCAGTAACCATCCGATGATCAAGTATTGTGGAGAAATAGTGGAAATAACCAACGATAAAGGGTTGAGCCTAGGAACAAAATGGCAGTTAGAAGATACTTGGTGGACTTGTGAACCCAACAAAGCAGAATCATCATTGCCACCAGAATGGAAAGGGTTGTGTGCCCCTGTCTGGATGATAGAACATGTCACTATATTGCCCTATGAATCCTTTAAAATTTTGGTGGATAAAAAGGTACACCGGAGTAAAAGGGAGGCACCAAAAGGGAGTTTGGACCCATATGTATATATTGATGCGATAGGGGTCCCCAGAGGGGTGCCAGACGAGTTCAAGGCTAGGAACCAAATTGCTGCAGGGTTTGAGTCCATTTTCCTATGGCCAACAGTTAACAAAAATGTAGATTGGATTAATTATATTTATTACAATCAGCAAAGATTTGTTAATTATACTAGAGATGCTATCGAAGGTTTGGCAGAGCAACTGAAAGCAACATCATTAACAGCATTGCAGAATAGAATTGCATTAGATATGCTGTTGGCAGAGAAAGGGGGTGTATGTGAATTTTTTGGGGAACAATGTTGTACCTACATTCCAGATAATACATCCCCTGATGGAAAAGTGACAGTGGCTCTTCAGCAGTTAAAAGACCTATCCGAAGAGCTGAAACGAAACTCAGGTGTTTCAAACCCAATAACAGACTGGTTACAGAACTGGTTTGGAAGCTGGACTTCATTTTTTCAGAGTTTTGGTATCGCATTTCTAACTGTTCTTATGGTTCTGTTCCTACTAGCCTGCTGTATTTTTCCAATGCTGAGAACATTTTTTGCAAGGTTGATAGATAAGCATATGAGTATTACTATGTATGCAGCCTTAGCACAGCATGATGAAGAAGCATACGGTGATTTGGGAGGAGATTATGATGGTATGCTGGAGGGAGATGGCCAGGCCAACGTGTGAGGCAATGATTCCAGCTCACGGCCAGAGCCTGATTTTTGTTTTTGATCATTTCACTTCTATGCCCTGACTTGCTATAGTGCATACCCATTTGCAGCAAAGGGGAGTAGAAGGCTGTGTTTGCTTGAACCTCTGACCCCTGTAGTGGAGACACATTTGCAGATACCTGAGGCTTAAGTAAGCATAAGCATAGAAATGTGAATGTAAATATTCTTTTTATAACACATATATAATCAAGCCACAACCCACAGTATTAATTATAAACAGGAGGGAAATGTGGAAAGAATTTTATAATTAATCTGTTAATCTTTATGTATACTCTGTATATTCTGTATATCCTGTGTAACCTATGTGACTATATAGTCCACATGCACAAGATTAGATTATTGTGTTAGAGTGACACTTTAAGTTAACCAAGGAGTTATCACGATATCACTGAATATATGTTTTTGAACCATTTACTGTGCACAGTCTCCTTTGTCCTTCACAGTGAAATTCCAGAACACCTCCCTTCCCCTTCAGTGTCTTTTGTACCAAGCACGAAGAATTCCTTGAGCAGAAGCAGTTCAGACTGGATATTTCATCCTGGAAAAATATCCACTTGGCTATGAGATCATTTCAGAGAAACGAAAGTGGGTTTGTCTTTGAAGGAAAACGAAAGCAAGAATATTGTTACAGGGGACTTCCTTGAAAGGCTGATTTTCAGGACAAAGAGGAGTCAAGTGACCCCACCTGCAAAGGCGAACTGAACATGCTGGTTGGACTTTTACTAGAAAGAACTGCCCAAAAGGAGGAATATTTTATCATATTAATTAGGCTTTAAAAGGCCAATGCATGCAGGAAAAAACTTACTTTCTACTGCTATGCTGGGCCTGTGTTAGAGATAGACTCTATATGCTGGCTGTTAGAAATCTTTATTACTTGTACAAGGACTTGCTAAGGTTTTGGCAACTGAACGAAGAATGTCTCATGAGTAAGTTTATTTACTTTTAACAGTACTATGAATAATTACTAGAAGATTAGCAGCAAAGAAAATATTCTCATACTTTTATTTTCAGGTATAGAGTGTTTTTTCTAACATTGCATCATTCTATAATATGTGCAGATTACACAACACTCAGCATTCAAAATGAGTCTTTCAGAGCAGTCTGTGAAGTAATGACCTCTCCTCTAGCAGAGGAAAAGTAAATAGTCCAGGAACAGTTGAGATAATAAAAGTCAGATAACAGCCCTCTCCACGACTAACTTAGTCGGAGAGATTAATGGCTTGTTTGCATAGAGATAACAACTGGAGTTTCTCAACTCTTCCTGTACTGGAAACAATTAGACTGATGTATCTGATCTTAATGTTTTATTTCTTAGCTGTGCTACACATACAAATCATAATATCATCATTTTTTTTTCGCTTCAGTGTCTCTTTAAGAAGGCTTAAGGGTGTCCAAGAAAGTCCAGCAAGCACCAGGTCTCCAAAAGAGGATTCAGCTGTGGGATAGGCGTGCAAACAGTGCAGAGGTTGCTCAGGAATGGCAGCAGGCAGGTGTGAGCGCATCTGCATGCACAGTGAGGCGAAGACTTTTGGAAGATGGCCTGGTGCCAAGAAGGGCAACAAAAAGCTACTTCTCTCCCAAAAAAACATCAGGGACAGATTGATCTTCTGCAGAAAGTATGGTGAATAAACTGCTGAGGACTGGGGCAAAGTAATATTCTCTGATGAAGCCCCTTTCCAATTGTTTGGGGCATCTGGAAAAAGGCTTGTCAGGAGAAGAAAAATGGTGAGCGCTACCATCAGTCCTGTGTCATGCCAACAGTAAAGCATCCTGAGACCATTCATATGCGGGGTTGCTTCTCATCCATGGGAGTGGGCTCCCTCACAATTTTGCCAAAAAACACAGCTATGAATAAAGAATGGTACCAAAACACCCTCCAACTGCAACTTCTTCCAAGAATCCAACAAAAGTTTGGTGAAGAACAATGCATTTTCCAGCACGATGGAGCACCGTGTCTTAAGGCAAACGTGATAACTAGGTGGCTCGGGGGCCAAAACTTTTAAATTTTGGGTCCATGGCCTGGAAACTCCCCAGATCTTAATCCCATTGATAACTTGTGGTCATTCCTCAAGAGACAGGTGGACAAACAAAAACCAACTAATTCTGAGAAACTCAAAGAAGTGATTATGAAAGAATGGATTGCTATCAGTCAGGATTTGGCCCAGAAGTTGATTGAGAGCATGCCCAGTTGAATTGCAGAGGTCCTGAAAAAGAAGGGCCAACACTGCAAATACTGACTCTCTGCATAAATCTTGTGTAATTGTCAATAAAAGCCTTTGAAACATATGAAGTGCTTATAATTATTTTTCAGTACATCACAAACAAATGAAACAAAGATCTAAAAGCAGTTTAGCAGCAAACTTAGTGAAAACTAATATTTTTGACAGTCTCAAAACTTTTGGCCAGGACTGTAAGTCAAGGGTTTGGTTCACACTTAAAATGGAACTTTGACCATGCATTGAACTTCATTCCAATCAGTAGCTGATACCCCCTTTCCCATGAGAAACCTTTACTTTTTCTCGATTACATCATCAGGGGGGTTTGTATTGCTGATATTGTGGTGAAACCTCTCCCATAGTGTGATGTCATGACCATGGACCTGACAGTTTGCTGTCTGTGAACCTCATTGCATTGTGGGAAATAACGGCTTTTTCCAACTGCCAGGCAAGTAATATCTCTCTCTGTGCATAGACCTCTGTACAGATCACCTGGCAGAACTAAAGAGGTCATCTGTGATAAATTTCAGAATTTAACCACTTCACAACTGAGGGGTTTTACCCCTGAAACACCAGAGCAATTTTTACCTTTCAGCTCTCCTTCCATTCATTCGTCTATAACGTTATTACTTATTGCAATGAAATGAACTATATCTTGTTTTTTTCGCCACCAATTAGGCTTTCTTTAGGTGGGACATTATGCCAAGAATTATTTTATTCTACATGTGTTTTAATGGGAAAATAAGAAAAATGTGGGAAAAAAGTCATTATGTTTCAGTTTTAGGCCATTATAGTTTTTAAATAATGCATGCTACTGTAATTAAAACCCATGAAATGTATTTGCCCATTTGTCCCGGTTATAAAACCGTTTAAATTATGTCACAAAGTTTGGCGCCAATATTTTATTTGGTAATAAAGGTGTCCTTTTTTTTTTTCTCAGTTTTGCATCCATTCCTAATTACAAGCCCATAGTTTATAAAGTAACAGTAATATATCCTCTTGACATATATATTTAAAAAGTTCAGTCCCTAAGGTAACTATTTGTTTTGGGGTTTTTTTTTATTACAAAAAAAAATAATTGGGGAGTGTGGGAGGTAATGAGTTAATTTATTGTGTAAAACGAATGTATGTGTATATGAAAAATGCTTTAGGGTGTAGTTTTACTATTTGGCCGCAAGATGGCCACAGTGTTTTTTTTTTTTTTTTTTTTTTTTGTTCATGCGACCTGCAAGCGTCCGGAAGTACGCTTGCAGGAAGCACAATGTGGCTGGGAAAAGCACAATGATCGTACTGCTTCTCATAGAAGCAGCCGATCATTGCGGGGGCTTAGATCAACGAACGGGAACGTTTTTTCCCATTCATTGATCTCCGTGCGAGTGGGTGGCGGCGTGCATGAGCGAGCGGGAGCGCGGACAGCGGCGGTAGTGCGGGAGGTGCGGATATCTCCGTCCGTGGGTGTAAAGGATGGAAAAAGGGACGGAGATATCCGCACCAGTGGGGGTAAAGTGGTTAAATCTGGGAGAGGAAATATTTTACAATAAGCAAACACTGACTAAATAATCTATAAATGAATATTGTAAAAAAATAAGCAATTTTTTTATGTTATTTTCACTACAGTTCCTCTTTAAATGGATTTTCACATGCATGAAAAAACTTTCTTCTTGGAACATAACGTCCCACATTGTGTGCGCTTTCTCACTGAAAATTATCAGCTACTGTGGAATAACGTGTGTTTTAAACACAAACACACAGGGTGCAATAAATTGCGTATGGAAGAACATGCATGTATTCCGTACTGACAAGTGTGAGTTCCTCGTCTTCCAATGACTTGCTGTTCCTGAGACCCCTGTGGCCATCCTTTAAAGGATACCCGAAGTGACATGAGAGATAGACATGGGTGTGTACAGTGCCTAGCACACAAATAACTATACTGTGTTCCTTTTTTTTCTTTCTCTGCCTGAAAGGGATAAATATCAGGTATGTAAGTGGCTGACTCAGCCCGGACTCAGACTGGAAGTGACTACAGTGTGACCCTCACTGATAAGAAATTCCCGTTTTTTTTTTTTTATGTTTTTCTTGCTCTCAGAAGCCATTTTCTGCTAGGAAAGTGTTTTATAGTTGAAATGTCTTATCAGTGAGGGTCACACTGCAGTCACTTCCTGAGTCAGGACGGAGTCAGCCACTTACATACTTGATATTTAACGCTTTCAGACAGAGAAAGAAGAAAAGGAACACAGCATAGTTATTGGTGAGCTAGGCACCGTACATACCCAAGTCTATCTCATCATGTCACTTCGGGTATCCTTTAACCCCCAGAGGTACCGTGGACAGGAAATGAGGTACAGCAATACAAACCTGATGGAGCTTCCTCACTCCATAAAAAGGCTTTCCTCTGTTACTGCAGTAGACACAGTCCCTGGTGTAAATATTGCCGTAGACCCCCACAAGTATTGCACTGCTACCTTTAAAGTGAACCTGAAGCATACTGTATTTTTGGGACTATGAGACTTAATTTTCTTCGCCAAAAGTGGGGGAAAAGAGTCACTGCGTCTTATAGTCCTTATGCAGGAAGTTCCTGACTTGTGAACGCCTGCCAATATGAACTGCCAACCCGCCGTAATGTCGGGGACTTCCTGTACTGTGCCCGTGCAGAGGAGGCCACAGGGGGACAAACGGGGGATATGGAGTCACAAAGAGGCATAGAGGAGGACACAAGGGGGGGGGGGGGAGGGGGGGAACAGAGGAAGACACAGGGAGACACTAGAGGTACAGGGAGGCATGAGGTACAAAGGGGGCATAATCCACAAGATGTCCCTTCACCATGGATGCACCAGATTTAGTATTTTTTTTTTCCCCTTGGTTTTGTCCTCTATACCTCTTATAGTCCAGAAAATATGGTACCATAATTAAAATGAAAAATAAAAGCATATAGAGCGTTCCTGTTTCTCTCACACTCCTCTCATTCCAGCGATGTCGCCCCCCCCCCCCCCCTCGGAGACTGCTCTCTTCCGCTGCGGGAGACTTCAGGAGCCCCAGTGCTCCCGAAGACAGGCGGTTCTGTAGTATGCATATGCAAGCGTGTTCACTCGTGCATGCCCAGTATGGAACCGTCTGTTTTTGAATACTTGCATCTCAAGGCCTTCCGGGGCGGGAGATTTGATGCGGGAACCATGAGAGGAACCGGAAGGCTCTACAGGACCAGAGCCTTCCCTCTCCATAGGTAATATGCCTGAAAGATAAATCGAATTTAAAGCGAAATTACGATCACCAAGATCACAATTTTGGAATCGTCAAAGCTGTGATTTCCTTGATGATGTCATTTCCGCATGGGGAGGTTTGAAGAAGTGGCTTGCCCCAAGTTTCGGCGCATGTGCGGCCCGCAGCATCAGCAGTGTTGGACATACCTTCCGACATGAGTCCAACGCTACCCATCCTCTCGTGCCGTCTGCCGGCTCTTCTGCACGGCATACTTCCTGGTTCCTGTATGTCATATGGCATACAGGAAGTATGCCATGCATTAGAGCCTTCAGGAGGCGAAGTGGATAGATGGGCATTGCTGGACTCCTGCTGGAAGGTATGTCCAGCACTGCCGCAGCTTGGGGACAGAGGGGGCACAGAAAGAGACACGGGGCACAAAGACACAAAGGAAGCAAGAGAGAAACCCGGAGGGGGCACAGACAGAGGGTGCACAAAGAGAGACACAGAGGGAGCACAAAGAGAGACGCAGAGGGTGCACAAAGAGAGATAGAGGCACACAGGGAGGGGAACAATGCTTAATTTGAAGGAAATCGTGAATCAAAATCACAATTTCAGATAGAAATCGCTCAATTCAATTTTTTCCTAAAATCGTTCAGGCCGAATAGGTAAGTATCTTTTTTTTATTTATTATTTTAATTACCCTTCAGGTTTGCGACTATGGCCTCAATTCACGGAGCATTATCAAACGTTTATCAAACACTTTATCAAACGTTTGATAATTTACCTCATGGGTAAAATCTCACTAAGGTGTTATATATTTGTTGAACGTTTTATTGGTAAAACATTCGATAAATATATAACACTTTAGTGAATTTAAAATGAGATTTTACCCATGAGGTAAATTATCAAACGTTTGATAAAGTGTTTGATAAACGTTTGATAATGCTCCGTAAATTGAGGCCTATAGAGCCTAAAATGACATTTTCATTTAGTGCTGTTATTGTCTTGTCTTGCAAAAGTTATAATTAGCTGCTGCCTGAAAACCTCCCGATATCTTGTGGTCACTGGCTTCCGAGGTATATCCCCGCCCTCTGATGAAAAAACTCCATGTTTCCGTAGAGTCTACGTGGGCGGGTCTACATGTCAGATGTCGGGGGCCACAGGGTTTTGGGACCAACGGAGGCGGCAAGTGAGTGACTTTTAAAGGACAAGACGTTAAAGAAAACCTGAACTTAAAATTAAAAGTCAAAATAAACATACATAAGTCATACTTACCTCCCATGTAGTCTACTCCTCAATCTCTTTTTCATCTCCTGCATCCTGTTTGTCAACAACAACAAATAACATTTGTGATCAATGGAATTCTCCATCCTCCATTTTGAAAATGGCAATTACACCAGAACAGCTTTCTGGTCAGCACACAGTTAAACTGTAACATCGCCCACTTGAGCCATAGAGAAACATGGACACATCAGTTCTCCTCTCAGCTGTAACTGACAGCAACTGATATATAACTCACAGCAACTGATATATTTCAGTTCTGACAAAATGTTGTCAGAACTGGAAGGGATTATTGTCAGAAGAAGACATAGAGCTTTTTCTATGCGCTAGCGGTCTACGGACAGGCTGAAATCACTAGTATAACACTCCAGTGTGAATGAGGGACTAATGAAGACGTCATGTGAGGCTGTATAGTCCCTTTAATAACACTGTGTGTACTTTCACCCTGGCGGTAAGCCCGAGCATAGCACGGGCTAAGAATTAGAAGCTGGCAGCGTTAAGCTAATATGGCAGCTCCTGCTACTTACCTGGGTCCCGCACGCGATCCGTGCTATTTAGCGGGACTCCAGGGCTCTCTTGCCGGCCACCGGGATCCCCATCTCCACTCTGCTTCCTGGATCCCGGTGGCAAATCAATGGGAGCGTTTTTTTAAAAAAAAAAAGCTCTCAGAAAGCACTGATGTGTAAAAAGCGCTCAGAAAAGCGCTTATAGTGTGTCTGAGCCCTTAACCCCCTTGGTGTTATGATTCATTCTAGGGTCTAAAAGCGGTACAATTTTTTGCACCCTTTCAGACCCTAAAACTTGGAAAAAAAATGCTGCCAGGGAGACCTGCACAGCCCCAGCAATCACTCACCTCCCTGGGCTCCCGCGCTGCAGTTATGCCTCCACCCTCCGGGTGGCGCTGCAACTCTAAAGTGAGATTGCTAGCTTTCTACATAACGACAGCCCTGTAATGTCTGATTACGCTGCCTCAAAGCTGCTCTCCATGGCAGACATGACTTCCTCATTCTGTGGAGATTAGTGATGAGTCGTTCGCGAACGAGTCGGCTCTAAGAGACGGTTTTTTGCTGCGAACGACAAGAGCCGGCACTCAGTTTTAAAAGAGCCGATGCCTCAGACGCCCCACACAGCTCTGATTTGCTCTGTAATAAAGGGCGCTGAGGGATGCTGGGAGATGTAGTCCTCTCGCAGCTTGTAGGAGTGTATGGGGTGGAGCAGAGCAGTAGCAGGAGGGATTTCCCCAGTCAGAGAAGCAGTCTGGAGTTGTCATGGAGACGGGCTTTTACTCCGATTCTGAGGGGTGTCTAGTGATATTTAAGGAAGAGCCGATTCAGAGCCATAAGAGCCGACTCTTTAATGGGAGCCGATTCTCTGAGAAGAGCCGGAATTCCCATCTTCCGCATTCCGCAGAGAGAAGGCAGCACAAATCAGACATAGCACAGCTCAGACTGTGCTTCTGCAGAGCTGCCCTCAAATAGTAATTAATCCCGCAGCACTTCCATGCTGTGAATGGGGTCTATTGTAATGCGCTGAAGGTGGCTGATTGTAGGAGAAAATTACTGAGCAGTGTTGCCAACCGCCCGTAAATTTACGGGCAGCCCGTAAATTTTGATACAAAATGAGCTGCCCGTGAATTCTGTAAGGAATTCAGCAGCGTCTGTAAGGGCGGCCAGTCGGCCACCCGCCCTGTTGCAGGACAGCAGCGCAGTGGAGGAAGAGCTGTGGGCAGCGGTGGAGAAGGGGGGCAATCTTCCCCCCCCCCTTCTCTCACCTTAGTGCTCTCCCTCCCTCGCTGACTGTCCCCTCCTGATCTAAGTGCTGAGTGGCGTTTGGCAGCGGGCGGGACTTACCTTCCGTCTCGCTCCTGCGCCGGAAGTTCTGCTGCTCTGGTCTGGACCAGACCAGAGTAGCGGCAAATCATCCCGCGCCAGCGACGAGACGCAGGTAAGTTCCGCCTGCCAGCCACTCGGCACTTAGATCAGGAGGGGACAGTCAGCAAGGGAGGGAGAGCACTAAGGTGAGAGAATGGGGGGATAGATTGCCCCCCTTCTCCACCGCTGATGCCACAGCTCTCCCTCCACTGCGCTGCTGTCCTCCTGCTGGGGGGGGTCACCTGGCTACCTATTGTGGGCACATATACCTCTGGCTACATATACTGGGCACATATATCACTGACTACATATACTGGGACATATACCTGTGGCTACATATACTTTGGACATATAACCCTGGCTACATATACTGGGCACCTATAACCCCTGGCTACCTATTGTGGGCACATCTACCTCTGGCTACATATACTGGGCACATATAACCCTGACTACATATACTGGGCACATATAACCCTGACTACATATACTGGGACATATACCTGTGGCTACATATACTGGGCACATATACCCTGCCTACATATACTGTTCACATATACCCCTGGCTACATATACCCCTGGCTATATATACTGGGCACATATACCCCTGCCTACATATACTGGGGACATATACCTCTGGCTACATATACTGCGCACATATATCCCTGGCTACATATACAGAGAACGCTGGCTGTTTGCCATTATGTGCATTTACTGGTGAAAAGCTGTCTCTTATTATGTGCATTTACTGGTGAAAAGCTGTCTCTTATTATGTGCATTTACTGGTGAAAAGCTGTCTCTCATTACGTGCATTTACTGGTGAAAAGCTGTCTCTTATTATGTGCATATACTGGTCAAAGCTGCCTCTTATTATGTACATTTACTGGTGAAAAGCTGTCTCTCATTACGTGTATTTACTGGTGAAAGGCTGTCTCTCATTACGTGCATTTACTGGTGAAAAGCTGTCTGTCATTACGTGCATTTACTGGTGAAAGGCTGTCTCTAATGTGTATTTACTGGTGAAACGCTGTCTCTCATTATGTGCATTTACTTGCCATGCCGCTTTGCGCGCCGCAAATTTCCTCGAACATGTTGCCCCCTAACCATTTGACTGCCCCCTCATATGTGCCAGTCTAGAACCGGCCCTGTACCCCTGCCTACATATACTGGGCACATATACCCCTGGCTACCTGTTCTGGGGACATCTATACCCCTGGCCGCCTATTCTGGGGACACCTATAGACCTGGGGCTACCTATTTTTGGGGAACCACTGCTGTCAGATTAAATGTATTTTGGGGAACTGCTGCCAGATTATGTGTATGTTGGGGGAATCGCTGCTGCAAGATTACATCTATTTTTTGGGAACCACTGCCATATTGTCTGTATTTTGGAAGAACCTCTGCCAGATTACGTGGATTTTTGGTGAAATGCTGTAAGATTACATGTATTTTGGGGAAGGGGGGGAAAACACTATGGCAGAGCTCAAACTTCCCTGGCAGACTTTTTACAACAATACTAAAATCATGTATATTTGGCCCCACCCAGGACCACGCCCACCTTCTGTTGCGTGACCATGCCCATTTTTCGGCGCGGCACAGGAGATTTTGTCAGTAAAAAAAATATTTTGTCAGTACATTTTTTTTGTCAGTAAAAAATAACGTGAAAGGTTGGCAACACTGTTACTGACAGGGCCGGAGGTTAGGTTAATTTGCAGGGCAGACAGCAGTCAGAAGTGGTTGATTAGAATACTGACAGTGTAATCCAATCAGCCGTCTAGCACCTGTTCAGTTTCCGGCGGCTGCTCTGCTGCGCTCCCCCGCGCAATCGTGGGCGTGTCCCCCAGTAGCCCTGGGATCAGTGAAAGGGAACATGGTTCCCGATCACTGATCCCTTTCCCCCGCAGAAAAACCGAAGGGCTCACCCGTGAGGCTTTGGCTCTTCTGCCCGGAAAAATTTCCGCATCCCCCTTGTACTTCTGCTTAGCGAGAAGTACAAGGAGGGAAAACAAAAAATGAGGGTGGCCATCTTGTGGCCTAATAGTAAAACTGCATCTACACAATTTTTTACACTACAATTTACACATATAGCAACATTAAAAATGTACTGTTTGTCCCACACCAAAATGTTCCCCAAATAAAATTTTTAATAGAAAAAAAAAATTACAATTAAAAAAAAAAAGACAAATAGTAACCTAAGGTTCTGAATGTTTTAAATATGCATTTGAAGGCGGTATACTACAAACATTTTTAAATTTATAAGCTTGTAAATAGTGATGGGCGCAAAATGGAAACAATGCACCTTTATTTCCAAATAAAATATTGGTGCCATACATTGTGATAGGGACAAAATTTTAACGGTGTAATAACCGGGACATATGGGCAAATACAATACATGAGTTGTAATTTTGGAGGCATGTATTATTTTAAAGCTATAATGGCTGAAAACTGAGAAATAATGAATTTTTTCCATTTTTTTTCTTATTAATGCTGTTAAAAGGCATTTACAGTAAAGTGGCTCTTAGCAAAATGTACCGCCCACAGAAAGCCCAATTAGTGGCGGAAAAAACAAGATATAGATCAATAAATTGTGATAAGTAGTGATAAAGTTATTAGCGAATGGGAGGTGAAAATTGCTCTGATGCATAAGGTGAAAAATCCCCGCGGGCTGAAATGGTTAATACAGTCACTGCACTTTTTTTTTTAACAGGAGAGACCTATTTTATGTGACATAACTACCGGGTGCAAAGACACTTTTTAGTTGGGATATATTATCGTTATTGAATATTTATATACCGCCAACATTTTACACATCGTATATATTGTCTTGACACTATCTGTCCCGATGACCTGTTACCATAGAGTTTAAGTATGTGTCCAGTCACAGAGTAAAGTATTGTTTTCCGTGCAGTCAGGGTGAAGTCCTGACTCACTTCTTAGAAATGTTGGGGGACAGGCATGTACAATGAGCTTTCCTGATAACCACCGTTCCCCTCCTTTGCCTGCTAAGTTCCCCCCCGGCTCGCTGAAGATGGGCAGCACCGCGCCTACCCTGGCCCACCGGTGCGCATCATACAGCACGCAATTGCAGCCAGGAGTGCATTGCGCATGATGTCATCTTGACGTCATGTGCAGAGAGTTCCCAGTTGGGTTTGAGTGCTGTCGGGTGTACGCAGCTGGTCCAGCGTAGGCGTGGTGCTGCCCGGCTCCGGCAACCCAGAAGAGGATGCCGGTGTTAATTTATCAGGCAAAGGAGGAGAGCGTTGGGCATCTGGACAGCTCATCATACATGCCATCTCCCTCAGTTTCTCATCTTTTTGGCTCTGGCCTCTTGCACACTGTATGCGATTTTGATGTTGTTTTACATGCAATTCCGATTTGCGATTTTCAATCTGTACTGCATGCTGCGTTTTTGTTTGGAACGGAGCCATCGAAAAGCCTTTGGGAGCCTGGGTGCTCTTGAAGATGGGCCTCTCTACACTGCGCATGCGCGATCGGCCACTCACACGCACTCGTGTGTGCGCAGTTTGGAGCCGCCTGTCTTCGGGAGGACTCGGCTCCTGAAGACTTCTGAAGTCCTGCGCAGCAGGGGATTTGAATGAATGGAGGAACTGCCGCCTGAACGAGAGAACCGGGAGAGGAGAGGGAAAGCTCATTAGGACCCAGAGCCTTCCCTCTCCTGGGGTAAGTATCTGGCTTTGTATTTTAGGGTGGCCACTAACCATCCAATCTTTTTCATCCAATCTTACAATTTCTATGTAATAGAAGGGGCTGCCTATAGTATCTGTTCAAGTATAATCACTCAGTTTACTCTTTTTTTTTTTTTTTTCCATTGGCTTTAAGTAGATGCCCACCTCGCCATCGCACTCACGTAGTCTAGAGTGTTCTGTGTAGGTGCAGTAGTTCTTCACCTGCGCAGATCATTCCAGATTATGCGAGCACAATTGTGAGTGACACGGACACGTGCTTGCGCAGGCGATGATGACCTGGCAAGATGGGCATCTGCAACAGAGGGGATCCTGTTGCATCCATGGTCACAGCCGCTTCTGTTCTCACCCAACCCTTCCAAGTCGTTCCCCTTTTGGTTTTTCCTCTTGACCATAACAAGTAGTTATTCCACAGTTGTTGTAGTGCTCTCAGCTGGTGTTTGTACACATACCCTGAGTACGCTGTCAGACATATTCTAATGTTGCAAACAGGTTACTTGTCCCTTCAAAAGGCCACAAAACAATGGCTACTTGTTATCGGTTCTAGCATTTTCATAACAATGACTTTTTTGTGTACAATGTTCAATGAGGCTCCAAAGGTGTGTGAAAATGTAATTGCTGGCTAGACAGTACTTGCAACCTCAAAATACTTTCAAACAATAGTTATGAGAACACTGTAATTGTTCCTTTGAAGTCTTGTAATTCGAATGTGGAATACACTTATCACCACCTGTAGCAATGCCTTGTGCACAAGTGGAGTAAAGGTAACTATACATCAGATGACTTGGTGGATGATCGACTATCCATTTATATTATTATAATCGAATTGGATGAAAATCTGTGGCGACAAGTGCATGCATGACTGACAATGCGACTGGCGTATTCTCCCCTAATGTTAAATGTTCCCCCAGTGCAAGTGATATATTACCTGTCCGTATCCTCCACCAGGGGCGGACATACGGCCGTGCAGGCCGTGCCGCCGCACGAGGGCCCCTGAAGTTCCGTTTTCTTCAGGGGCCCATGGCATTAAGTACTTTTTTTTTTTTTTTTTTTATATTTTTTTTTTTTTTTATTATTTTATTCCCGGGGGCCCCCCGACTCCTATCCTCCCTCCCTCCCTCACCTCGGGGGCCCCCTCCCGATATGCGCGGCGGGAGAGCGAGCGAGCGGCAAATGCAGGAAGGGCTCTCCAGGCATCCGCTAGAGGCCCAGCCGCTTGGTCTCCAATATGTCTCCAGTTGGAGACATATTGGAGACTCAGCGGCTGGGCCTCTAGCGGATGCCTGGAGAGCCCTGAAGACTTCCTGCATTTGCCGCTCACTCTCCCGCCGCGCATATCGGGAGGGGGCCCCCCGAGGTGAGGAAGGAAGGGAGGGAGGGAGGATAGGAGTCGGGCCCCCCACCCCGGATAGCTACCCACCCGGCTACCTACCCACACCGGCTACCTACCTACCCACCCGACTACCTAACCACCCACCAGGCTTCCTACCTACCTACCCACCCGGCTACCTACCCACCCACCAGGCTTCCTACCTAACCACCCACCCAACTACCTAACCACCCACCCGGCTACCTACCCACCCCGGCTACCTACCCACCCACCAGGCTTCCTACCTAACCACCCACTCAACTACCTAACCACCCACCCGGCTACCTACCCACCCGGCTACCTACCCACCCGGCTACCTACCTACCCGGCTACCTACCTAACCACCCACCCGGCTACCTACCTAACCACCCACCCGGCTACCTACCGGGCTAGTTACCAACCCACCCACCAGGCTACCTACCCACCCACCCCGGCTACCCGGCTACCTACCTAACCACCCACCCGGCTACCTACCTAACCACACCACCTGGCTACCTACCTAACCACCCACCCGGCTACCTACCGGGCTAGTTACCAACCCACCCACCAGGTTACCTACCCACCCACCAGGCTACCTACCTACCCACCCACCAGGCTACCTACCCACCCACCCGGCTTCCTACCTACCCACCCGGCTACCTACCTACCCACCAGGCTACCTACCCACCCACCAGGCTACCTACCTACCCACCCACCAGGCTACCTACCCACCCACCAGGCTTCCTACCTACCCACCCGGCTACCTACCTACCCACCCGGCTACCTACCCACCCACCAGGCTTCCTACCTACCCACCCGGCTACCTACCTAACCACCCACCCGGCTACCTACCTACCCACCCACCCGGCTACCCCACCCACCAGGCTTCCTACCTAACCACCCACCCGGCTACCTACCTAACCACCCACCCGGCTACCTACCGGGCTAGTTACCAGCCCACCCACCAGGCTACCTACCCACCCACCCGGCTACCCACGCACCCACCAGGCTACCTACCTACCCGCTGTACATTTGAAGTCGGCGCCGGTAGACTTGGGCGCAGGATACAGCGCTATATGGCTGATCCTGCTTCTGCACAAGTCCGGGCCGATTAAATTACTATTCCCCCCTCCAGGCCGACATGGATAGTAGGGGAATGAAATAATTCGGCTTCCAGCGATTGCTGGAGGCCGAATTATTATGTTTTTAAGCAACTTCGGCTCTGTCTTCTGACGGAGCCGACGTTACTCACTGAGCGCTTAAATAGGAATGATTCCTATTGAAGTCTATGAAGGCGCCGGCTGCGCCCAAATCTAGCAGCGCTGAAAAGCACTGCTCCGTACCTACCCACCCACCGGGCTACCTACCTACCTACCGGGCTAGTTACCCACCCACCCACCAGGCTACCTACCCACCCGGCTACCTACCCACCCACCCACCAGGCTACCTACCCACCCACCCACCAGGCTACCTACCCACCCACCCACCAGGCTACCAACCCACCCACTCAACCAGGCTACCAACCCACCCACCCACTCACCCACCCACTAGGCTACCTATCCACCCAACCACGCGCCGGCTGGAGGCTGGGACAGGAGGTCTGCTGCTGCAGGTGAGTAAATGTTTTTGTTTTATTTATATTAGCAGGTGTATGTTCTGGGCAGGTCTGCCACATGATTGCATGTATTTTCTTCGCAAATCTGCCGACATGATTGCATGTATTTTCTGGGCATATCTGCCGACATGATTGCACGTATTTTCTGGGCATATCTGCCGACTTGTTTGCACGTATTTTCTGGGCATATCTGCCGACTTGATTGCATGTATTTTCTGGGCATATCTGCCGACTTGTTTGCACGTATTTTCTGGGCATATCTGCCGACTTGTTTGCACGTATTTTCTGGGCATATCTGCCGACTTGATTGCACGTATTTTCTGGGCATATCTGCCGACTTGATTGCACGTATTTTCTGGGCATATCTGCCGACTTGATTGCACATATTTTCTGGGCATATCTGCCGACATGATTGCACGTATTTTCTGGGCATATCTGCCGACATGATTGCACGTATTTTCTGGGCATATATGTGTATTTTCTTGAGAAAACCTGCACAATTATGTGAATTTTCTGGGGAAAGGGTCACCAAAACTTGGGCCCACTGTCTTTGCGTTGCACTTTTCAAGGGAACCTGAGGTGAGAATAATATTGAGGCTGCCATATTTCTCTCCTTTTAAGCAATACCAGTTGCCTGGCTGCCGTGCTGGTCCTCTGCCTCTTATTCTTTCAACCATAGACCCTGAACAAGCATGCAGCAGGTCAGGGGTTTCTGACAATATTGTCAGAACTGAGAAGATTAGCTGCATGCTTGTTGCTGGTGTAATTCAGTTTATTACTGCAGCCAAATAGATCAGCAGGGCCGCCAGGCAACTAGTATTGTTTAAAAGGAAATAAACCCTCACCCCGGGTTCGCTTTAAGTTACAGTTAGCTCCGCCCTCATCCGGTCATTGCCACGCCCATTTTTTTGCCGCGGCGCTATGCGCCGCAGGTTCTGTCCACTAATTTTTGCCGCGGCGCGCTTCGCGCGCCGCAGGTTGTAGCCACGCCCATATTTTGCCGCGGCGCGCTACGCGCGCCGCAGGTCATAGGGGGCCCACAATTACAATTTTGCACAGGGGCCCACTGCTGGCTGTGTCCGCCACTGTCCTCCACTGGCTCCGTTCTCCTGACAATTGCGACCCACGTGGTTGCCTAGTAAGGACGCGCGTGTGATGTCAGATGTCACACATGCGGGCATGTTACTAGGCAACCACGTGGAGCATGTGTGTACGGAGAATGGAGGAAGCCAGGAGCCAGCAGAGGACAAGCGGCGGGCACGGCGGAGAGGTAATGTATAACTTGCAATGGGGGGGGGGGGGGGGGGGGTGGGGAACATTTAACATTACGGGGGATATAGTATCACAAGTGAGGTGGCCAGATGCGGTGTCACAAGGCCAATTCGTGATCAATTTCAGCAATGTTACAGTGGCATTTCAGCATGAAATTGACCGGTGATCGGCCTCAGTGTATGGCCAGCTGATCAATCTCTCTCTAATCAGATTCCTAATCAAATTCGGTTACAGAGAGATTTGTATTTTTGTCGGCTCATCATCGCTAGATATATGGTTGTGGTTTTCAGGCTGGCGTTCACGTCTCTTGGGTCAGCCGCAGGATTTGCTGGCATAGTAGTGACGCAGTGGTGGCTGCTGCTGGCACAGCGGTGGCTGATGCTGGCACATTAGGGGCACTGGGGTGGCTGATGCAGGCATAGTAGTGACACAGTGGTGGCTGCTGCTGGCACATTGGGGGCACTGGGGTGGCTGCTGCTGGCACATTGGGGGCACTGGGGTGGCTGATGCTGGCATAGTAGTGACACAGTGGTGGCTGCTGCTGGCACATTGGGGGCACTGGGGTGGCTGCTGCTGGCACATTAGGGGCACTGGGGTGACTGATGCTGCTGCTGGCATAGTAGTGGTGACACAGCGGTGGCTGCTGCTGGCACATAAGGGGCACTGGGGTGGCTGATGCTGGCACATTTGGGGCACTGGGGTGGCTGATGCTGCTGCTGGCATAGTAGTGGTGACACAGCGGTGGCTGCTGCTGACACATTAGGGGCACTGGGGTGGCTGCTGCTGGCACATTGGGGTGGCTGATGCTGGCACGTTAGGGGCACTGGGGTGGCTGATGCTGGCACATTAGGGGCACAGTGGTGGCTACATCTGGCAAATTAGGGATACTGTGATGTGACTGATGTGTTAGTAAGGCTGTATGATAAAAAAGATAGAGGGGTCTACATGTGCCAGCAAGAGTATAAGATGACAGAGGTACACAAGGACTGTCAGTAGTGATGTACATCAGACAGGGGTACAGAGGTGTCTCCATATGTCAGAAACTGTGTTTGATGACAGGCTGAGAGAGATGGGGGGGGGGGGGGTATGATGGTGAATGTCAGTTAGACCACCACAGTGACAGACATGCACAGTACACATAGTGCTCACATTAGGCAGGATATAGTATCCATGTGTCAGTAATTGTGTTTGATGACAGGCTGGGAGGGATGGGTCAGGGGGGGAGGGGGGGTTATGATGGAGAGTGTCAGTAAGACCACCACAGTGACTGACAGGCACAGTACACATAGTACTCACGTTATGTGGTCTATATTGCTGAAGTGATGCACAGGCAGCAGAGCAGAGGGCACCCCCAGCACAGCCAGACTGGACAGCTCCTTCCCTGAGGGAATCATTGCATCACATGTCCTGAACTCGGAAGCTGCCAGCAACATTTCTAAAAAGCTACAGTCCAGTCTGTAGGATTTATCCCAGCAAACAGCGCTGCAGCTATCATTCCAGTCACCAGTGACCTCCTCCACCACACAGGAAGTACTCTGCAGCCAGCCAAAAATTGGGGCTGCGCACCGTGCTGAAAAATGGGCGTGACCATGACATTGTATGGGCGGAGCTAGCATAATGATGTAGCACCGAGGCATAAGAAAGCAGTCTCTATGCCAGGTAAGCGCTTCAAACCATAAGTATACTTTTGTGGGAATTATACCACCACCAGGAACACCCTCAAGGATCCACACTCACCAGTGTTGGTGGGCCAGGTATTACAGTGGCCTTATTGCGCCTCTGGGGTATTTTTAAGGCTCCCCACACCCCAGAGGCGCAATAAGGCCACTGTAATACCTGGCCCACCAACATTGGTGAGTGTGGATCCTTGAGGGTGTTCCTGGTGGTGGTATAATTCCCACAAAAGTATACTTATGATTTGAAGCGCTTACCTGGCATAGAGACTACATTTGAATTGAAGGACTGACTCAAGCCTTTTTCTAGGAGCGCACCCATAGTCTCAGGAACTGAGTGACACACATTGCTTATCCGGAGTATACACCATATTGGTGCAGACATTGTATATGTTCTTATAATATAAATCATATTGATTGTTGTTGGCATCTGAGCGCTGTATGAAATTGTGGTTTAATCATAAGAAAGCAGTGTTTACGCCATGGAGGATTCGCATCATGGGTGTGCAGAAACTGTGTGATGCTATTTAGTAGTATACCGTAACTCCAAAGCCGCAAACATGGCCAACTATGACCATTAAATAATAAATGCAGCAACAGTTACCCCAGACACCAGAAAATATGCGCAATGTGGGCAACATATCAGCAGACAATAAACGCAATGGCCAACATGTCACTCAGCACAAAATAAACGCAATGTGAGCAACATGTCAGCACAAAATAAACGCAATGTTAGAAACATGTCAGCACAAAATAAACGCAATGTGGGCAACATGTCAGCACAAAATAAACACAATGTGGGCAACATGTCAGCACAAAATAAACGCAATGTGAGCAACATGTCTGCACAAAATAAACGCAATGTGAGCAACATGTCAGCACAAAATAAACGCAATGTGAGCAACATGTCAGCACAAAATAAACGCAATGTGAGCAACATGTCAGCACAAACTAAACGCAATGTGAGAAACATGTCAGCACAAAATAAACGCAATGTGAGCAACATGTCAGCACAAAATAAACGCAATGTGAGCAACATGTCAGCACAAAATAAACGCAATGTGAGCAACATGTCAGCACAAAATAAACGCAATGTGAGCAACATGTCAGCACAAAATAAACGCAATGTGTGCAACATGTCAGCACAAAATAATCGCAATG
Organism: Hyperolius riggenbachi; assembly: GCF_040937935.1. Taxonomy (NCBI): domain Eukaryota; kingdom Metazoa; phylum Chordata; class Amphibia; order Anura; family Hyperoliidae; genus Hyperolius; species Hyperolius riggenbachi. Next base: position 33,225,680 of record NC_090656.1, read on the forward strand.
TGTGCAACACGTCAGCACAAAATAAATGCAATGTGAGAAACCTGTCAGCACAAAATAAACGCAATGTGAGAAACCTGTCAGCACAAAGTAAACGCAATGTGAGAAACATGTCAGCACAATGTAAACGCAATGTGAGAAACATGTCAGCACAAAAACGCTATGTTGGCAACGTTTCACCTGGAAAAAACAGCATTTACTCACCTGAAGTCTCCTCTCGCTCCTGGCCGGTCTCTGGCGTGCTGCTCCCAGGACCATCTTCCTCCTCCTGCAATGTCCTGCGCTGACAGGCAGAGCAGGGCTATGGCAAGATGGCGCCCGAAGCCCTGTACTGGAGACACAAATTTTCTCCAGTACAGGGCTTCGGCAGCCATCTTGCCATAGCCCTGTTCTGCCTGCCGGAGGAATATGCAGGCTGCTGGAGAGGGGCTGCGGGGAATGAACTGGCGCAGCGTCTATGAGATGCTGCAGCCAGTTCATGCGATCGTACGGTGGCCAGAGTCCCGAGGCCGGGACGTCCCGCAGCTAAAAGCGGGACGTTTTACCGGGACTTCATGCAGCCTGGGACAGCGCTCCCCGTAGGCGGGACGCATGGTCACCGTACCTTAGGGCAGCGTGATCAGACACAACACTGGCATGCACACGCCAGTCACTCACATAACATCCTCCTGTTTCACACACTCCTCCTTCCATTCTCTCTGGCTGCTTGCAGGAGATTACCACATGTGGGGGCGGGGCCAATACGGAGGGAAAAAGAAACTGGCGACATCATTGGCCAGTGGGAGGGACAAAGGCTGAGGCTAGGCTGCGGTGATTGGTTTAGCAGGGCTGAGGGGCGGGACTGTCTTGTCTGCAGGCATATTTATGGGCATTGCAGCGATTCATACAGAAATCCCAGACAAAAAAAAAGTAACACTATTTATAGAAAATTTGTTAATTAACAGACGGTTGGCAATGTGCTGTGGGCGGGGTTTGGTGCTATCATCATCATCATCATCTACCTCAGCCTACAGCTATCCTTATGGGCTGAGGCTGAGCCTGTCACATGAAACCCCGCCCCTGACCAATCACTGGCAGGGGGCGTGGATTTGATGTGAAAAGGTGGGAGCTTTGAGTAGTACTTCCGTACTGTGCATGGGTATCAGCTGATCTAGTCTGGCTGGAGGCTCACAGCCTGCCTCCCTCCCTCCCTCTTGCCTGCCATCCTTTGCCTCCTCCACCAGGACCAGCAGCAGAAGCCAGCCTCATGCCTCTTCCACCAGGACCAGCAGCAGAAGCCAGCCTCATGCCTCTTCCACCAGGACCAGCAGCAGAAGCCAGCCTCATGCCTCTTCCACCAGGACCAGCAGCAGAAGCCCGCCTCATGCCTCATCCTCCACCAGGACCAGCAGCAGAAGCAGCCTCATGTCTCCTCCTCCACCAGGGCCAGCAGCAGAAGCCCGCCTCATGCCTCATCCTCCACCAGGACCAGCAGCAGAAGCCAGCCTCATGCCTCTTCCACCAGGACCAGCAGCAGAAGCCCGCCTCATGCCTCATCCTCCACCAGGACCAGCAGCAGAAGCAGCCTCATGTCTCCTCCTCCTCCACCAGGGCCAGCAGCAGAAGCAGCCTCATTCCTCCTCCAGGGCCAGCAGCAGAAGCCAGCCTCATGCCTCCTCCTCCACCAGGGCCAGCAGCAGAAGCCCGCCTCATGCCTCATCCTCCACCAGGACCAGCAGCAGAAGCAGCCTCATTCCTCCTCCAGGGCCAGCAGCAGAAGCCAGCCTCCTGCCCCAGCTGTCCTCACAGTAAGTAGCTGATCTCACTCACTTGCTTTTAAAGGGAAACTTAACTGAGAGGGATATGGATGTTTCCTTTTAAACAATACCAGTTTCATGGCAGTCCTGCTGATCTTTGGCTGCAGTAGTGTCTGAATCACACCCCTGAAACAAGCATGCAGCTAATCCAGTCTGACTTCAGTCAGAGCACCTGATCTGCATGCTTGTTGAGGGGCTGTGGCTAACAGGATTAGAGATACAGGATCATCAGGAGAATCAGGCAACTGGTATTATTTTAAAAGAAAAAAAACATATCCTTATCAGCTTAGGTTCCCTTTAAACAATACCAGTTTCTTGGCTATCCTGCTTATCCTCTGCCTGTAATCTTTTTAGCCATTGACCCTGAACAAGCATGCAGCATATCAGGTGTTTCTGACATTGTCACTTCTGACAAGATTATCTGATGCTTGTTTCTGGTGTGATTCAGTCACTACTGCAACCAAATAGATCAGCTGTATAGCAAAGCAAATGGTGTTGTTTAAAGGGAAAGTACTTTGCCTCCATATCTCTTGTTGCAGTTGTCCTTTTAAATTATAGATGAGGCAAAGCCAAGGTGAGCGGGATATGGAGGCTGGCCTGTTTTTTTCATTTTAAATAATGCATATTGCCTGGCTGTCCTGCTGTCTGTATGACTGATATTGTGGTTTCACCCCTCCCACAGTGTGATGTCATCATGATATGGTCCTGATTGTTTGCTGTCTGTGATCCTCATTGCATTGAGGGAAATAATGGCTTCCTATTGCCAAGCAAGCACTATCTCCCTCTGTGCATAGAACTCTAACATTCCATGCAGATCACCTGGCAGAACTAAAGCCTCCAGTGATACATTTCAGAATAAAAATCAGAGAGAGGAAAGCTTTTATCATGGGCAGACGCTGACTAAATATTCTATAATAAATGAATGTTGTAAACAATTTTATTCATTTGTCGTTTACAGTTCATTTAAATCAGTTTAGCTTTACTTACCTGGAGCCTCCTTCAGTGCTGAAAGTCTGTGTAGTAATCTCTGCAGTTCTGCTGTCACCCATTCTTTGTGTGTGTGTGTGTGTGTGTGTTGCCTTGCCTGGGAGCATTCTATGCAGTACTATTGTGCAGAGCACTCCTGGCCAGACGCCCATACGGAGTGCATGAATGGGTGCGTGACCATGAGCGGTGCATGCACCCATACATGCGCAGAAGCCGCTGACCCATACGGAGTGGATGAATGGGTGACAGCAGAACTGCGGCGAGGGACACAGACTTCTCGGGGCTGCAGGAAGTCCCAGGTAAATAAAGCTACACTGATTTCATTCGCCTCATGTTTCCTTCATGTGCACCTGTAGAATTTGTATTCTTCCTCCCTGTAAGGGAGGTTTGGAACTCAGTATGCTGATGGAGGTTTAGGGGAGCACAATTTCTCCCCCCCCCCCCGAAAATCTCATCTGGCAATTTTAATGACACTTCAGCTTACCGTTGATCTACCATAAGTACAATAGTGTGTTTTTTAACCAAATGTCAGACCTATTTTTCATAAACGTTTTATTCCACACCTGCTAATCTTCGTTGAAAACAAGTAAAACTCCCCCCAACCCCAAACCCTCCCCCTTCCTTCCTATTCCCCCCCCCCCCCGAAAATCATATCTGGCTACTTCAACGACACTTCAGCATACCGTTGATCTACCATAAGTACAATAGTGTTTCTTTTCAACCAAACGTCAGACCTATTTTTCATAAACGTTTTATACCACACTTTTTAATATTGCTGGCTATATGCTGCTTCGACTGTCGTACCTATTAAATTAAGACTATGTTAATCTTTGTAGAAAACAGAAAAAACTCCCCGAGGGCCCCCCCCCCCCCCCTACAAACCCTACAAATCAGATCCGGCAACGTTCCCATAAAATTTGTTTTAAGCATACCATGGATCTACCTTAAGTTTAATAGTGAATTTTTCAATCAATATCAGACCACTCTTCTTTTAGTACAAATGTGACATAGATCTTTTACTTTGTACTTCTAATATTATAAGCTATATGTTGTATGTATATTCATGTATATGCTTTTTATCAAGACCTGGTTAACTGGTTAATCTCTGCTATTTATTATGCCCTTTTTGTATATATCTTTTTTGGCAAATGTTGAAGTTAATGCCGTGTATCTGGGCCACCTCCAACATGGCGGCCCATCAGTACTGAGGACCAGGCATGCCTCTTCCAAGATGGCGGCCTGACTCCTCTCTAAAAGGGTAAGTCCTTGTAGGCTCCGCCCACTGATGATGCACTTCCTCTCCCCAGTTGATGTCACATCCTGCACACTACTTAGCATGCTCAGACACTCTCTGCCATTACAGAGGCATCGAGTTGTTGTTTGTTTTGCTAGATGGTAAGTCCTGGTGGGTTCACCCACTTACATCTTGTCTTTACTGCCGCCATCCGTATTTTTTAACCCCATACTGGGGTATGTTTTGCTGCCACTGTTTTGTTTGTTTCGCTGCCATTCACACTCTTTTACTACCTTTGATCTACAGTCACCTCTTTTGCTACTTGCTCTGTAACTTGCACGTCCCATAACCACAGTTGATAAACCCCCTCCTCCCCCCCCCCCCCCCCCACCACCACCACCACTCGCTACCCCTGATACACACCTTTTCCTTGGCCTCTCACCCCTCCCCTCCAACACAACCCACCAACATAATTATTCTATACTACAAAATACTGTACCTTTACTGCCAATGTACCATATTATGTTGCACATGTTTGTCACTCATTGATTGAAGCTCTAAATGTAGGATGTATCATAGCAGAAACAATATACCCTCTGATCTCTGTCATTTGCAGCGGTAACTCCTTTTTCTATTGCCTGAGGAAGCGGGCGCTGACCCGTGAAACACATTGCTTTGTTTTATCTGGAGTTCGTTAATAAATAGACTGAATGTACAGTCGTGTTGTGTCTGCTTGGAGGAGGTAAGTACACCACTGCCTCCTCTAATTACCAAATGTTTGGCTTTTAAGCTCCTTTAAAACCCTTTTTGTCCTTTTGGCGCCTCTGTTCTCTCCTATATAATATTGTATCCACCCTGGGGGAAGGGTTGCGACCCTTTATCTACTATCTACAGGGAACGACTTCTTATTCCTGAATGGAGTCAGGATAATCTCCCCACCTGCCTTTACAGTGGTTGCCTATTGGTGACCCATGTTTGTGAGTATAACAACTATTATCCCCTTTGTCATTATCCCCTTTGTCAATACATACTACACTATTTGGGGCTCCTGGTGTTCCTCTGTTTATCTCGTTTACAATTTCTTACCTGTAGTACTGTTCATGTAGCCCCTTGTCCCTGTGATTGGTTGCCAGCTGTACCTGGCCACACCTAAAAGAATCCCGCTGTAGAGTGTGCTCCTGGCCGCAATGTGTACTACAGCTCCCAGTATGCATTGCAGCATGCATCTCCTGGCATGCATTGTGGCCGGGACTGTGCTTTTACAGTGGGATTCTGGTTGGTTGGGATAGTGAACATGACATGGAATGGGGGCTTTACGAGTAGCCCCCAGTAGGTAAGCAATGGTGTAACCCCTGGCCTCCCAACAGCATACTGAGTTGCAAACCTCACTTATGGCGGGGTTCATTAAAAAAACATTTTTTTTCTTCTGTACTGATGCTCGGTGTACTTACAAGTGTACAAGCATTTATACTTAGGGCTTCCTCTAGCCCCTTGAAGCTTGTGGGCTCCCTCGCTGACCTCCTGGGCTGCTTTGTTCCTCCGCTGGCTGGAATGGGTAAAGCCATGATCCAATGTGTATACCTGGCTGCGTGCGCCCCCCCCCCCCATGGTGCTTCTGTGGCCAGTAGCACACTGTACCTGCGCAGAATGCTCCCAGCCACAGGAGTATGATCAAGAATGTGTATGGCTGCAGATTTCCAGCACTCCCAGACTACTGAGCTAGACAGTGGAAAAATGGGCGGGACTGGGAGGATGATGAGGAAGCCCACAGCCTACAGGGGGCGCTGGAGGAAGTACTCAGGTAATAAGTACTTGTATGCAATGTTTGCTGCTTAGAATTGGAACAATAAAATATAGCCAGTTTGTGTTGAAGAGCCCCTGACTTGGGATCATCAGTGATAAGCAAATAATTCCAAGCTGGTGCAGGATTATGCAAGTTTTACATACAAATGTACATACAAATACATACAAATGTATGAAGCTTGAAAATGGACCATGACCTTGGCAGAATTTATTTGTCCCATTTCCAAGCTGCATATAAAATTGCATGATTATGCTTTACCTTGGTAGTATTTGCATCTCATTGCCCCTCCCTACTACTGCATTGTGGGAGTTCCTGCACACTGGTGGGTGGGCTCCTTAGCTCAGCCTGTAAGGCCCGGTTCACACTTGCTTTTTGTGTGAAACCGGGCCGTACGTCCGGGTCCCGTACCGGGGCTGTACGGATCCCTCAGGATCCGGTCAGGTTGCGGACAAAAAAGTATCAGTTCGGCTTCCAGAAAGTAACACTTCCGGATTGCCGATAATGTACTTTTAAACAGGCGCGGCAGCACAGACAGGTATGGGGGGGGGGGGGGGGAGGGGGGGACAGCGCACACAGTACAGGACAACAGCCCACAATACAATAATAAATAAATATACCTGGGCTGCTGTTCTGTCAGCGCTGCCAGTCCCCCCCCCCCAATCTGTCCATGCCTGGACCCCCCATGTGGCAAAGGACGGGTGCTGTAACCACCCGTTCCAATTGCCAGTGTGATGAGAAACTTCAGTTTCTCATCACTTCCTATGGTGCGGGGAAAATGGTCAGGTTCCGGGTCAGGTGCGGCGGCCGGAGCGTGCGTTCCGGAAAAATGCTGCATGTTAGAAAAATCCTGAGCATAGACCGGATCCGGATCCTGACAGACGGAAGGGTGTGAATGGATACATTGAATAATAATGTATCCATTCACATCCTGGTCCGTTTGTACAGTATACGGTGCATTCCGGGTCTGGGGAAACCGGACCTAGAACGCAAGTGTGAACCGGGCCTAAGCTGTTTTCTGACCACAGACCATCAGTCTGTCAGTGTGTAAGTTCTTGGGATGTTTTTATGGAAGGGGTAGGTTATCAAGAAGAATACATGGTGGATAACCACAGGTCAGATAGATATCCTATAATAAACCATGTCCGTCCGTCCAGACCTGACAGTTTGCTGTCGGAGAACCTCATTGCATTGTGGGAAATAACAGCCTTTTCCAAGTGCCAAGCATGCAACTTCTCCCTGTGTGCATATACTGCAGACAGTGGTGGAGGACGTGGAGGGGAACATGTTTGTGGTCGCGTTGCTGGGGGGGCTGCCTTGGGGAGGAGAGCGCCTATAACTTAGCGCCCATTTTTGGGCGGCTTTTTAACTTCCCTGGCGGTACAAAAAATCCGCCAGGGGGCAGCGCAGCACCTTTTTTATTATGTATATGTATATGTATAGCCTAGCACTAACTACATGCTTTCTCCCCCCCCCCCCCCCCCCCTTCGCTATTCCTCGCAGCCGGCGCTTTTGCCCTGCAGGGAATCCCGTTCTGAACGGGATTCCCTGTATGGGCTTCCCCGTCACCATGGCGACAATCGCAAAGACGTCACTGATGTCGGCGGGTGCTCCGATCCACCCCACAGCGCTGCCTGGCACTGATTGGCCAGGCAGCGCAAGGGGTCTGGGGGGGAGACACGGCGCGGCGGATATCTGCGGCGGGCGGCGGTGATCAGACCAAACACGCAGCTAGCAAAGTGCTAGCTGCGTGTTTTAAAAAAAAAATTATGTAAATCGGCCCAGCAGGGCCTGAGCGGCACCCTCTGGCGGCTTACCCCGTGTCCAGCACGGGGTTACCGCTAAGGAGGTTAACTTGTAGATATATAATCCACTTTCTACTGGTTTTAGATATTCCAGGCTTGCATATTTGTATGTAGGGATGAGCAGGCAAAATTCTGTAACTTGATTTTGTATTTTTTTTTTTCTCCCAAATCCAGTTGCTTGGCAGAGCTGCTAATTAGGGGCGGTCAATCAGATGCAAATCAGTTTGAGTTGGTGCAGTGTTTGTTTTTTGTTTTACCCCTGTAATATCTATATCTGTTAATAAACCTTTAATGACTGCCGCCTGTAGTGATCAGTAGTTATTGCTAAGGCAATAGTTTTGGGACCCGGTGCTGTACAGATGCATTGCTCTGCCATTACCTAGTGATGCATATGTACAGCACTGGGGCCCCTGACATGTTGCCCTAGCAATCACATCCGATCACTACTGTCATGTATGCTTGGGATAATGGTCTGCTGCATGCCCAGCTAGTAGTGAAATAAGGTATCACTGTAATCGGGAAGGGCCAAACTGTGGCACTTGTCATGTGGAAACTGAAAAAGTGTTTTCTGCATTCTCCCCCCCCCCCCCCCCCCCCCCCATCAATACTGTTCACAGCAGGTTTTGTATTGACGTGTATAACCGTCAATACCACTAGGGAGGTTAACAAATCTATATTATCTCTATCTGGAAATTGATTGTTTGGGACCACTGATGGACAAAAATCTCCTAACCAATCTGATCAGGTTAATTAAATCTCTATCTGATTTTTTTTTTTGGATCTATTCGATCAATCTGATTGACTTGGTTAGGAGATTTTTGTCTTAGTGGTCCCAAACCAGCATTCCTGAATGCTTATGTGAAGAATTGTTTGTAAACAATCGTCTTAAAAAGTGACCAATAATGGTACAATTTGCCAAAGGGGCCCATACACCTAACAATTTTCCCGCCGATATACGGCCAATTCGATCAGTGATCGAATCGGCTGTGAAATCGCCACGCACACCGCTGACAGAACGATCGATTTCCGTCCGAAATCGATCCCGTCGATCCGGGCGGAAGATTTTTCTCGATCGCCGGCGGGTCGGGAGTGCGACGATAGCGGCGTTCGAATGCCTGATGACCGACGCAATACAGCGAGTATACATTACCTGTTCCGGCCGCTGTCTTCTTTCCGCGCTGGGTTCTGGACCGGCTGCAGCTACACAGAACTTCCTGTCCCAGCAGGAAGTTTAAACAGTAGAGTGCCCTCTACTGTTTAAACTTCCCCTGGACAGGAAGTTCAGTAGCTGCAGGAACGGTCTGGAGCCCGGAGCGGAGAAGAAGACCACGGGGACCAGGGGACTTGCGCCAGCCGGAACAGGTAATGTATGGGGGGGGGCGCAGCGGCAGCTCCACAGATTGTGATCGGTTTCAGGCTGAAATCAATTCACAATCTGTTTGCAGTAAAGGTGGCCATACAATTACACTCTGATCAGATTTGATCAGAGAGGGATCTATCTGTTGGTCGAATCTGATGGCAAATCGACCAGTGTATGGCCACCTAAAGACTTGTTCATCCTCACTTAAGTTAGATAGGGGTCTAAAACCATTTTTAATTCCTTTGGGTGACAATGTTCCCATTTTGAGCTATATTTTGTCTCCTAGTTCCACCCCATCCAATTGTGGTAGAAATGTTTCAAGGGTGCAATTTGACATGTATTTTGGTTTGCAGTCATGTCTTGCCATAAACTAAATGTTTAAGCTCCTGTATATACCTTTCATGTACTTGCATGCAAGACTTTCTGCATCATTTTTTTGATGACGTGATAGGTTTATGCTGCCACTGGCAGTCCTTGCACTTGCTTGTGATGTTTTGGTGTGATTTGCATGCATATGTTTTATAAAAGGGAAATGTAATAGGCCATTAAATATCAGTATTCTATACACAACAGGGTCTTCCACTAGGCAACCTAGGCAGGTTGTTAAAGGAAACATTATCTGAGAAGGGATATGGATGTTTCCTTTTTAAAGAGACACTGAAGCGAACTAATTTTGCCTATTTTACCTTATAATTCGCTTCAGTGCTCTAATGCCAAGTAATCTGCTGCTAAACGAGGGCTGCAGAGCCCCCAAATCCCTCCGCAAATATCCATGACCAACTTGGTCGTGGATTTTGCTGCGCTGAGGGGCAGAGCTTCCAGATGTAGCTCTGCCCCTCCTGACATCAATCGCCGCGCGATCTGAAAGCTCTGCCCCTTCCAGGAAATGCCGGACGGATTGCCCCCCGGGGATTTGGGGGCTCTGCAGCGCTCGTTTAGCGGCGGGGACACGGCGGATTACTTGGCATTAGAGCACTGAAGCGAATTATAAGGTAAAATAGGCAAAATTAGTTCGCTTCAGTGTCTCTTTAAACAATACCAGTTGCTTGTCAGTCATGCTGATCTCTTTGGCTGCAGTAGTCACTCACACACCTGAAACAAGCATGCAGCTAATCCAGTCTGACTTCAGTCAGAGAGCATCTGGTCTACATGCTTGTTGAGGGGTTGTGGCTAAAAGTATTATGTCGGGAATACACGGGTCGACCGGCGGCTCGATTAGCGCCGGATCAACCCTAGCCGCGTCCCCCGGTTGTGCGCACGGATCGATTACCACTCGCCCCCGCCGGCGCTTCCTTATCAGCGCTCGATTCCCTGCCATTGTTGAGCAGGCGCGGGTCGAGCGGCTTGATCGAGCCAGCTAAATATTATCAGCTGGCCGGATCAGCTGGTCGATTACACAGTACAGAAACGTACCTGTATCCCCAGCATTAGAAACACAGGATCAGCAGGAGAGTCAGGCAACTGGTATTTATTTTAAAAGGAAAAATCCATATCCTTCTCAGTTTAGATTCCCTTTAAAGGACATCCAAGGTGAAAATAAAGTGATAAGAAAAACAATTGTATCTATCCTCCTTCTCCTAAAAGTTTTTGTTTTTGTTTTGTTATCCCACAGTTTTTTATTCTTTAAATCTAGTTTTTAGGTTTTTACTGTTTCATTGTCTCTGCTCAATGGCACCTTCATTGCAGTATGCTAGAGCTCAAATCTATGAATTATTGACCCTTTTTATCTCTTTCCTGCTCCGGGAAGCCATTTACTGACAAGAAATTACAGCCATAAAACACTTTCCTATCAGAGTGGGTTATGCTATAGTCTGAGCCAGTCTGACCCGGTCCCGACCCGGAGAGAAAGTGTCACTTGCATACCTGATGTTTAACTCTTTCAGGCAGAGAAGGAGGAAAAAAAGGAACACAGCCTACTTATTTGTGTGCTTGGCACTGTACATACACATGTCCATCTCATCATGTGACATGTCGCCTCAACTGTCCTTTAAAGGGTGAAGCAAGTACAAGTGGCGCCTGAGGTTTTGTCGTTGCCATAGGCCGTAACAGGAATTACAGCTAAAGCTGCACTCGGACAGTAATTTGGGTGCCGTCAAGACGCAGGCCAAATTACTTTGATAACCGTGTAATAAAATGTGGCTGTCAGCAGTAGCTTGCAGCCGGGTTGCGTATGTCCCCACTGTCCACGGCGACCTGGAGGGGGAATGATAATACTGCCAGAGTGTTTGCAGTAGGCGGGTGAACAGTTTCTTTACCCTGCGCCCAAATTACCTGCTGGCTTAATTTCTATGTGTTAAGGGGTCCACCTGCCACCCTCACTCCTTCCTCTCTGCACTACAGCTTATCATAAAGGCCAGGGCCGGCCTTAGGTTTCACAGCGCCCTGAGCGAAACCGTATTTTGTTGCCCCCCCCCCCCATAAGTACCATAGTTGTCCCCATATAGGTAGCATAGTTGCCCCCAGTGTAGGTAGTATAGTTGCCCCATATAGGTAGCATAGCTGCCCTCAGTGTAGCTAGTACAGTTTTCCCCAGTGTAGTAGTATGGTTGCCCCCGGTGTAGGTAGTATGCCCCCAGTGTAGGTAGTTTGCCCCAGTATGCCCCCAGCGTAGGTAGCTTGCCCCCAGCGTAGGTAGCTTGCCCCAGTATGCCCCCAGCGTAGGTAGCTTGCCCCAGTATTACCCCAGCGTAGGTAGCTTGCCCCCAGTGTAGGTAGCTTGCCCCAGTATGCCCCCAGTGTAGGTAGCTTGCCCCCAGCGTAGGTAGCTTGCCCCAGTATGACCCCAGCGTAGGTAGCTTGTCCCAGTATGCACCCAGTGTAGGTAGCTTGCCCCCAGCGTAGGTAGCTTGCCCCAGTATGCCCCCAGCGTAGGTAGCTTGCCCCAGTATGCCCCCAGTGTAGGTAGCTTGCCCCCAGCGTAGGTAGCTTGCCCCAGTATGCCCCCAGTGTAGGTAGCTTGCCCCCAGCGTAGGTAGCTTGCCCCAGTATGCCCCCAGTGTAGGTAGCTTGCCCCCAGCGTAGGTAGCTTGCCCCAGTATGCCCCCAGTGTAGGTAGCTTGCCCCAGCGTAGGTAGCTTGCCCCAGTATGCCCCCACTTTATGTGGCAGAGACCGACTCGCCTGACATCCAGCTCCAGCGCCGACATCACTCTTCTCTCCCCGCCTCCGCTCCATCTGTAGTTAGAGCAGGCTACAAGAAAATGGCCGCCGTTTGTCTGCATTTGTGGACATCGGCGGCCATTTTCTTGTAGTCCTGCTCTAAATATAGACTGAGAGTACACCGGGAGACAGCGGGGCGGCAAGGGGCAACAGGGCACATGCGCCCTTGAGAACACGGCGCCCTGAGCGACCGCACAGGTCGCTCATAGCAAAGGCCGGCCCTGATAAAGGCCACAACGGGGTGCTAAATGTAATGGGGCCCTAGGCAAGGTGGTACATCTTAATCTGATTCTATGTAGTAGTGAATGTGTACATTCAATGGAACATTACAGGCCCAGTGTCACAAACAATACTGTCAAGCAGGGAAGTGTACAAGAGTGCAATTCACCAGGATTGTTTCATTTGTGGACAGAAAATGTATAAATTTCCTGAAAACAATCCTGTGCCTGTACTGGTGTTGGGATGCACTACTGCTGTGTAGGGGGAGCATAATCCCCCAGCTGATTCATGTATGCTCCCCCAGCCTACATAGACCGTTCTTAACCAGCGCTGCACTTGGAGACTCCTAAGTGACTCAGCTGGGTGAGAGGCTGGCTCTGCTCCCCATACTCAGCAGTAGTGCATCCCAACGCCAGAACCGGCACAGGATTGATTTCATGAAGGTTATTTTCTGCACCACAAGTTAAAAAAAAAACCTGGTGACTTGCACTGAACATTCATCAGCAGTAAACATCACTACTTGGCACACATTTGTTATTGACATTGGTCCTTTAAAGTAAACCAAATACTAACAAATAGAGGGAATTGATACTTGCCTGGGACTTCATCCAGCCCCATAAGCACATGTGAGTCCCTTACCGTTCTCCCCGCAGTCTGCTGTTCAGCCGCAATCAGAGGCTCAGTCGTGTCAGTCCGGATCTACTGCACATGTGTGGAAGACCCAGACTGGACCTGACTGAGCCAGTTACCGGGGCTGAATGGCAGACTGCGGGAGGACGGCGAGAGACTCAGATGTGTTTATGGGGCTGAGGGAAGCCCAGGGTAAGTATAGATTTGTTCTATTTGTTAGTCTCTGGTACACTAAGGAAAGGGACACACTTGTCTTTCAGTTTTCTGAGCATGCCATGTGTGTTTGTATGCAGGAAAAATGGTGGGTTTTTTTGTTTTGTTTTTGTTTTGTTTTTTCCTCTCCTCCCCACAGCCGCTAATGTAACTTTTAAAGAAAACTTCAGAATCATCCTCCCAGAATTTTTTTTTTTCGCGCGCGAAAAGCGCATTGTGTACTAGCCATTGATTAACAAGTTCCTCAGAACTCATTCAGAAAACGTGCATGAAAACAGTTGTGTCCCCTGGCTCAAGGCTACTCGCACTAATGGCCCATACTCACGGGCTACAATTGTCGCCCGTGAGTATGCGCTGTCGCACGGGCGCGCACCCCGAACTGTCGCCCGTCGCTGATGTTGCCAGGCGATTGGCGTGGCCAATCGCCTGGCGACAGTGGCCGCCGCAATTGTTGCTAGTCCGCGTGAGTACGCGGACTAGCGACAGCAACCTCCATTGAGGTATACGGAGCTTCCGGTGGGGGGAGGAGGAACGTCGGCGACAGCTTCCGTCGTGCCGCTGGTCCCTGTTCCGCGTGTGTACGCGGAGGGACCTGGCGAGGAGCTGTCGCCCACACGCTCACGTGTGCTGGCGACAGGCACAAAAAGTTGCCCGTGAGTATGGGCCGTTAGGCATTGTGACATACATTTAGGCTCGGTTCATATTGAGTTATGTTCCGCTCCCGATGAGCAGCAGCAATGCTTTCCCAATGGGAAAGTTCACATTGCTTCAGTCTGGACCTTGCGTTCCCGCTCCGCTAATGGAACGGCAGTGCCGGAGCGGATGCGCTCCAATGTGAACCTGCCCTTACATTTGCACTGAAACATACTTTTAACTGCATCAAATTGAATGTCACACCGCATGTAATGTGCAGTGGAGCTTTCCATTAATTGGTGGTATGTTTTAACCAGGGCTGTGGAGACGGTACAAAAATCCACCGACTCCAACTCCTCAGTTTAGGATTCCTAAACAGGCGCACGTCATCCGTCTCAGGTACAATTTAATGCGTAGTCACCAAACCAAATTTTAACATATCAAAATATTTGATTTCATGAGCAAAAGGAGTGCATACATTTACATAAATCGGCATTGGCGCAGAATTATTTCCATCTCCTTGACCAGCTCTATTAGTGACACGGCTACACATCAGGCTTTATTCTTACAGCATATATGTTATTTAGCAATAATAATGCTGTGCTTTTTTTTTTTTTTTTTTTTTTTTTTCTGCCTAAAAGAGTTAAATATCAGGTATGTAAGTGGCTGACTCAGTCCTGACTCAGACAGGAAGTGACTAGTTTGACCCTCACTGATAAGAAATTCCAACTATAAAACACTTTCCTAGCAGAAACTGGCTTCTGAGGGCAAGAAAGAGATAAAAAGGGCAATTTTTTATCAGTGAGGGTCACACTGTAGTCACTTCCTGTCTGAGTCAGGACTGAGTCAGCCACTTACATACCTGATACTTAACTCTTTCAGGCAGAGAGAAAAAAAGGAACACAGCATAGTTATTTGTGTGCTAGGCACTGTACATACCCATGTCTATCTCATCATGTCACACGTCAGTTCGGGTATCCTTTAAAGGGAACCTAAACTGAGAAGGATATGGATTTTTCCTTTTCAAATAATACCAGTTGCCTGATTCTCCTGCTGATTCTGTGTCTCTAATACTTTTAGTCACAACCCCTCAACAAGCATGCAGATCAGGTGCTCTGACTGAAGTCAGACTGGATTAGCTGCATGCTTGTTTCAGGTGTGTGATACAACCACTGCTGCAGCCAAAGAGATCAGCAGGACCGACAAGCAACTGGTATTTAAAAGGAAACCTTCATATCCCTCCCAGTTTAGGTTCCCTTTAAGGCTCAACACACACACCATACAATCTAGGTTGTTCAATCTTGCCACTTTCATGTAGTATAAGAGCTTTCACAATCAATCATCCAAGGTATTTTCAATCTGTTGACCCTTACACTACATAGATTTGGTAAATCTGTACAACCAAGATTGTATGGTGTGTGTTGAGCTTAAGCTTGACCTGACATGGAGAGGAAGGAGTTACTGTTTAGGTAAGGGTGGAGTTAACTAGGGATGATCAATGAGATGCAAATTTCTCTTAACAGTCAAATGTCCTGTAAATTTTATATGCAGCTTGAATTTGGACCAATGAGAATAACTGTCAATTTTTGTGGCACAGGTTTAAGTTGTATAATTTTCATGAAATATGAATGTTTGAAGAAATGATTTGCATCACATTACAGTAAGCATCCCCAGAGTTCACACACACCATAGATTGAATCACAGCGCGGCCAAAACAACACTGCTGGTGAGTCTTGGGAGGTCGGGGTGAGCAAGTGAGACTGACAAACTAGATCTCATGAAACGCAGCTCGGTGGTGAGAACACTGTAGCCAGACATTTAGTGATGATGAGTGTCACAGGGCCCCTAGTGGCCAGACCGCAAATTGCCTTCCAATCGGTTTCAGCACACAGACCATGCAAGCTGTGGTCGCATTCGGTGCGCAGAAACAGCCGGAATTTGGGCAGCAGACCGACCAGGTGGGAGCCTGTGGGTTACGGTAATTACGAATTACACACTATTTCAGGGTATAACTGCCACCACCTCTGTTTTCTGAGACAGATGAACTCACTGACTGGCTGAGCCTAGATCTACAAATAAAAATGGTTAAACACACTCTATTCTGTCTAGCTAGCAACAGTAGCGTCTCCTCAGAAGTCTGGGTTCAGTTTCTGTATGGCTGAATAATCGGGTAGCTGAACAAACAACTGACGATAGCGTTGGTTTATTAATGCAATATAAATAATTAATATATACAGAAAATCGTTTTAAAATCAACAATTATGGAGACAAATGATAATACAGTATGAAATAAAAAGGGAAAAAATGCTTAATTCGAGGAAAGATGTCCTGTCTGGGAAAATCATAAAGTTCCTGGTTTCAAATCAGTTTAGTTAGTAACAAAGTTCTTTTGTTTCAGTTCCAGAGCAAAGTCCAAACAAGATGGCTGCTAACCACGTGTCTTCTGGCTAGCAGCAGACAGGTTCTCATACAGATGGAATTTGGAGGACTGAGGTCCGCCTGCTGGCAATGTGCTTGTGATGAAGCTGGCTCGGGGGTGTGGCCGTGCCTGCCCCCTCTGAATTACCAACCACAGTTCAAGTCCTTGGGGAGAGATTTGGGCTTAAACTTTTGAAATGCAGTAACTCATAAATGATACATGTCATATTTAGGTGGATAGCATATTCCTAATAGTCAGAAAATACCGATTAATATGACATCAGACGTGACTAAGGCAGTGGGTCCAGTTCCTGAGAAGGGTCATACCTCAACAACCGGATGGGCTATTGCGATGGATCAAGTTAGGGATCAAGTTATTGAGAAATTTTAAAGCAGGCTTAGGCTACCAAAAGATTTCCAAAGTCTTGAACATCCCACAGAGCAATGTTAAAGCGATCATTCTGAAATGGAAGGAGTATGGCACAACTGTAAACATGACAAGGCCATCCACTTAAACTCACAGGCCGAACAAGGAGAGCGCTGATCAGAAATGCAGTCAAGAGGCCCATGGTGACTCTGGACGAGCTGCAGAGATCTACAGCTCAGGTGGGAAACTCTGTCCATATTACAACTATTAGTCATGCACTATACAAAGTTGGCCTTTATGGAAGAGTGGCAAGAAGAAAGGCATTGTTAACCGAAATCATAAAAAGTCCCGTTTGCAGTTTGCCACAAGCCATGTGGGGGACACAGCAACCATGTGGAAGAAGGTGCTCTAGTCAGATGAGACCAAAATGGAACTTTTTGGCCAAAATGCAAAACGCTATGTGTGGTGGAAAACTAACACTGCACATCACTCTGAACACACCATCCCCACTGTCAAATATGGTGGTGGCAGCATCATGCCCGGGGGGTGCATCTCTTCAGCAGGGACAGGGCAGCTGGTCAGAGTTGATGGGAAGATGGATGGAGCCAAATACAGGGAAATCTTGGAAGAAAACCTCTTGGAGACTGCAAAAGACTTGAGACTGGGGCGGAGGTTCACCTTCCAGCAGGACAATGACCCTAAACATAAAGCCAGGGCAACCATGGAATGGTTTAAAACAAAACCTATCTATGTGTTAGAATGGCCCAGTCAAAGTCCAGATCTAAATCCAATCAAGAATCTGTGGCAAGATCTGAAAACGGCTGTTCACAAACGCTGTCCATCTAATCTGACTGAGCTGGAGCTGTTTTGCAAAGAAGAATGGGCAAGGATTTCAGTCTCTAGATGTGCAAAGCTGGTAGAGACATACCCTAAAAGACTGGCAGCTGTAATTGCAGCAAAAAGTGGTTCTACAAAGTATTGTGTCAGGGGGCTGAATAATTACGCACGCCCCACTTTGCAGTTATTTATTTGTAAAAAAATGTTTGGAATGAGTGATTTTTCGATCCACTTCTCACATGTACACCACTTTGTGTTGGTCTTTCACGTGGAATTCCAATAAAATTAATGCATGTTTGTGGCAGTAATGTGACAAAATGTGGAAAACTTCAAGGGGGCTGAATACTTTTGCAACCCACTGTGTGTGTGTGTGTGTGTGTGTGTGTGTGTGTGTGTGTGTGTGTGTGTGTGTGTGTGTGTGTGTGTGTGTGTGTGTGTGTGTGTGTTTTGGTGAAACAGTGCTGCAATATGTGATTTTCTGGTGAAATGCTGGCGCATTACGATTGTTCTCATGGGGGGGGGGGGCGCGGCGGCACCGCCATAGGTTTTCTCGCCTGGAGTGACAAAATGGCTAGAGGCACCCCTGTATTTGGGCATAACAAGGGGTATTATGCATGGAGGAAAAAGAACACTGCATTCCAAGAAAAACATCAGCTACCTACAGTAAAATATTTTTGTGGTTCCATCATGCTGTGTGGCCAGTGCAGGGACTGGAATTCTTGTTAAAGTTGAGACTCATAGATTCCACTCAGTATCAGCAGATTCTGCAGACCAATGTCCAGGAATCAGTGGCAAAACTGCAACTGCGCCAAGGCTGGATATTTCAACGAGACAAGGACCCTAAACACTGCTCAAAATCCACTAAGGCATTCATGCAGAGGAACAAGGACAACATTCTGGAAAGGCCATCTCAGTCCCCAGACCTGAATATAATTGAAAATCTGTGGTGTAAGTTAGAGAGCTGTCCATGCTCAGAAGCCATCAAACCTGAATGAACTAGAGATGTTTTGTAAAGAGGAATGGTTCAAAATACCTTCAACCAGAATCCAGACTCTCATTGAAAGTTACAGGAAGCGTTTAGAGGCTGTAATGTCTGCAAAAGGAGGATCTACTAAATATTGATTTCATTTGTTTTTTGTGGTGCCCAAAATTATGCACCTGCCTAATTTTGTTTAAACCATTATTGCACACGTTCTGTAAATCCAATAAACTTAATTTCACTTATCAAATATCACTGTGTCTCTCCTATATGATATATTTAACAGACTTTTTTATAGTTACAACCAACGATTTATACAGATTTATACAGGAAAATCCTGACTATTAACAGGGTTGCCCAAACTTTGGCATCCCACTGTAGAACACAAGATGGACTGACTAATCCCTTTCTCCACTGCTGTGTATATTTGCCTGTGGTGGGATCTCTTTTCATTGGCTGTTGGGTTTGTTCAACATGACGCCCACTTCACTCTTCCTGGCAAAATTTGGCACAGTTACTGGCTGACGCTTTGACCACCCGTTTAACCACTTTGTCCTCCTTGACGTATAAAAACGTCAAGGAGGACAGGCGCGCTCCCGCGGCCGATCGCGCGCGTGCACGCGCACTCCCGGCCGCGGAGTCGGTAGCCACGGAATCAATGTATCGGGCTGGGGAGCCCGATCATTGATTCCTCTCCCCCGCTGAAAAAGCGACAGCTTCTCTCGGAAGCTTCGCTCTTTCTGAAGCTGTGTCCCTCTAAGCGTACATTGTACGCTTAGAGTGACGTCATGTAAAAAAAATCGAGATTGCCATCTTGTGGCCAAAATGTAAAACTACATGTAAATGCCCAAAAACATTACAATACACCAATATTTCCCCAAATAAAACACTTAAAACCCACCCTCCCAAAAATGCCCACATAAAATGTTTAATAAAAAAAAACAAAAAAAAATTACTATAAAAAAACAAACACATAAATATTTACCTAAGGGTCTAAACTTTTTAAATATCTATGTAAAGATGAAATATTTCTCTCTAATTTTTTTTTTTATAAGCTTGTAAACAGTGATGTATGCAAAACGAATGCTCTTTTATTTCCAAATAAAATATTGTCGCGATACATTGTGATAGGGACATAATGTAAATGGTGAAATAACCGTGACAAATGGGCAATAACAATACGTGGGTTTTAATTATGGAGGCATGTATTATTTTAAAACTATAATGGCCGAAAACTGACAAATAATGATTTTTTTCATTTTTTTTTTCTTATTCTTCCTGTTAAAATGCATTTACAGTAAAGTGGCTCTTAGCAAAATGTACCCCCCAAAGAAAGCCTAATTGGTGGTGAAAAAACAAGATATAGATCAGTTCATTGTGATAAGTAGTGATAAAGTTATAGGCTAATGAATGGGAGGTGAACATTGCTCGGATGCATAAGCTGAAAACGACTGAGATGTTAAGTAGTTAACAAGATGCCAAATGAACCTTTTTTTTCCATGTGTGATATTTATGAAACAAAGGTGAAAATCATGTATGTGGGTATACTGTACGCTGCTGTTCTTATTCATTAGAGAGGCGTATGATTGGCCCCACATTTATTCTGCAGCAGGAAAATAACCCCACAAATACAGCCAAAGTGATTAGGAACCATGCTTGGCATAAAGAAGTCTTTGGAAGTGATGGTTTGGCCCCCACAGAGACCTGATCTCCACATGGAGTGTGTCTGGGATTACATGGAGACAGAAGGTTGTGAGGAAGCCTACAACTTCACATATACAGAAGATCTGAGGTTAATTCTCCATTGATGACATCCTCTGATGACGCAAGATTGCGAAACCGATCGGGAAGGTGATAGGCGGCACCATTACATCTGAGGTCTTCTACTGACCATTTTATGCGTGCTACTTTTTCGGGGTTCCCAGTGCACGGGCTCCGTATGTGAGTTTACGGTTTCTTTTTACTAATTGTGTTATATGCTACGTAATAAAGACGGTTTAAGGCCCCGTTCACACTTGCGGTTGTCTGCCAAACGGACCGGATGACCTGACCGGATCCGGACCGGATCCGCACGGTTCTGATCTGATCCGGTCAGGTTGCATCAGGTGTTCATCAGGATGCGATCCGGATCCATTTGGCAAAAGTTACGTAAAAAACAAAAAAAATGTTGGGGTCTGGGAGGTCAGCAGAAGGGGGACCTGTGGAATCAGGCCCTCCGCTGTTTAGCACTCACCTCCAACATGCTGCCAACATCTCCAGCTCGTGCTGCTCCACTCCAAAATGCTTGCCCATGTGTCCCCGATCCAATATCGCCGCAACAATCCTCATAGGAAGTGGGGTAGAACATCCGGATTTTTAGCCAGTGTGTTGTGCGCTATCCGGCTCTCATTGATTTGTATTGGCCGGATGGTGCAGTCCGGCTCCGCCCCGGATACGGCTGCCGGAGGAGCCGGACCAAAAAATAGCGCATGTTGTAACGGACGCCGGAGTCCGGCTCCGGTCCGGACGAAACGGACGCATGTGAACGGTGGCACAGACTTACATTGCTATGCCGTGCGTCCGTTTCGTCCGTTCCGCATGCGGTGCGGCTCCGGCACGGCGATTCCGGATAGCCACCGCTAATGTGAACCGGGCCTTAGATGTGCCATATATTGCTTTCAAGTTATTATCCTATTGGGCTCCTCTATTCCGGAGGAATTTGTGGCGTGTAACATTGCTGGTGAAACACCATCTGAGAGATCTGCGGACCATCTACCAAATTCGTTTACCTTATGTGGGTTGTTGGAATCTGGTAAGCCTTGCTTCTTTACCTTTTCGTTCAAGGATCCTGTATATCAGAAAATGGTGAAATCTGTATTACTATAGACCTGTGCTGACTTTGTATATTTATTGCTTGTGTGGACTTTTGGACATTGTCCTTCTCGGCTGCGGTCGCCTTCGGCCTTGGCGCTGACACTTATTGTTTATTTTTTAATTCTCCATTGATGATTGGAACAACCTACCAGGTAAGTTCCTTCAAAAACTGCAAGTGTACCTAAAATAATTGATGCTGTTGTGAAGGCAAAAGGTGGTCACCCCAAATATTGTTGAAGATTTCTGGTCTGTTTGTTCACTGCAATATTTTAAATGAAAAATAAATGCTACTTGGATTTATAAAAATTATTTTAGAACAGAACAGAACAGAACAGAACAGAACGGAACGGAACGGAACGGAACGGAACGGAACGGAACGGAACGGAACGGAACGGAACGGAACGGAACGGAACGGAACGGAACGGAACGGAACGGAACGGAACGGAACGGAACGGAACGGAACGGAACGGAACGGAACGGAACGGAACGGAACGGAACGGAACGGAACGGAACGGAACGGAACGGAACGGAACGGAACGGAACGGAACGGAACGGAACGGAACGGAACGGAACGGAACGGAACGGAACGGAACGGAACGGAACGGAACGGAACGGAACGGAACGGAACGGAACGGAACGGAACGGAACGGAACGGAACGGAACGGAACGGAACGGAACGGAACGGAACGGAACGGAACGGAACGGAACGGAACGGAACGGAACGGAACGGAACGGAACGGAACGGAACGGAACGGAACGGAACGGAACGGAACGGAACGGAACGGAACGGAACGGAACGGAACGGAACGGAACGGAACGGAACGGAACGGAACGGAACGGAACGGAACGGAACGGAACGGAACGGAACGGAACGGAACGGAACGGAACGGAACGGAACGGAACGGAACGGAACGGAACGGAACGGAACGGAACGGAACGGAACGGAACGGAACGGAACGGAACGGAACGGAACGGAACGGAACGGAACGGAACGGAACGGAACGGCCTGGGGGCCCCTTGCAGGACCCGACCCGCGGTCCGCTGCGTCGGGGCCCCAGGCCTCCGGCCTGGGGGCCCCTTGCAGGACCCGACCCGCGGTCCGCTGCGTCGGGGCCCCAGGCCTCCGGCCTGGGGGCCCCTTGCAGGACCCGACCCGCGGTCCGCTGCGTCGGGGCCCCAGGCCTCCGGCCTGGGGGCCCCTTGCAGGACCCGACCCGCGGTCCGCTGCGTCGGGGCCCCAGGCCTCCGGCCTCAAATTGGCTAAAAATGTGTTGAGAATCATTCCAGTGAGCTTCCTCAACTTTTGGAGCAATTGGATAAGTGTGGGAACTCCGGTATGTTAAAGGGAACCTGAAGCAAGTGGTATATTACGGCTGCCATATTTATTTATTTTTCTAAACCAGTTGCCTGGCTGTCTCTGCTTCTAATGCTTTTAGCAATAGACCCAGAGCATGCATGCCTTGCAGTAGATCAGGTGTTATTTGACATTATTGTCAGATCTGACAAGATTAGCTGTATGGTTGTTTCTGTTATGATTTAGACTTTACTGCAGCTAAATAGACCAGCAGGTCCGCCAGGCAACTGGTATTGTTTGAACAGAAATAACACAACATGTTTAGTGTCTAGAGCTAAGCGAGAAAATGGCATGGCCTCGAGTCGCCTCTTAGGCCCATTTAACTGGGCCATGTGGGTGAAGGGTGGTAACGACCGTCTAGCTACTTGTACTGGAGGGTAAGCGGGTAACAGCCACCCGGCTACCTGTGCTGGAGAAGAAGGTAGGGGGGAGGGGCTGCTGCTTTTCAATTAGGAGGAGAGATGCAATCGCTGTGCTGTGTGTGGAAGGAATCGATTCCTTTCTGCTGATAGTGCCAGACCACCTATTTGCTTTCTGTATGACCTTTACTTTTTTTGTGTCCCCTACAGTTCCAGAAGCAGACCTGAGCGCTTTATTTAGCCTGCTGCCATAGTATTCATATTGTGTGGGGGCGGGGCCTGGCGTAGTTCTATCCTAACACTACAATGTATTTTTGTGTTCAGTGTATAGTCCGTACATAAATCTCTGTATTCCTCTGGTGTCACATGGTGTCTGATCTCTCCTCTCTGCAGTGAGTGTAGCAGTAATGGTGATTCGGTCCTGTCATACACTAGAGTACGTAGTAACAGCTCTTACCTGGGCAGCGATAAGGTGGGATCAGGTGACCTCTCATCCTAACGTTTGTAACAGGGCTGTGGACTTGGAGGAGGAGTTGGAGCCATTTTGGCTACCTGGAGTCGAAGTTGGGAGTCGGTAGTTTTATAAACTGAGAAGTCTGAGTTGGATGATTTTTGTACTCCACTCCACAGCCCTGATTTGTAAACAGGCTTACCCCATACACACGCTCAACAAAAGTCTTTTAAATGCAAAATTATAAAACAAATTGTTTGCTATTGTTCAAGCAACTGATAAGACCCAGCTCAAGTCAATCCAACTGTTGCATTGACTTGAGCTGGGTCTTATCAGTTTCTTGAACAATAGCAAACAACCTTTTTGGTTTGTTTCAACAGCAAAAGTTGTTTGATAATTGTGCATTTAAAAGACTTTTGTTGAGCGTGTGTATGGGCCTTTAGTGTTCTAATTACAGGAAATGTTTTTCATCTGTTCTAGTTTTTAAAGGACACCCGAGGTGAAAATAAACTAATGAAATAAACAATTGTATTCATACTCCTTCTCCTAAATATGATTTTTTTTTTATGTATATTCCACAGTTTTTTATTTTATATTTAAATCTACTTTTTTATTTTTTTATTTTTATATTTCTTTTATTGTTTTTGCTCAATGACCCATTCATTGAAGTATGCCAGAACTAAAATCTATGAACTATTGACCCTTTTTATCTCTCTCCAATTGCAGTGATATGAACAATGAAAACATGCAGTTATGTTACAGACAAGGCTAAGGGTAGACAATCATACACACGGGTGCTCGCATACCCCTTATCAAAATCCGAATTGATCCGGATACCCAGATAAGATATCAGAATCCGAACTTTGCGGTATCCGCGTATACATGGATATCCGGGCGGATTCGGATATCCGGATAAAAAAACGGAAGTGGCCTTTAAATTTCTTCCAAAACGTCTTTTAGGGTAAATGTAACATCATGTTTTGTTTTTTAAAGGGAAACACTAATTATGTGGAGACTTAAAATAAAAAAATGGCGGTAAATTAACATCAGGACTAGGTTCCAGACAGCGGTCGTGCAGCCCACATTGTGTCCAAAGTCCAACCGCAAAACTGGGACATCAGTTTTCAGCTCAGACATCTCACAAAAATTAAAGTTATTGTAGTGGCCTGTCACGGACGGTTGCGGGGCCGCAGGCGCGTCCTGTAACCACCCGTGAAGAAAAAGCGATCGCACTCGATTCTCTGCATCGATTGCGCTTCAAATCTGGATTTATTGTGTAGGAGGTCTGCAGTCCTTTCTCAGCAGAGAAATAGCATCACCTTAACTGCAGGATGGCTCTTTTGATATGCTAACGAGCAGGGGCAAACCCTTGAGTTCAGAAAGCTTGTCCCAGCTGATTTCACATCCAGATGCTAATTACAGGAACCATAAGGTTCCTTTCATAGAGGGAGATCCCAAGAAGCAGACACAGCTGGACTCCAGTCAGGCTGACTCCAGCCTTAGCAGGAAGAAATGAATGTACTATATAATCTTTTGCCCATTTACAGAATACAATAAATAGGGTGGTTATGAGAGCGGTATCATTGGATCCGTAGGGTCATGCTGGATCTCTTGATACCAGTTGAGAGGGGCCCGGGGCCCCTACAACCCAGGTATGAATCTACCCAGGACCCTGATCTGCTGCACTAGCCATGTCGGATATCATATTAATCTGTATTTTCCTCCAAGTATGAAGCTGTTACCCCCCTAAATGTAACGTGTATGGTTCAGGAGTTACAGCAATTCATAAGTTTAGCTCTAAAATCTCTCAGAGGGAATGAACTGTCATTTGCTGGTAGCTCAGAGGCGGGCGGCATTGCCACACCCCCAAACCAGCTTCATCAAAAGCACAGAGCCAGCAGGCGGGCTTGAGTCCTCCACCCTGAAAACATCTTGAACTCATCGGTGCCAGCTTGAGGATATGCTGGCATCCACCTGGTCTGAACTCTGAACTTTGATTGAAACCCAGAACTCTGATTTTTCCCACAAAAAGGACATCTTTCCAGGAACTAAGTATTTTTCTCCCTTCTTTTATTTTTTATACTGGCTATTACTGTTTTAATAATGGTTGATTTTAATAATTGTCTGTATATATTATTTATATTGCTGTGAATAAAAGACTTCCTCCAAGTCATTCACTGTTCCGCTACCCTGCTTATCAGCACACACAGAACTGATCCCGGGTCTCTGAAGATACGCTACTGTTTGTTTGTTGTTGGCTAGACAGAATACCGTGTGTTTAACCGTTTTATTCGCAGGACTAGTCAGTCAGTAAATCGGGTCCACTGGCCCATACCAGTGGTGGTGGCAGATACCGTGGAATCGTGTGTACCTTGTAATTACCCGTGTCTCACAGGCTCCCTTCTGGGTTGTCTGCGGCTAATTCTTAACGGTTCCTGCGCATTGACTGCGACCAGAGTTTGCACGATCTGTGCGCTAGCACCGTTTAGAAGGCTAAGTGCGGTCAGCCACTAGGGCTCCTGTGACATGGCCTAATAGCTGGTAGCAGTGGCAGGCTATTGTGGTGGCAGTGGCAGACTGGCAGTGGCAGCAGAAGATATAGTTCTGTGTGGACCCTGGTGGTGTGCAGGGCCGGTTCAAGGGGCCCTGTGGCCCCAGGGCAAACTTCAGTGTTGCCCCCCCCCCCCAATTACCCCTTTGCTCCCCGGGGGCCCTGCTGCAATTACATTAGCAGCGATAATTACCTTATCCC
Organism: Hyperolius riggenbachi; assembly: GCF_040937935.1. Classification (NCBI taxonomy): domain Eukaryota; kingdom Metazoa; phylum Chordata; class Amphibia; order Anura; family Hyperoliidae; genus Hyperolius; species Hyperolius riggenbachi. The sequence continues at coordinate 33,251,883 of NC_090656.1, forward strand.
TGTCGGGTGAGCGAGCGGGCAGCGGCTGCACTAGGAGACATGTTGTCTCCCTCCCACTCTATGACCCAAGACTACCAAGCTAGTATATGTCGCACACTAATAGTATAGAATAAAGTTCATAGCGATTTGTTTATTGCAAAAATATATAAATTGTTTATTGAATTTTTAGAAAAAAGATTGGTAAAAGCTAGTACAAGCTTATATCAGTGATCGCCAAGCCACCCTTAAAATGCACCTGTATGCCCCATCCCTTAATATAAAAACCCTCGCCTTATATATCATAGACCATTGTGATACTCCTCAAAGCCTCCAGTAAAAAACGTGAGGTATCCTGAATATACCGTCAAAATGACGATCAGGTAAACCATTTTATAATACTCTCTCAGAGGCAGAAAAGTAGAGACCAATATGATCACATATATATTGCCGCCAGTTCAAATTTTAACACCTATTACGCATGGTATCCTCATCACATAAAGTTCATATGTTACTGTGGCCTATTCGAACTTTCAGTTTGTGAAAACTTGAGGCCTATTATGCACACGGTGTCCGTACACAAAAACTGAATTGTCCATGTAAAAAACTGTGGTACCATCAGAAAAAAGACGTTCGCATGCTTTCTAAAAAAATAATACACCACATAATGGAATTGGTTCCGGATCTAAATTGGAGGCTGCAGCACGCCCACCACGCCCACATTATGCTTGACCACGCCCATTTTTTGGCACGCCACTCACTTCCTTTCCCAGGACTAGACCCCTGGTTTGCTCGATTTCTGTCCAAAATTGCAATTATGAGTCGACTCACAATTTTTGATATACAATGAACGATCAGCACACTGATTGTGAGTATGAGTGCCCCCAGTATAGGTAGCCAAGTATAGGTACCCCAGTATAGTCTACTCCGCTTGGGGGGAGGGGGGTTTGCAGAGACACGAGGGAGAGAGTGAGGCATGCGGTGGCAAGCACACAGGCAGGGAAGTTGGGGATTCCCTGATGGAACTTTTTCTCCCCATTTTTGGGGGAGAAAAAGTGTGTCTTATACAGCGGAAAATACTATGTCCATGTGATAGATTTGATAGCACAGATGGTTCCGGGTTACTCTGTGTAGAAGCTGGTAACGACAAGGCTCCATCTCCTACTGTACTGTATCTTGGCATCACTGTACACACATTGCTTTACCATCCAGATGTACACTGCAGCAGATATGCTGTGGAGATAAAGTATTATATGGACTCTGTTGGTTCCACCCTGTGTTACTGAGTGTTTTCTCCAGAAGCTTTAGTTGCGTCCCATATCTCAAAAATATAGTGGTTGGTTAATTGACTTCCCTCCAATCAGGGGCGTAACTAGAAATCACTGGGCCCCCCTGCGAATATTTGGATGGGGCCCCCCCCCATAGGTGCCAAATAATCGTAATGGGGCAGCGTTTCACTGTAAATTAATTGTAAAGTGGGCAGCATTTTACCAAACAATCGTAATGTGGGCCAGAAAATCGTAATGTGGGCAGAGTTCACCAGAAAATCGTAATGTGGGCCTTTAGAAAATCATAATGTGGGCAGAGTTCACCAGAAAATCGTAATGTGGGCACCAGTCACCAGAAAATCGTAACGTGAGCAGCAGTCACCAGAAAATTGTAACGTGGACAGCATTCACCAGACAATCGTAATGTGGGCAGCGTTCACCAGAATATTGTAATGTGGGATAGAAAATCGTAATGTGGACAAAGTTCACCAGAAAATCGTAATGTGGGCAGCGTTTACCAGAAAATTTTAACATGGACAGCATTCACCAGACAATCGTAACGTGGGCAGTGTTCACCATAAAATCATAATGTGGGCCAGAAAATCGTAATGTGGGCAGCGTTCACCAGAAAATCGCCATGTGGGCAGCAGTCACCAGAAAATCGCCATGTGGGCAGCAGTCACCAGAAAATCGCCATGTGGGCAGCAGTCACCAGAAAATCCTAATGTGGGCATCAGTCACCAGAAAATCCTAATGTGGGCATCAGTCACCAGAAAATCCTAATGTGGGCAGCAGTCACCAGAAAATCCTAATGTGGGCAGCAGTCAGTCACCAGAATATCGTATTGTGGGCAGCAGACACCAGAAAATCCTAATGTGGGCAGCAGTCACCAGAAAATCCTTATGTGGGCAGCAGTCACCAGAAAATCGCAATGTGGGCAGCAGTCACCAGAAAATCGCAATGTGGACAGCAGTCACCAGAAAATTGCAATGTGGGCAGCAGTCACCAGAAAATCCTAATGTGGGCAGCAGACACCAGAAAATCGTAATGTGGGCAGCATACACCAGAAAATCGTAATGTGGGCAGCATACACCAGAAAATCGTAATGTGGGCAGCATACACCAGAAAATCGTAATGTGGGCAGCATACACCAGAAAATCGTAATGTGGGCAGCATACACCAGAAAATCGCAATGTGGGCAGCAGACACCTGAAAATCGCAATGTGGGCAGCAGACACCAGAATATCGCAATGTGGGCAGCAGTGACCAGAAAATCGCAATGTGGGCAGCAGTGACCAGAAAATCGCAATGTGGGCAGCAGACACCAGAAAATCGCAATGTGGGCAGCAGACACCAGAAAATCGCAATGTGGGCAGCAGACACCAGAAAATCGCGATGTGGGCAGCAGACACCTGAAAATCGTGATGTGGGCAGCAGACACCTGAAAATCGCAATGTGGGCAGCACCAGCAGTGACCAGAAAATCGTAATGTGGGCAGCAGACGCCTGAAAATCACAATGTAGGCAGCAGACACTAGAAAAAAAATGCACCTGTGAAAAAAAACCAATTCACTTACCTGACAGAAGTCTTCTCCTCTCCCGGCATCTGGCTCGCAGCTCCCCGAGTCCTCCTACAGCACATCTCCCGCGCTGACAGGCAGAGTGCAGGGCTACGGCAAGATGGCTGCCGAAGCCCTGTACTAGAGACACAAATAGTCTCCAGTGCAGGGCTTCTTCGGCAGCCATCTTGCCGTAGCCCTGCTCTGCCTGCCGGAGACTATGCAGGCTGCTGGAGCGGGGCAGCGGGGAATGAACTGGCGCAGCGTCTATTAGACGCTGCGGCCAGTTGAGTAGAGATGGGAAGTTCGGATCTTTTCAATGATCCGGATGATTCGAATCGGATCATTGAAGAGATCCGGATCTTTGATCCGAATCTCGGATCATTTTACTACCGGAAGCATTCGGGGGGTGAAATGAACAGCAGGACAGGTCTGTGGACAGGAGAAGGGGAGGGGGGTGGACTGTGGACACACAGAGAAGGGGAGAAGATGGACAGAGGGCAGGGAGTGGACAGAAAAGGGAGGAGGGACGAGCAGAGAGCAGAAATGTTTGCACGTAATACCCACATACTGAAGTCATATGCTTTACATATATTTCACCTATATGTTCATCTGTATACCTTGAATGCAAATGTCGCACAGTGAAAGAAAGCATTCCCAGAAGATAAGTGCAGCTGTTTAGTGCCGAGTGCAGGAGGATTATATTGCCTTTCAATCACACTGCAAAGTTACTGAGCTGTGCTGAGCCAAAAGCTTCCAATGTGTTCACTGTGCACAACTACGGAACAGCCAGCCTATAATGGGCAGCACGTTATAGCCAGTATGTGTGCCCTACACATATCTGGCAGTGGCACCCATGTCCCCTCTCTCTCATCTACCTGTCTCCCTGCAAGGCTGCCTCCCCTCCAACAGAGCGATCCATCTCTGCTCTGCTTCCAAGACCCCGCTGCCCGCTGAGAGGGGGCGTGTCGCCCCTGGCCCCGCCCCTTTTGCGATCCGAATCACTCATTTTGATGATTCGGATGATCGACTCATAAAATAGATTCGGATCAAAGATCCGAATCGTTCATGATCCGGAAAACACTACAGTTGAGCACCTTGCTGGGGGGTCCAGAGCAGCGCTCCCCCCACGCACAGTGAGCGGGCCCCAGAGCAGCCCCGGGCCCCCCTGCGGCTGAGGGGGTCGCATCCCCGGTAGGTACGCCGGTGCCTCCAATAAACTAAAGGTGGCCATACACTGACAGATGACCCCCAGATTCGAACAAGAGATGGATCCCTCTATGGCACACATGTAATTAGGGGCGCTGGAAATTTGGACACAGGGTACAGCTGAAAACCGCCTCACCCTGCTCTTGCTAAAGTCCCAGTGGCATTAATTACGTCTCCCCCTCTAGGATGCCATCGACTTGAGGTAACACAGAATTCGGCTTCCAGCTATTGCTGCTACCCAAATTACGGACTGTGCACTGCAATAGAACTAATTCACATTGCGGCCTATGCCAGTGCCTGGTGATCTAAAATTTTCCAGTGCCCTTTTTGGACAATTTACCCTCTGTGATTTAAACAAAGAGGAATCAAGTACTGCCACACACTGCAAACAGATTTTAAATAGATTTCAATCTATGGAACCACCGCCGCCGTACTGCAGGGTTGACTGGTGGGCTCCTCAGGTCTCCCCTATTTAGTTTTCCATCCGGGGTCCCAGCAGAGTGTTGGCAGCAGAGACGCTCAAATATGAATTCGGGTGAAATCCGGATAGTTGCTATCCGGATTTCACCCAGTTACCTGTGCGGGCTGGGCGGGGGGGACAAGCTTACCTGTCTGACGTCTTCTTCGGTCCGTCCCTCAGCGCCTCCCACGATGTGGTTCATGCGGCAGTCACGTGATTACAAACACTTCCTCCTTCCGGGTTGAAGGAGGAAGTGTTTGTAGTCTCGTGATGCGTGTGGACCGCATTGTGGGAGGCGCCGAGGGACGGATCGAAGAAGACGTCAGATATGTAAGCTTGACCCCCCTGCCCGGCCCGCACAGGTAACTGGGTGAAATGTGGAGAGCAAGTGTCTGGATTTCACCCGAATTCGTAGTTGAGCATCTCTGGTTGGCAGCGGAGCTTACACTCACCTGTCCGCCGGTGTGATACCTCATGTGTCCTCTATCCATCCCAGCTGGCTACCTCCGGCGGTGATGGACGTGTATAGTCGTCCATACCGCTGAGGAGGTTAACTGCCACTGGGGAAGTGGCAGTTAACCTCCTCAGCGGTATGGACGACTATACACGTCCATCACCGCCGGAGGTCGCCGCTCAGGCCCTGCCGGGCCGATTTGAGCGAAATAAAAAGCAGCACACGCAGCTGGCACTTTGCCAGCCGCGTGTGCTGCCTAATCGCCGCCGCTCTGCGGCGATCCGCCGCGAGCAGCGGCGAAAGAGGGTCCCCCCCAGCCGCCCAAGCCCTGCGCAGCCGGAACTCCGATCGTCGCTATGGCGACGAGGTAAGCAAAACAAGGAAGGCTGCTCATTGCGGCCTTCCTTGTTTATTCTGGTCGCCGGAGGCGATCAGAATGACGCTTCCGGAGCGCCCTCTGGTGGGCTTTCATGCAGCCAACTTTCAGTTGGCTGCATGAAACAGTTTTTTTTTTTTAATTTAAAAAAAACCCTCCCGCAGCCGCCCTGGCGATCTCAATAGAACGCCAGGGAGGTTAAATAGCCACATCCATGCTGTTAGCTCAGGGGGAACAGGTGCACCGGTGGGGATGAAGACAGGACACAGGAAGAGAGCGCCGGAGGACAGGTGTGCTGTCTTAAATGTGAGGTGAAAGCCACAGTCTGCAGAACAAGGAGTACAATTGTTACTTCAGTCCTAACAGGGACATGGGATAGTCACGTCACTAAAGAAATACAGTAACACAAACTGCTATAGTGAGATCGCAATTGGTCAGTGATGATCTATGGTGACAGAAGTACAGAGGGGTGTCCATGTGTCAGTGAGAGTGAAAAATTACAAATAGGGGTACACAGGGTCTTCATGTGTCAGTAAAAATGTATGGTGACAGACAGGGGTAGAGGGGGTTTTCGCATGTAATTTTAAAAGTACATAGACAGACAGAAATAAAGGGGTCTTCACGTGGCATTAATGACATATGATGACAGATAGATATAAAGAGTACCACCACAAGAACAGACATGCACAGTACACATAGTGCTCACATTAGGCAGGATATAGTATCCATGTGTCAGTAATTGTGTTTGGTGACAGACTGGGGGGCAGGGGGGATGTATGATGGTGACTGTCGGTGAGACCACCACAGGGACAGACATGCACATTACACATAGTGCTCACATTAGGCAGGATATAGTATCCATGTGTCAGTAATTGTGTTTGGTGACAGGCTGGGAGGTATGGGGGGGGGGGGGGGGGGGGGTTATGATGGTGAATGTCAGGAATACCACCACAGGGACAGACATGCACAGTACACATAGTGCTCACATTAGGCAGGATATAGTATCCATGTGTCAGTAATTGTGTTTGGTGACAGACAGGGGGGAAGGGGGGGTATGATGGTGACTGTCCACCCCAGGGACAGGCATGCACAGTACACACATTATGCAGCATACATACCTCCCAACTTTTTGAGATGAGAAAAAGGGACACTTAAGCCACACCCCTGACCACGCCCCACCATGCCTCTACTCACGCATACCAGAAAGATTTCATAAGAAACATATGTTGTTTTATAATTCAAACCACACTGGTTCATTTTCCTTCATAGTAACATTTTAAAATTAGTAATATATCAATTTAAAGGATGGGAATAAAGTCTAGAGTCAATCAAACACATTTTTAGTAGAGAAATATAATAAATATATATATATATATATATATATATATATATATATATATATATATATATATTTACATAGAAAGAGAGACAAAGTCCTGAAAGAGGGACAAATGAGGGTGAAAGAGGGACAAAAGGGACAGGGCTCCCAAAAAGGGACTGTCCCTCTGAAAAAGGGACAGTTGGGAGCTATGAGCATATATTTGTACAGAAATGATGCACAGCATAGTCTAGTCTGCCGCAGGCTGCTCTCTAGCAGCACCAGAGGGCACCCCCAGCCAGGCTGGACAGCTCCTTCAAGGAGGGAATTGTTGCATCCGGTGTCTTTAACCCCTAAGCTGCCAGCAAATTTTCTAAAAAGCTGCAGGCCAGTCAGTAGGATTTATCCAGCAGCGAGGAACACAGGGCCAGATTTTTCAAGAGTGTCTGAGACAAAATATTGGTCGGTTTTTAGAAATCCATGCAGAACTGTCTCAGGCACCTTAAAGGGGTTCTTTCGCGAAAAAAGTAGGCAGTTAAAAAATGTGACAGATGACAGATTTTGGGCCAGTCCATCTTGCGCTGAGCCAGCAGCCATGGCACACAGCTCCACACTTTTTGTCTTCTCTTACCTTCTTTTTGCATGTTTCTGATGCTCTTTTTCGGTGCATCGCAGGTGTCTTGCGCCTGTGATGCTACTGCCATGTCCCTACTGTATTGTAATGCTCTTCCCTGCTTTCTGCCTATGCACCTCTTGGAGCTATGTATTGTGCCAAACCCAATTCCGAGCACGACCCAGTCATGCTTGGCGAAATAAAACTATTCTGATTCTGATTTTTAAGGGGGATTCTCAGGGCTTTCTTTGTTTTCAACAGCATTTCCTGAACAGCAGTTTAACTGCCAAAATAGCAAGATACCAGCCGGCCTCCCTAATCACTTGCACACTATTATGTCAGTTAGATTTTGCAACTGTTGTTCAGGAAATGCTGTTGAAAACAAAGCCCTGAGATTCCCCCTTAAAAAGATGGACTGGCCCAAAACCTGTCATCTGTCACATTTTTTAACTGCCTACTTTTTTCGTGAAAGAACCCCTTTAAGAAATCATTAGTGCAGATTCCTTCTAAAACTGTTAGGAATAGGAGGAGTTAGGAAGGTCTCTCAGACAGTGCAGTGTGTGAGGGGAATTGCTGTTGCAGTGGTAACCAACACACCTGCTGTATTGATAGCAACAGGCTCTGAGGAGGAATTCAGCAGGGGGGAGGATCACCTCACAAATCATGCTAGCCTGCACTCTGCAATCATATCTAGCCTGCAGTTCTACATCTGTAGAACTGCTATCAAGTACTTCTTAATCTGCGCCAGTTTAGGGATGGATTTGCATTTTTCTTAACTGTAGTGCAGCTCTAGAAATCCACGCTAAACTGCCACTATTACCTAGGATTTAAGAAGGTTCTTATTGTCATGCAGAACTGTTCTCCCTGCTGCTTAGAACAGATTAAGAAGAAAAAACTGTTGGTAATGCATTGATAAATCTCCCCCACAGTGAAGCATCCATCATTCCAGTCACCAGTGACCTCCCCCTAAACACAGGAAGCACTCTGCAGCTGGAACAGTGGAACAGGAAGCACTGCACCCTCAGCCAGCCTGTGCAGCTCGGGCAGCTTAAAGAGACACTGAAGCGAAAAAAAAAATATTATGATTTGTATGTGTAGCACAGCTAAGAAATAAAACATTAAGATCAGATACATCAGTGTAATTGTTTCCAGTACAGGAAGAGTTGAGAAACTCCAGTTGTTATCTCTATGCAAACAAGTCATTAAGCTCTCCGACTAAGTTAGTCTGGAGAGGGCTGTTATCTGACTTTTATTATCTCAACTGTTCCTGGACTATTTACTTTTCCTCTGCTAGAGGAGAGGTCATTACTTCACAGACTGCTCTGAAAGACTCATTTTGAATGCTGAGTGTTGTGTAATCTGCACATATGATGTAATGTTAGAAAAAACACTATATACCTGAAAATAAAAGTATGAGAATATTTTCTTTGCTGCTAATCTTCTAGTAATTATTCATAGTACACAACCAATTCATTATATCATATTTTTTTTTTCGCTTCAGTGTCTCTTAACCAGTTCGGCCTATCTGGACGAGTTTCCTCGTCCAGATAGGCACTGGTGCTGCCGCCGGCTCGTGCGCGCCCCCGCGCGCGCTCCCGCTGCCTGCCGCTAGCCCCCCGATCAGTGAATGGGAATATAATTCCCATTCACCGATCTAACTTCCCCGCAGAAATACCGACGCTTTCTCTCCAGAGAGCGCGGTATTTCTGCCCCCAGGAAACAACTCCTCAGCATTTTAGTTCCTAGATGCGAGCTGGTTCGCATCTAGGACTTTTTTCACTGTGGCCATCTTGTGGCCAAATAGTAAACTGCACCCACATACATTTTTGATTAAAAAAAAACATTATTTTACATTTAAAATTAGCAGTTTCCCTCCCACACCAAAAATTACCCACATACACTTTTTTTTATAAAAAAAAAAATAAAAATAAAAAAACAAAAACAAAAACAACATAAATAGTTACCCAAGGGTCTGAACTTTTTAAATATGCATGTCAAGAGAATATGTTATTATATTATTTAAAGTTATAAGCTTATAAATAGTGATGGACGCAAATTGAAAAAATGCACCTTTATTTCTAAATGAAATATCGGCACCATAAATTGTGATAGGGACATCGTTTAAATGGTGTAATAACCGGGACAGATGGGCAAATAAAATACATGCGTTTTAATTACGGTAGCGTATATTAATTTCAAACTATAATGGCCAAAAACTGAGAAATAATGAATTTTTTCCGTTTTTTTCTTATTCTTCCTGTTAAAATGCATTTACAGTAAAGTGGCTCTTAGCAAAATGTATCACCCACAGAAAGCCTAATTGGTGGCGGAAAAAACAAGCTATAGATCAATTCATTGTGATAAGTAGCAATAAAGTTATAGGCGAATGAATGGGAGGTGAACGTTGCTCGGATGCATGAGATTTTCGGCACTGCGGCGCTGAACCGGTTAAACTACTGCATCTGCGCCTGTGCTAAACCACCATGGAACAAATCACGTGAGTCTGTAACTCTACGATTTTAATACTGCACATGTGCGGCAGCGTAATCCTTAGGGCAGCACAATCAGACACAACACCGGCGATCTCAGCATGAGGAAGCAGAGCCCCGGAGGGCGGAAGAAGAATAGCGTCCGACGTCGGGATCCCTGGGAGGTATGTAGAAACGCTCCCGCTGCGCGTTATACTCTGCATAGAGCCTCCAGCGGCTACCCCGAGCAGAGGTTGGGATTACCTCTCTGAGCTGCGGTTTTCCGCCCTGACCCTAGCTCGGCGTTACCGCCAAGGAGGTTAAAGTGAACCTGAACTGAGTAAAATTATTTACCTGCAAATGAATATTACATACAGTACTTTACCTCGCCGTCAGTTCCTCTTAGCTCACCAATATTTTGTCAGAACTGAAATGTATCAGTTGCTGTCAGTTATTACTGAAAGGACAACTGATGAGCATGGTAATGTCCATGTTTTGCCTATGGCTCAAGTGGGCAATATTACAGGTTAAGTGTGCTCACCAGAAAGCTGTTATGGGGTAATGGCCATTTTCAAAATGGAGGACAGTAAAATCCATTGATTACAGTGGACAAACAGGACGCAGGAGAGGAGAAAGAGACTGATGAGTAGACTACATGGGAGGTAAGTATGACGTGTGTATGTTTATGTTGACCGTCAGGTTTGCTTTCTTCAGATGCGATCATTTGATTGAATTGTACAGAAAACCATGCAGTATGTGGAGAAAATTGAGGTGAAACTATTCTATGGTTGATTGGTATACAGAATTTTGGCGATAGGACCGTTGGATGTTTCGATCATATCTGAGGAAAGAGAGTGTCCTAATCATCCTGTTTATGTGAACAATTGAAGTTTACCTCCCAATGACTTATGATCCCACAAATCTGAATGCATCTGAGAAAGAATTTGTACCATTAATGGGCACCTTTAGAGAAGGACAAGAAAGACGATGCCATGCTGCCCATGGTTTTGTCATTAGCATTAGAGCCCAGAATGAGTTGAGTACAGTAAGATTCATGGTCTATGGCAGTGAGGTATGGGGTCCAGTCACCTACCCTGGCCAATCAAATTGGGACTCCAGCACAACAGACGTCTTCTATCTAGAGTTCTGCAAGTATCTTCTCCAAGTCCATCTCCGCACTTCAATGCATATTCCCAGTATGGCTGACTATCCAGCAGAGGGTGCTCTCATACTGGGTGCACAAACAGAGCAGAAGCCCTGAGACTTACCACCATAAAGCCTCATCGGCCGAGGCCATACCATGTGCTCTGAAGCAAAGCGTCAGCAGCCAGCACAACCTGACCAAACGATACCTAGAGGAAGGAACTCTCAGAAACAGTCTACCAATCACTGGAGAGAGAGTACAGAATGGCCCCCATATCTGTCTTGTCAGATCCTTATCCACCCCTGATGCCCAGGCAGGACCAGTTGCAATGCTAATTTCAACCCTCGCCCGCTTTTGATCGTCAACCCTCCATCTCCCTCCATTGCAACAGAGCACATCGCTAGTCTCGAGGCTATGGATGTCTGTACAGCGTCGTTCCCCAAACTGTCGCCCGAGGGATCGTGTCCAAATCTTTGATGGGAGGCAATTCACACATGTGTGTACTTAGCTTAAAGGGACTCAGAAACCACTGAATCGCAGCGCATGGTCGCATGCATTTTGAGGCGATTGTGCCTGCAATTCCATTCATTATAATGAATGGGATTGCAAGGCCGCCCCCAGGGGATTCACGTGCAACACAGAACTGCACTGATGAGCATGGCTCCTGTGCTGTATAGTGGGCAGCACAGTGGCGTAGTGGTTAGCGCTCTCACCTTGCAAAGCTGGGTCTCCGATTCGAATCCCAGCCAGGTCAACATCTGCAAGGAGTTTGTATGTTCTCCGTGTCTGCGTGGGTTTCCTCCGGGCACTCTGGTTTCCTCCCATATCCCAAAAACATACAGATAAGTTAATTGGCTTCCCCCTAAATTGGCCCTAGACTACAATACATACACTACACACCACACCATACATACTTAGACATAAGACTATGGTAGGGATTAGATTGTGAGCCCCTCTGAAGGACAGTTAAGTGACGAGAAAATACAATCTATTCTGTACAGCGCTGCGTAAGATGTCGGTGCTATATAAATACTAAATAATGATAATAATGGAAACGAGTCCTCAGTATTCCTTTCATTATTCATTCCTTTTATTTTGAATATGGACTTTTGTTTGTTTTGTATTTTGTTTGTTTGTTAGTTTTTGTCATATTTCCTCAGACTTAACAGGTGGAACCGTTATTTTTTAGCTCTCTGGCGCCCTCTTGTGTACAACGTATGCAAACGCAGCTACAGCTGGCATCTGCCAGGAAACCATGCAACGCTTCCCCGGCGCAGTGCATCATGGGAGTTGTAGTCCAGCTGACAGTGGACCCAGCTGTGATGACCAAGCTGTAGACTACACCTCCCAGGATGCAGAGCTCCGTACGGCAGCGGCTATTTATTTATAAACAGAACAACCTACTGGTAGCCGCGGCGTTTTGACGTCACAGGAAGACTGAACAGCATGGCCAGGTATTGATAGAGTGTAGCTGCTTCAGTCAGGGCATGCTGGGGATTGTAGTTCCAGCTAAACTGCACAGCTCAGAATGATGAAGCTTGTTAGGTGGTACTACAAGGCCCAGCGTGCCGCACCTTGTATGTCAGAGCACAGGACGCTAGGGTCATATAGGGACTGCAGAGACCATACATGAGGCAATACCAGCTGTTACACCAATCGTTTTTGCCACATATAGGAGGAGTGATACTTTGCAGTAAAAGACAGTTTATAGAGTGGTTAGAGTTGATGTGAAAACGCAACAAGTAATCAATAGAGATGCTGATTTTTCTGAAGTCTGCTGCTGTTTTTTGTTGCAGTTTGGATACAGCTGGAGATTGGATGAAGCAGATGCAATGAATCGGTGCTGATTTTGATTGGCACGATTCCACACTGCACATAAAATGCAACCGAATTTGCACCAACCTGGCAACATTTTTAATGAGCAAATAATTCAGCTTTCCTGTAGATTTTAGTTTTACAAGAACTTGAATTAGCAGATGCAGAACTGGATCTTTGCATGGGGCTTATCAGTTTCACAAGCCAACAATTCACTTTATTAGTTAGCCACACTTTGAACTTTCATGCAGTAAATCCTTATCTCAAGCTGTCTCTCGCTGGTCCTTGGCTGTTTAAGTGGTTCAGGAAACAGCCCTGTAGCTGATCCAGTGGGTTGGAATTCTCAGAGAAGCACTTTTGCATAGATAACTGAAGTTTCCTCACTCTTCCTGTACTGGAAAACAAGAGAATCTTGTCTTTGCTACTAATGTTCTATTCCCTAGCTGTACTACACGTACAATTAATTATCTCATAGTATTTGTATAAAAGTTTATATTCGCTTCAGATTTGCTTTAGCTTCACAATTAGGGAATGATAGAATTATCAGATAATTCTGATTTTATTGTATGCAAACCGAGAAGCTAATTGGTCCATTTTGATCCTGGACGATCACATTGTTGATTGTTTAAGAAATTATCGTTCTATGTAGCTTAATTGTCACAGATATTAAAATCTTTACTGGTTTTGATATGATCGCAAGTTGGATTCCTTAGTAGTGTGGATCTATTAAATACAATCTTTTCTTTCAATCTGCTTGAGTATTATCATTCGCTTAAAATTGCACCGTTATTGGGCACTGATGATGTGATCTGTTTTATTGCAGTGCGGCACTGCTTTTTGAAGAGAACCCGAGGTGGGTTTAAAGAATGTTATCTGCATACAGAGGCTGGATCTGCCTATACAGCCCAGCCTCTGTTGCTATCCCAAACCCCACTAAGGTCCCCCTGCACTCTGCAATCCCTCATAAATCACAGCCGTGCTGTGAGGCTGTGTTTACATCTGTAGTGTCAGTCTCAGCTGCTCCCCCGCCTCCTGCATAGCTCCGGTCCCTGCCCCTGTCCCTTCCCTCCAATCAGCAGGGAGGGAAGGGAGGCAGGCGGGGACAGGAGTTCTGCAGGAGGCGGGGAGAGCAGCAGACTGACACTATAGAGATAAACACAGCCAGCTTTGACAAGCTGTTTGTCAGCAGCATGGCTGTGATTTATGAGGGATTGCAGAGTGCAGGGGGACCTTAGGGGGGTTTGGGATAGCAACAGAGGCTGGGCTGTATAGGCAGATCCAGCCTCTGTATGCAGATAATATTCTTCAAACCCACCTCGGGTTCTCTTTAAAAACCCAATATTACCAGTTGGGTAAACACAATGGTACAAAGGCAGTGGGAGGAGACAAGTGCCTGACAGCTGTTTTGCAGGCTAGACCTGCTTCTTTAGAGGCAAAAATCAAGCTTGAATTTTGCCTCTGAAGAAGCAGATCTAGCCTGCGAAACAGCTGTCAGTCACTTGTCTCCCCCACTGCCTTTGTACCACTGTGTTTACCCAACTGGTAATATTGGGTTTTTAAGGAGCAGTGCCTCGCTGCAACTTTTTTCTTGGCTGCAAATTGTCCTGTTTGATGAGCACAATTCTGGATCCTGTTCCAGTTTGTCCGCCCTGCTGCGTATTGGGGCCAAGTACTGTTCACTTTTCCTTAATTATATTGATCTGTTTTCTGCTGGAAGGTTGTGGACGGCAGACGAGATTGCAGCTTTGTGCTATGACCATTACCGGAGAAGATTACCTAAGCAAGGCCAGCCAGACCCGAGGAGAGAGTGGACGCTGCTGGCTGCAGTGGTGCAGGTGGAAGGAGCCGAGGGGAGGGACTCAACCAAGAAAGGTGACTTATGCTGCCATTTATGGTTCTGTCTATGCAACAAACTAAAACTAAGGCCAAATCGGATCAGCCTAATGGGTTTCGTGTAAGTAGGGAGTTCTGGGCAGTTGATCCATCTTGGTTCTAGCATTTGTTGATCAGCAGGGGGCGCCACGTTGTAAAGTAATCCAGTCATTGTCTCTTCATCTCCTGTAAAAGTAAACTTTTCATCTTTCATCAACAGTTGTTGCGATGGGAACTGGGACAAAATGCGTTGGACAGTCAAAACTGAGCAAGTCAGGTAATCCATCACCCCCAGACAGCTTGTGAAGCCTACTTTTCTAGTTAAAGTGAACCTCCAGACTAAAAATTTACTAAGCAGCATGGAAAAGGCCTGGTGTTTCTTTAACAGTTTCACAGCATTAGAACTTTGTTTCTCTTATACAAGCCTCATTTTTAGCTGCACAGAAGAAAACTGCCTGGGCAGTTTTCCCCTTATGCTGTGCAAAGCATGATGGGATTTCTGATGTTGTTCTTGTTCTGCTGTTTTGGTGCAATTTTTTTTTTTTTTTTTACATTTTGAATTTGAGATTTGAAGCCTAGCGCATGCAGCTGGGAGGGGTTATCAGGACACAGGACAGTTAGAACTGTGTCTCATGCTCCCTGTCACCTTCTTTCAACCAAAAAGATGGCTGCCCCCATGACAAAGATGGCAGCCCCCATGAATCACAAACATTTGCCTGTTCTTTTAAAACTGGGTGGGTAAAAGATTATATTACCTATCCTAATTAACATATCTAATGTAACTTAATAACAGTATGTTTGTTTAGGCTGAAGTTCCCCTTTAAGGTGGCCTTACACATTTAAGGTGGCCATACACTAGGCCGATTCCCCGCCGATCGACAGCAGATTCGATCACTGGGATCGAATCTGCTGTCACATCGTTCCCGCTACACGCTAAATTTCGATCTATTTCGTCGATCGCTCTGTGCGGAAAATTACCGTTGATCGCCCGCGGGTAGGGAGCGCGTGGCTAGCGGCGTTCGAGTGCCCAACGACCGACGCAATAGAGCCCGCATACATTACCTGCTCCGCCAGCGCATCTGCCCCCGGTCACCGCTGCTCCGTCTCCGCGCTGGTCTGGTCTCCGGGTCCGGCATGCTTCACTTCCTCCTGCCCGGCAGGAAGTTTAAACAGTAGAGGGCGCTCTACTGTTTAAACTTCCTGCCGGGCATGAAGAAGTGAAGCATGCCGGACCCGGAGACCAGACCAGAGCGGAGACGGAGCAGCGGTGACTGGGGGCAGATGCGCTGGCGGAGCAGGTAATGTATGCGGGCGGGCGGGGGGAGCGGCGGCAGCACCACCACCACAGATTGTGAATCGATTTCAGGCTGAAATCGGTTCACAATCTGTTTGCAGTAAAGGCAGCCATACGATCCCTCTCTGATCAGATTCGATCAGAGAGGGCTCTATCTGTTGGTCGAATCTGATGGCAAATCGACCAGTGTATGGCTACCTTTAGCTTGCCACCCAATGTTGCAAACAGAAAACTCTGATTCTAAACTGAATTTGATCAGAATCCTCCTCCTCTCCACCCCCCCCCCCTTTTTCTAGAGATTTCACCATGAAATCTATTGAAAATGTCTCACACTGCAGCCGTTGCGCTGTATGATACACTGCAATGCTGTAAGCCATCAATCTACCTCCTCTCGCCTGCAGTGTCTGTTTGACTTAAATTTACTGTTGAATTTGCTGCAAATTGATCAAAATGATGCTCATTGTGGCTCATTGCTCTATAGTTTTACATCTGATCAAATCTGCCAGTAGATATCATTGCTTGTATGGGCTGCTTCAGCATTTTTAAAGGGGAAGATGTCAGGGCTAAATAAATATGTAATAATATGGTAGGATATTAGACTATGACTATGGTAGGATTAGATTGTGAGCTCCTCTGAGGACAGTCAGTGACATTACTATGTACTCTATAAAATGCCGCAGAAGATGTCATTGCTATATAAATACATAATAATAATAATAATAATAATAATATTATTAATAATAATAATAATTAATATGGTAGGACATTAGATTGTGAGTTCCTCTGAGGACAGTCAGTGGCAGGACTATGTATACTGTAAAGTGCTTCAGAAGATGTCAGTGGGATATAAGTACATAATAATAATAATAATAATAATAATAATAATATGGTAGGACATTAGACTATGACTATGGTAGGGATTATATTGTGAGCTTGTCTGAGGACAGTCAGTGACATGACTATGTACTCTGTAAAGTGCTGCAGAAGATGTCAGTGCAATATAAATACATAATAATAATAATAATAATATGGTAGGATATTAGACTATGACTATGGTAGGATTAGATTGTGAGCTCCTCTGAGGACAGTCAGTGACATGACTATGTACTCTGTGTATGCTGTATGTTGTGTAACAGTAGTAATGATAATCAGTTCTCTGTCCTGGGCTGACCCATTCTTCCTGTCTTGCAGGTGATATTCTCCAGGACAGTCATGCAGAGATAATTGTCAAGCGGAGTTTTCAGAGGTATAGGTTGTTTTGTTCCCCCTGTAATTTATCCTCCAGTGACGGGAAGGTGATCTCTCCCATTATAGGAAGTTACTTTTGATCAGTGAAGCCAGAAGTATTGTGAGGCGGTTCCCGATCCCCCTCATCATTATTAAACATTCTGGACATCAGACTGAACGGTGCACATTCCTGAGTGTTCAGCCTCTTACCTCAGCAATCCCATCTCGCATGCAGACAGCCCTTATATCAGTGGTTTAACAGTTGTAGGAAATGTAGAATATGAATTTGCTTTCCTAAAACAAATGTATCTCCAGTCATTCAGCTCCCATGATGCCTCACTGCTGAAGAAAGACACATTTATATTAAAGCAAACCTATTGGGGGGGGGGGGGGGGAGAGTTACTTACATCAGTTGTGGATAGGTCTGAACAATTTTAAGAAAATATAGGGTACTGGGAAAAAACACAAAGACAACGGGGCCCCAAATTGTGCAGTATCTCACAGGTAGATGGATAAATAAAGTGTTCGAAAAGGGAATACTCACAAAGGTTGGTTGCACACAGGGCAACAACCACTTCAAGCAGGTGGAGTGTCTTAAACCTGACTCCACTCAGGTATGCCAGTAATCCTGGAGGCGGTCGCTCTCTTGGTAAAGAACCTCATGCACTCTAAAACCGTGAGGTGGTGTGGGTTCCACCTCAAGTTTGGTGTATGGGACTCCCCTCACTGGAACGTGGAGGGGAGTATGACACAGAAGGGGGTACAGAGGCACCCAATGGAGTATAAAAGAGTTAAAATCACTAAAAACTAAAAGGTTGAGGTGGCTTACCTCAGACAACCACTCACTTTGAGTAGACATGTTTATGAATAAGCACAGGCAATGCGTTTCGTGGGATCTAGCCCACTTCCTCAGGTCAAATAAAGTGCCACTGCAGTCTAACAGCCACATTCGGGGCACCTCTGTTGCCCTCTGTCCGAAGTCGTGATTTTGGTTTAAGATTTCCTTCAAATCAAGCTTTGTTCCTCCTCTGTATCTCTCTGTCCCCTTCCCTCTTTGTGCCCTCTGTGTCTCCTCTGTGCCCGCTCTCTCGTCTGTGTCTCTCTATGTGCCTGCTCTGCGTCTCTGTGCCCCCTATGTCATCCAAGCTTCGGCAGTGATGGACATACCTTCCAGCACGAGTCCAGCGATACCAGTCTAACAGCTTCAACTCCTGCAGGCTCTAATGCACGGCATACTTCCTGTATGTCATGTGACCTACAGGAACCAGGAAGTATGCCGTGCACAAGAGCCGATAGAGGGCGGACAGCGCTGGACTCGTGTGGAAGGTATGTCCAACACTGACGATGCTGCGGGACGCACACCTCGGGACTTGGGGGAAGTTTGAAGCCGCTTCTTCAAATGTAGCCCCTCCCTCATTCGGTAATGACATCATCGCAGAAATACCGTTATTGTGATCTTGGTGATTGCGATTTCGGTTTAAATTCAATTTATCATTCAGACCTAGTGGTGGCGAGGCTCTGGGTGGTCCAGACGCTTCCCAGAATCCTCATGGATGTTCCAGCGCAGGGACCCTCTTCATTGGCTGGCTGTGCTCCTGGCCTAGGGTGAACGTATCTGGACTAGGTACGCACAAGTACATGCCCAGTAGAACAAAGACACTTTTTACGCTATTCATGAGCACATTTTGTCTACTGGGCATGTGCGGACCGTACTTGTACATGCTCAGTTTGGATGTACTAATCTACGGCCAAGAGTGCAGCCAGAAGAAAACAATTTAATAAGCTTTTGTCAAATAGGTATGGCAGGACCCTGCGCTTGAACGGTGGGTTGTTGGGTGGATCTGGGAAGCCTCCCCAACCATCCGGAGTCTTTTACACTACTGAGGTAAGTATTTTTTTTTTCCTGAGTACAGGTGCCTTTAAGTATTATTTTTGTAGTAAAAGGTAGTATCAGGTTATCTTTACACTGAACTATAATTTTATTATGAACACTATACTAATACTGGGCAGGGCCTTCCTTTATTAGGAACACTATACTAATACTGGGTAGAGTCTCCCTTTATTAGGAACACTATACTAATACTGGGTAGGACCTCCCTTTATTAGGAACACTATACTAATACTGGGTAGGACCTCCCTTTATTAGGAACACTATACTAATACTGTATAGGGCCTCCCTTTTATTAGGAACACTATACTAGTACTGGGCAGGGCCTCCCTTTATTAGGAACACTATACTAATACTGGGTAGGGCCTCCATTTATTAGGGACACTATACTAATACTGGGCAGGGCCTCCCTTTATTAGGAACACTATACTAATACTGGGTAGGACCTCCCTTTATTAGGAACACTATACTACTACTGGGTAGAGTCTCCCTTTATTAGGAACACTATACTAATACTGGGTGGGGTCTTCCTTTATTAGGAACACTATACTAATACTGGGTAGGGCCTTCCTTTATTAGGAACATTATACTAATACTGGGTAGGGCCTCACTTTATAAGAAATACTGTATTTATATTGGGTAGGGCCTCACTTTATTAGGAACACTATACTAATAATGGGCAGGGCCTCCGTTTATTAGGGACAATATACTAATACTGGGCAGGGCCTCCGTTTATTAGGGACCCTATACTAATACTGGGTAGGGCCTCCCTTTTTTAGGAACACTATACTAATCCTGGGTAGGGCCTCCCTTTAATAGGCACACTACACTGATGCTGGATATGGTCTCCTTTTATTAAGAACACTATACTAATACTGAATATAGGCTCCCTTTATTAGGAACACTATACTAATACTGGGTAGTGCCTCCCTTTATTAGAAATACTGTACTCATACTGGGCAGGGCTTTCCTTTATTAGGAACACTATACTAATAGTGGGCAGGGTCTCCCTTTATTAGGAACACTATATTAATACTGGGCAGAGTCTTCCTTTATTAGGAACATCATACTAATACTGGGCAGGGCTTTCCTTTATTAGGAACACTATACTAATATTGGGTACGGCCTCCCTTTATTGGGAACACTATACTAATGCTGGGTAGGGCCTCCCTTTATTAGGAACACTTCTAATACTGGGCAAGGCCTCCCTTTATTAAGAACACTACACTAATACTGGGTAGGTTCTCCCTTTATTAGGAAAGTTTTATACTAATATACTAGGTAGGGACTCTTATTTTTAAACTTTTCTATTACCAGCAGGTGACAGTGTTGCTACATATAGACACTGGAGTTAGACCAGAAAGGGCTGCTCAACTCAAGTTTTACACAGACTTTGCCGCACACAGTCCAACTTTTTCATGTTTATTTTTTTTTACTTTTTACCTTCTTTCAAAATAATTTGTGTTGTATCTATTTCTGATGGAGTTTTGATCTACTATAATTTTCTTTTCAGCACTTTAACCTCCCTGACGGTATGCCCGACACCGTGTCGGGCAAGCTGCCGCAGGGGATCGCATGGCCCCGGGAGGATTTTTAAAAATAAAACTTGTGCCATATTTTTCAGCTAGCATTTCGCTAGCTACTGATGTCTCCCAAGTCCCTCCGATTGCCCCCGATCACCGCCGGTATACGTACCCCCCCCCCCCCCCCCCCCAGGGATCCCGCGATGGCACAGCCTCCCAATCAGCTCCAGGCTTCGATGTGGGGAGGATCGAAACTGCGCATGACGTCGATGATGTCATGTCCGATTGTCGCCATAGCGACGGTGAAGCTGGATCGGGAAGCTGTGGCTCTCGCGGGATCGCGGAGGGGTAAATATTACCCGTGGCGATCGGGGGGTTTAGTTGGTTGCCGGGGGACTTGGGGAACATAATTAGCTAGCGAAGTGCTAGCTTAGGTATATAGGTAAACTTTTATTTTTAAAAAAATCCTCCCGCGGACGCAGCCTCTAGAACTGCGTATTGCCAGGGAGGTTAAGACCCCTTTTCCACTAGCAATTGCTAAACGCTAGCGATTTGCACCTTGTCACAAATTTTTACACATGATCGCGATTTCCTCCCGAATGCAATTATGCTTGTCAAAGCGTGGTAGTGGAAAATACCTACCGTGATTCCTGTGTTTAAAGTGGCAACCCTAGCAATTCAAAAATTGCTAGCGATTTGCGATTCAGCATCGCAAGCGCTGCAAGGGGAAAAGGGCCCTCAGAGAAGGAAGGAACGGTTTTAATCCGTTTTTCTGTGCAGTTCATTTTATTATATGAGCCTAAAGATTGGAGCATTTGGTTGTCTCATGTGTGGCCATCTTTTTCAGATTGCTGGCCCCTAGCCTAGCTTAAAGTGGTCTAACACCCAGCATTTCAACTTTGCTTTAAAAAATTGCTTACAGCTTATAAACTATTATGCCAGATTTTTTTTTTTAGCAGAAATTCACTGAATGGATTAAACATGACATTTTAGTGCTGCATTTAGCTAGAAATCCTCCTCCGTGCTTGCTTGTTTAGTTACAAATGTATCTATTTACAATGTAATAAACAAACACTGCTCTGAGAGAACAAAGAGGGCTTCCCTGGCAGGCTTTTCAAAGGTCTATTTGTATTCCAAATAAAGATACATTTGTAACTAAAGATAAGAACCGATTCGGATTCCTAGTTAAATCCAACACTAAAATGTCATGTTGCATTCAGTAAATTTCTGCTTAAAAAAAATCTGGCATAATAGTTTGTAAGCTGTAAGCAATCTTTTAAAGCAAAGTTGTAATGCTGGGTGTTAAACCGCTTTAAGGTGCCCATACAACTAGCAGTATACGGGCAAACCATCCAAGAACCAAATCTCTCCCTGAATTAATCTGATGAGGGAGATCTGTTAACTGCCCATACACTGCAAGCCAATTCTTGATGGATTTCTGCATGAAATGGCGACACTGTCGATTTCGTCCACTTGGTAATGTTCAACCCAATTCCTATGCTGTGTACAAAATGCTCATTGCTTTCATGGCCCCTTGCAGTAAAATAAGGTAACACACTCCAGGTTTCACCTGCAGGTGTAAAAGGGGTCTAAAGGAAAATGTATTTTCAGCTTTCCATTTTTATAAAGGTTACGATCACTAGAAATTATCAACGTTAATGCCTTGTAAAAAAATCATGTTTGTGATCTGCTGTTAAGTGAGAACTGCTGATCTGTTAGGTGATGGGCAGTTCTGTATAGGTAGTCCTTGTATTGCTCTTTCATTGCGCTTGAACTTTGCTTTGTGTAGACTGCTCCAATATGAATGTTTGACCGCCCTCTAGTGGCTGGCTGTTATCCTGCAGCTCGGTACACAGTCACAGAGTGACCTGCTATATTGCGGCCCCAGTCATGAAAGGGACATGTGAGAGTGGTATGTGGCATTTATTTCAGGGATCAGTTCACACCCTTGTGCAGGAATGTGTGGCAGAGGGGAGGGCAGGCCTGGTGTTTGCTCTCTGTCTGTTGTCACATTCCTGGTGACATTGTCACATTCCTGGTGACATCGTTGCCATCACATTCCAGCCTGTGGGTCCCTCAACAAGCAGATACGTTTAGGACATCGTTGTCTTGGCCTGCAGCGCTTATGTCAGACGGAATGTTCCTGGGCTCTTCAGAGAAATCTGAGCGGGTGGGGCGGTGAAATGGTCGTATTTGTTATGGTGGCCCACATGGTACAATTTTTTTTTTCCTACAATCTTACCATTTCTATGTAGTATAAGGGTAAATTAAGTGAATATACTGAAACGATAATTTATGCAGTTCCCTTATATTACATAGAAATGGTAAGATTGTATGAAAAAATTGTACCATGTATGGCCACCATCAATTGCACTTAATTCAGCCATACAGAGGTCAGCAATGACCCAATGTTGCAAGGAGTCATTCATCTCTTCCAAGTGCAAATCGATCAGGTTGTGGTGATTGATGTTCCACATTATGGGCGGCATGGTGGGGTAGTGGTTAGCGCTCTCGCCTTGCAGTGCTGGGTTCACCGGTTCAAATCCCAGCCAGGTCAGCATCTGCAAGGAGTTTGTATGTTCTCCCTGTGTCTGTGAGTTTCTCTGGGCACTCCAATTTCCTCCCACATCCCAAAAACATACAGATAAGTGAATTGGCTTCCCCCTAAATTGGCCCTAGGCTATAGTGGTACATGCACTACATGATACATACATAGACATATGACTATGGTAGGGACTAGATTGTGAGCCCCTCTGAGGGACAGTTATGTGACAAGACACTTTACTCTGTACACCTTTGCGTAATATGTCGGCGCTATATAAATATTTAAATAAACGTATCCATTGGACCTCCATTAGATTTCAGCAGGAATTGGCTATCTGATTGTACCGCTTGAAGCGCTTGTAGGCCGGTTTCAGACAGTAAACCAGTGTTAGCGATGCGGTGCATTGCTCTGCCAGAAACAGCCTTTAGGGATCAGCGCGTTAGTACCTGGTATTCTCCATCTGGCATTGGGCCAAGCAGGAAGTGACACGCCCTTGCTGTCACTTCCTGGTTCTGGGTATGCGGAAGTGCATTATTATTATTTAGTATTTATATAGCGCTGTACAGAGTATATAGTCTAGTCACTAACTGTCCCTCAGAGGGGCTCACAATCTAGTCCCTACCATAGTCATATGTCTATGTATGTATCGTGTAGTGTATATATTGTAGTCTAGGGCCAATTTTTTTTATTTTTTAGGGGAAGCCAATTAACTTATCTGTATGTTTTTGGGATGTGGGAGGAGACCAGAGTGCCCAGAGGAAACCCACACAGACACGGGGAAAACATACAAACTCCTTGCAGATGTTGACCTGGCTGGGATTCGAACCAGGGACCCAGTGCTGCAAGGCGAGAGCGCTAACCACTAAGCCACCATGCATGGAAACATATTGTAAAAATGCGCTTCAGCTGCTGTTGGTCATTTAAAAAAAAAAAAAATCCCCATGTCTCCATGGACTAACATGACTTCCAGGCCGACACAGATCGCCGCAACTTGAAGCAAAAGCTGCGCGTGGTAACATAGTTCTGGACCTGCAACGGAGATGCGGCAAAAGCGTCACTTCTGTGACTTCACAGTATGAAAGTCTCTAAAAATACTGCACCGCCGCCGTTGTGAAAGGGCCCTTAAAGAGAACCCACACAGTTCATACTTACCTCCTGTGTAATCTACTCATTAATCTTTTTCCTCTCCTGCGTCCCATTTCACCACTGTGATCAATGTAATTTTCCGTTCTCCATTTTAAAAATGGCCATTACCCCATAACCGCTTCCTGGTCAGCACACTGTTGAACTGTAATATCACCCACTTGAGCCATAGGGAAACATGGACATTACCTTGCACATTCAGTTCTGACAGCAGCTTATATATAACTGACAGCAACTGGTATATTTCAGTACTGATAAAAATATTGTCAGAACTGGAAGGGATCACTATAAGAAGAAAATGGTGAGCTTTTGAGAGGAACTGATGGCGAGGTTAGTATGTAATATTCATTTGCAGCTACATCATGTGTTTATTTTAAATAATTTTACTTGCTTCAGGTTCCCTTTAAAGAAAAACATTTTTGTTACAGCTCGTACAAATCCTGCAATAAATCTGTAGTGCCTACTCCCTGCTTTCATGGAAGCAGACATAGGGTTAACATTCTGGGCTTACAAACTAGCTGCTCTGCCAAGGCAGCCAGCTGAGAAATCAAATTACACTGGAGATTAGTCAGAGATGAGGGGGAATTGGACAGGTTAACTC
The DNA here is from genome assembly GCF_040937935.1 of Hyperolius riggenbachi. Lineage (NCBI taxonomy): Eukaryota > Metazoa > Chordata > Amphibia > Anura > Hyperoliidae > Hyperolius > Hyperolius riggenbachi. The sequence continues at coordinate 33,276,635 of NC_090656.1, forward strand.
TCAAAGTACATGCAGGGTGCATTTCTCTGTTTTCCTTCTGTCCTGTGCAAGAGTTCAGCTCCACTTTAATAGAAAACGGAAGAAATGTGAGCAGCACTAGGGATGACCTGTGTGTACGGTCTGTGTAATGTGTTTATTACTAGTTACCGCCACACGGACAGCTGTGTAGCCACGTTCCTGTGACCAGAGATGCTCTTTAAGGCTGAACTCTGAAGTATTTGGCGCAGTGTAGCATATATTACCAGCCAGCCATGGGATCTCCCAGAATCCTCTGCTGCTCCATCAGCCTGCAGACGGGATAGTTGGCTGAGAATACTGTCCCCTCACTTGGCAGCTTCTACGTGTTATTTTATGCCAGCAGAAAGCATTAAGTGGAATTTTCTCCTCTGTCTTGGCCAGGTATCTCCTCTCCCAGCTGTCCCTGGCTCTGGCCGGATCACCAGACTGCATCCTCCTTCCAGGAAGTGACAAAGGAAAGTGGACTGTGAAAGCGGGAGTCTCTTTTGTGTTCTTCTCCAGCCATACGCCCTGTAAGTGTCCTGGAGGAGCACGATATGGCCACCACACAGGAAGTACTCTTCTCCTCATCCCTAAACAGTGCATACGTGTCAAACTCTGGCCTGCAAAACCATCAAATTTAGCCCGCAAGTGGTTTACACACTTTGCAGTATGTTTGCCCCACTCTAGACCACCAGGTAAGCTATATTGGGGATAAATCCCTAGATCACCAGGGATGCTATATGGGGGAGGGAGGGGAAGGTACTAGACACCAGGGAACTGTATATCGGAGGGCAGGAGGACCACTAGACACCAGGGATCTGTAAAAGGGAGGGAGGGGGGACATTTTACACCAGTGACCTTTACAAAAGGAGGGAGGTGGCTACTAGACATTTAGATTGGCCCCATTGTTCAATCTCTGCCCACTTTGAGTATTAGTTTAACACCTCTGCTCTAGTGGAAGTTGGGGCAAAAGCTACTTTTTTTGATTAGACGTGAAGGTTTTCTGCTGTCTGTGGCCCTGTTGTTAGATGTTCCCTTGCTTCTTGCCTCACACCCCTTGGATAAGTGTTTTTTTTGTTTTTTTTTGTTGTTGACCATTTGAGAATGATTGCTGAGAAAAGATAGCTTTAGAGGTTAGAATTTTTATTCGTACAAGCACTTGTAAACACAAACTCATAGAGCTATGATGATTGGTGTGTGTTTCCACCAATCACATCAGGTGGTAAAGAGTAGCTGCACTTTTTTGCTAGGTCAGTCCACAGGTATCTGAATTGGGGTGTTAGTTGGTGCTGCTAATAGGTGTACATTAGTCATGGAAGGGTAGGTACAATGTACAGGTGACCGCAGATCTTGCAGTGTCTGTGCTTGATGAAGGGATCCTTTGTTGCCACGAAACGGTTTCTTGGGTTCCACATGCATTACCCATGTGAACAATAATCAACGGACTTCTGTTCACTCTGAACCGTGAACCCCCATTAATAGACTGAATAGGAATTCCGTGAAAATCCCCCATACACATTCCAGATCCTCCTTTGTATAGGACAGGGGTGTCAAACTCAAATACAAAGTGGGCCAAAATTGTACACTGGTACCTAGTCGTGGGTCAACTGCAATGTGCACTGGCCACCTTCCTACCATATAAAGTTCCCAGGTGGCCCCCCCCTCTCACCCCTATACAGTTCCCTGGTGTTTAGTCCTCCTCCCTCCTCATATGGTTCCGAGGTGTGCTAGGGCTACACCTCCAATTTAAAAAAAAAAAAAAAAAGAAAAAAACTTCCCTGATGGTCTAGAGTGGGCCAAACATAATGCAGCAAAGTGGGGAAACCACTTGAGGGCCAGATTTGGCCCGCGGGCCGGAGTTTGACATGTGTGGTTTAGGATGACTTTACAACCTTTACAAAGCAAAGCCTGCAGATACGTTTTATATAGTTTTTATGCCCGTGAAATCCTCAGTTTAGTCCTGCGCCTCTCCCCTAAAAGCAGGTCTTCTGGACACAAGACTACACTTCCCATGATCCCTAGCGGTCACTGGTAGTTGCCAGTACCCAGCAGACAATGCTGTTTCCTGATGTTAGTTTGCCATTAGGTTGACAACAGAAAGTATAAATTACTCGCATACAAGCCGAATTTTTGACCCCCAAAAAGGGGGCCAAAAGTTAGGAGTTCGGCTTGTATGCGAGTCATGGTGGTCCGTGGGTCCCCCCCTCCGCTGGTCCGCGGGTCCCCCCATGGCCGCCGCTGCTGCTATTACCTGTCCGCATCTTTTCAGTCTCCGTGCTTGTAAACATTCACAGCAGCGCGCCCGGCGCTGCTACTGTGACGAGGCAGGAGACAGGAAAGAGCGCGGCTTCCTGTTACTATGGGAACCGCTCTTTCCTGGCTCGCCGCTCGTCACAGTAGCAGCGCCGGGCGCGCTGCTGTGAATGTTTACAAGCACGGAGACTGAAATAGAAGATGCAGCCAGGTAATAGCGGCGGCCATGGGGGGAGCGGGGACTGTACTGGCTAAACTGGGGCACTTTACTAGCTTTACTGAGCGCTATACTAGCTAAACTGGGGCGCTATACTGAGCGCTATACTGAGCACTATACTAGCTAAACTGGGGCACTATACTAGCTAAACTGGGGCACTATACTAGCTATACTGAGCACTATACTAGCTATACTGAGCACTATACTAGCTATACTGAGCACTATACTAGCTAAACTGGGGCTCTATCCTAGCTATACTGAGCACTATACTAGCTAAACTGGGGCACTATACTGAGCACTATACTAGCTATACTGGGGCACTATACTAGCTATACTGGGGCACTATACTAGCTATACTGGGGCACTATACTAGCTATACTGGGGCACTATACTAGCTATACTGGGGCACTATACTAGCTATACTGGGGCACTATACTAGCTATACTGGGGCACTATACTAGCTATACTGGGGCACTATACTAGCTATACTGGGGCACTATACTAGCTATACTGGGGCACTATACTAGCTATACTGGGGCACTATACTAGCTATACTGGGGCACTATACTAGCTATACTGGGGCACTATACTAGCTATACTGGGGCACTATACTAGCTATACTGGGGCACTATACTAGCTATACTGGGGCACTATACTAGCTATACTGGGGCACTATACTAGCTATACTGGGGCACTATACTAGCTATACTGGGGCACTATACTAGCTAAACTGGGGCACTTTACTAGCTATACTGAGCACTATACTAGCTAAACTGGGGCACTTTACTAGCTGTACTGGGCACTATACTAGCTGTACTGGGCACTATACTAGCTAAACTGGGGCACTTTACTAGCTATACTGGGCACTATACTAGCTATACTGGGGCACTACCTACCCATACTGGACACTTTACTAGCTATACTGGGACACACTCTGGGAATAAGGCGGCCAGCATTTCCTACCCCCGGCTTATATGGGGGTCAATCATTTTTCCCTGGTTTTTCAGGGAAAAGTTGGGGGGTCGGCTTATATGCGAGTATATACGGTAACTAATTTCTATAGAAGAGCCAACACAGAAAGAGCCCCATTTTCGTCTTCAGGAAAGTACAACGATGATGCAACATTCACCTTTACACAGCAATGCTTGCAGATTGTCTTTTTGGTACGTCATGCTTAGAGTTCCTCTTTAATGCAGCACACTAGTTAAAGACTTCTAAATGGGAAACGGTAATTGCAGGTCATTCTGAGTGTCCAAAAAGCAGGGACCATAATGCCTCATGCTGGGACAGTCGTGGGAGCAAATTGTTTCTTTATACTTGTGTAGGGTAGGTGTACATCCAGATCCACTGCTTTATAGCATACCTATAGCCTTAAAGAGAACCCGAGGTGGGTTTGAAGAATATTATCTGCAACAGAGGCTGGGCTGTATAGGCAGATCCAGCCTCTGTATGTAGATAACATTCTTCAAACACACCTCTGGTTCTCTTTAATGCGGACCTAAGCTTCCTCTCTGCTCTAAAAGATAAGCAATAGCATAATGACCATTAAAGAAAAAATGTATTCATTACAATTTACAGAACTCCTACAATAAACCGGCAGTGTTTATTTCTTGGAAATTCCTGGGAGCAGAGAAAGAGTTAACCTTCATATTAGCACAAAGGTACACTATGGCACAGCTGACAGCCCTGATTTACACTAAGTAATTAGACAGGCTAATTTAGTGTGTCACACTAAACACACACACAGTGAATTTCTGAGCAACTATACTTTCTTGCCTGCTGTGCAAGAGTTGGGTCTACCTTATATTTACAGCCCTTCAGTCTAGATGATCTACAGCTATTTTTGTGCATTTTGGCCTTCGTCAGTGCAATGTATGGAATTAGACAGGAGCACTTGAAAGGAGGTATGGAGTCCCAGCACCACCAAGATTTTGTGTAGTCATGGATGAAAGAAACATTAAAGCCTCCTGCTCTAAGCACCTGGATGGAATGATTTGCATGGCTTTGCCGATTTTTTTCCTGAAGCAATGCATTATGGTCTTGTTTTTTGGGTACCTGCAGGTAGTCATGACCTGCAACTAAAGGCCATTCTGGGAGGCTTTCAGTAAAGGCTTGTAAGCCCCTTTTGACCCATTGGCTTCATTTTTGTTGCTCCGCATAATTTATCTGGATTTACTGTAAGTGTAGATTAGAATGGAAAGCTGACATCTGATTGGACAGGAACAGGCTTGACATAATCTTTTTCTTACCAGGTGGTGATGCTTCTATCATCCCAATGACCTGCTTCCAAGACTATCTTTGTCCCATGTCTGTGGTGAAGGAGGAGACCTCCTCACAAAGCTGCTCTGTGGACTCTGGGTGTAAAAGGAAGCGGATGGATTGTGATTGTCCCTTTGGTGCCAAGAAGCTGAAAAAAGATGGAGGAGAGAGCAGAGAAGAGTCAGGTGACCAGGAAGATGGCCACTGCGCAGGTACTGATTCCACACAGGAAGTGACTGATCTCCACAGGACCGGAGCCAAGTGTGTTCCCGGAGAGGCACAGGACAGTCTTAGCCCTGGGGTGGACTATCACACCGTGGGGGTTCTAAGAGTCAAGCCAGGCCGCGGAGACCGGACGCTATCCATGTCCTGTAGTGACAAGATGGCTCGCTGGAACGTGCTTGGCTGCCAGGGGGCGCTGCTCACGCACTTCCTGCAGAAGCCCATTTACCTGTCCGCACTTGTGCTGGGAAAATGCCCCTTCAGCCTCCAGGCTATGGAGAGAGCCCTGCACAGTAGGTATTGTATGAGGGGGGCTCTGTGATTGGCTGAGGAGAGGAGGCTTGGCACTGGGTGACGGGTGATTTTCATCTGCAGGTGTGACAAGGTGACGGATCTGCCAGAGGGGTATAGCGTCCATAAAGTGGAGATCAGACAGTCACTTTTGCAGTTCCATCACGGGAGGGAGGCGCTGAGGGACGCAGAGGCTGCAAGAAAGCTGGTTCCATGCGGAGCAGGTGAGGCGCCAGTCTTCCACTTTTATTATAGCTGAATATCCATAACTGACAGGAAGCTGATATTGCTGTTCTTAGCTTCCATAGCAACAGTACACTGTTTGGAGTACATAATGTCCAGTAACTCCAACCTTGTCACAAGTAACTAGCTGCACAGAGCAGAAGCCATCATGCGCACACGCATGTACCATGGTCTAAATTAAAGAGAACAAACCCTTCTGTTGCAAAAAATGAAACACACCGTACTTTGTCCATATCTTCTACTGCAGGGATTACAAGCAAACATTACTTCAGTTTGCTGGCATTGATGTTACAGTATTTTTGGACTATAAGACGCACCGAGGAATAGAGGACAAAACCAGGGGAAAAAAATATGTAATCCGGTGCAACCATGGTGAAGGGGCATCTTGTGGATTATGCCCCCTTTGTACCTCCCTGTGTCGTCCTCTGCCCTCCATGTGTCTCTCTGCCCCCCCCTTGTTTCTTCCTCTATGCCTCTTTGTGACCCTGTATCCTCCGTTTGTCCTACTGTGTCCTTCTCTGCATGGGCACAGTACACAGTTGAAGGTTCGTATTGGTAGGCACTCACAAGTCAGGAACTCCCCGCATTTGGACTATATGACGCAGTGACTTTTCCCCCCACTTTTGGGGGAGAAAAAGGAAGTCCTATAGTCCAAAAAATACAGTATATGCATTTTATCCACAGAGTGACTAACAGAAACTGGCAGAAAGGAGCATCACTGTTCCTCAATCAAATCATCCTGCAGCCACTCAATGCACAAGAGTGACGACTTACCTGCAGCCACCCAGTGCACAACAACTTACAGGTAGCCATAACCATATGGAAAGTTAGACACTTTATGCCACGTTTAAAGCATTTATTGAAAACAGGAACACAGCAAACTCATGTTGTGGGTCCATGTACACAGGACAACTATTGCATCAATCCAGTGCACATAAAGTGCATAGTACAATATAGTGTAAAAACCTGCCCACTCTCCAATCCGACCGGTTTTGGCCTTGTGCAGTCATCAGGGGTATTCTGAAACCACCTTATTTCTATGTAGTGGTGGCCACCTGTAAGTCTTGTTGTGCACTGAGTGGCTGCAGGATGATCTGAATGAAGAGTCTCAGACTAAGGTTATTGCCACAGCGGTGAGGTCTTGTCTGGTATCTATATACACCTTTGTGGAACAGGAGCCTCTGGCAGCGTTTGACTTTAGGGATCCACCTGTGTAATAGCAAAGCACTTGTATTATCCAGCTTTTATTGTCCTTATTGCCATACAATTGGCATCAGTTTGGAATGATGTCTCACTGACCATCCCTAGTGGTGGGAGCGTCTTAGTTTGTGTTGTGTTGAGTGATCACTACTGCCTGGCTGCATGTCCTCCGAGTGCGATCACATGGTAAGAACACAAACTAACAATATATGTAAACTTCTCCCACAGCCATTAGCTGGAGCGCAGTACCGGATCAGCCACTAGATGTCACTGCTAATGGCTACAGACAAGGCACCACCAAGAAGGCCATCGGTACTCCGCAGTCACGGTAAGAGACTTGTTTCCTGAAGGCGTTTTTTCTTATCTCAGAGATAAAATGTTAACTTTTATCAGAGTCCCTCATAGCTCAATGCCAGACAAAGAGGCTGCAAGGTGTAGCTAGGACTCTACCAGGACAGCAAATGAGGAACAGTAGTGAGAAACTGACAGGTCCCATCTCTTCCCCGGCTTTAAAATGGCTTGCTATCCATTGCTGTGCTTGTCCCTGTTGAAGAGAACTTTCGATCATAGTGGGCACAGTTCACTATGCCCTTCAGGAGTGGGTGGATGAGCAAAAGCTTCCTCCCTTCTTTTTCCCAAGGCCCTGTACCCACAGCTGCTAGACATGGAAGGTCTTAGAACACGGTTTTTCCCTGGTGCCGTGTCCAGTAATACTTAGTTAAGGGTTTTTGTTGCTATTGTATTGGTCAGATAAGCTATCCACACCTCAGGTAGCAAGTATAGGGGATTTCCCAGGCCATGCATTCCCGATTTACCTGATGTGTAAGAAGATAGGAGATTCGTACAGATTCCCATCTGTGTCACGTTGTGTGAGTTTCAGTGGAGATGGTTGGGTGTATCTGACAGATCTCATTTTGTGCGCAGGTCTCGGATCTGTAAAGTAGAATTATTTCACATGTTCCGGAGTCTGGTGGAGGGTCTGTCCGAGGAGCAGCGTCCACAGTCACTCAGGTGAGCGGTTTTGTGTGATTCCGACCCAATCTGGGAGGGAAGGTCCTCAAGATCCCACCTCTAGGTCTAGGGTTCGTTTCCTGGGTCCATATGCAGTTCACTTTTTCTCTTGAGTTTTCTCCCAGGTGATATTTCACACCTTTTCATAAAATAGCCTTTTAAACCACTAGCAAGCGAGCAAATACTCAAAATAATGTTGATAGTACTTTTTTACCAACTTTTAGGTACTTTTTTTCAATTGTAAAATGCTTAAAGAGACTCTGTAACAAATTGTTTATCTTTATTTCTTCTATGCTATAAGTTCCTATGCCTTTTCTAATGTGGTCTGGCTTACTGCAGCTTTTCCTAATTGCACAGTAGCTGTGTTATCTCTGTTATATGATCTAATCTTCTCTCTATAGTCGGCACAGTCAGGCTGAGGCAGTCAGACTGGAATGTGCAGGGCTGCTTGTGATTAGCTAGAAGCTGTACACACCCCCTGCAGGCTCTGTGTGACTAACACACTCTGCTTAGCTGAGCCTATTAGAAGCTGGTTAGTTTGTTTGTAAACACTGCCTAAAACTGGCAATTACAAGCCAGGTTTGCAGCAGAGAATGGCAGAAACAGCACAGAGGGGACCAGGAGCACATAATGAATAGAATGGTATGCTTTTTATTGTAAGAATTTCAGAGTACAGATTCTCTTTAAAAGTTGGCTAAAAAAAGAGTTTTACTCACCTGGGGCTTCCACCAGCCCCCTAGATGTCAGGTGCCCACACAGTCTCGCTCCGATCCTCCTGGCTCCGCCGGTGGCTACTTCCGGTTTCGGCGACAGGTGCCGACAGGCTGGGAATGCGAGTGATTCTTCGTGTTCCTGGCCGCAATATAGCCCTCTACAGGATCTTCTCAAAAAATTTGCATATTGTAATAAAGTTCATTATTTTCTGTAATGTACTGATAAACTTTAGACTTTCATATATTTTAGATTCATTACACACAACTGAAGTAGTTCAAGCCTTTTATTGTTTTAATATTGATGATTTTGGCATACAGCTCATGAAAACCCAAATTTCCTATCTCAAAAAATTAGCATATTTCATCCAATAAAAGAAAAGTGTTTTTAAAACAAAAAAAGTCAACCTTCAAATAATTATGTTCAGTTATGCACTCAATACTTGGTCGGGAATCTTTTTGCAGAAATGACTGCTTCAATGCGGCGTGGCATGGAGGCAATCAGCCTGTGGCACTGCTCAGGTGTTATGGAGGCCCAGGAGGCTTCGATAGCGGTTATAAGCTCATCCAGAGTGTTGGGTCTTGCATCTTTCAACTTTCTCTTCACAATATCCCACATATTCGCTATGGGGTTCAGGTCAGGAGAGTTGGCAGGCCAATTGAGCACAGTAATACCATGGTCAGTAAACCATTTACCAGTGGTTTTGACACTGTGAGCAGGTGCCAGGCTGTGCTGAAAAATGAAATCTTCATCTCCATAAAGCTTTTCAGCAGATGGAAGCATGAAGTGTTTCAAAATCTCCTGATAGCTAGCTGCATTGACCCTGCCCTTGAACACAGTGGACCAACACCTGCAGCTGGCATGGCACCCCAGACCATCACTGACTGTGGGTACTTGACACTGGACTTCAGGCATTTTGGCATTTCCCTCTCCCCAGTCTTCCTCCAGACTCTGGCACCTTGATTTCCGAATGACATGTAAAAGTTGCTTTCATCCGAAAAAAGTACTTTGGACCACTGAGCAACAGTCCAGTGCTGCTTCTCTGTAGCCCAGGTCAGGCGCTTCTGCCGCTGTTTCTGGTTCAAAAGTGGGTTCATGCTTCCATCTGCTGAAAAGCTTTATGGAGATGAAGATTTCATTTTTCAGCACAGCCTGGCACCTGCTCACAGTGTCAAAACCACTGGTAAATGGTTTACTGACCATGGTATTACTGTGCTCAATTGGCCTGCCAACTCTCCTGACCTGAACCCCATAGCGAATATGTGGGATATTGTGAAGAGGAGATTAACCACTTCAGCCCGCAGGTGTTTTCACCTTCAGGACAAAGGCAATTTTCCCCTGTCAGCACTAAATGATCTATATCTTGTTTTTTTCGCCACAAATTACGCTTTTTGGTGGTAATGCTGGTTTTCAGTAATTACTTTATTTTATATGCATTTTATAGGAAAAAACAGGGAAAAAATGAAAAAAAGACACCATTTCTCCAAATACACCCCCTATAATTTTAAAATAATCAATGCTACTATAAATCAAACCCACACATTTTTTTTGCCCATTTGTCTCGGCTATCACAAACTATAAATGATGTTCCTAGTACAATGTATGGCGACAATATATTATTTGGAAATAAAGGTGCATTTTTTCTATATTGGGATTTTTGTTTTCTTGTTGTACCCTAGTAATAATTGCAATCCCTTTTTTGCAAATATAACAGTAATACACTCTTGTGGCATACATATTTAGAAAGCTGTGTCCTTTAGGTAACTATTTATGTATTTTTTTTTATTCTATCACTTTTTTTTTTTTTTTACAAGTGTTTGATCTTGGTACAAAGTATATGAAAATAACAATTTTACTGCTTTTGATTCAGTTTGACACAAAAATAAAAAAATCACATGACGTAGGCCTCAGCCTAATACATCCCAAATTCTATTCTATTGCATGTCACAGTTAAAATGATACACCATAAACATAATCCGATAGCTTTTTGGGCACACAGCAGACTGTTAATCGCAAGTAGCACCAACGGCTTTTTCAAGGCCATTTTTTCACCAAAAGTAAGTGTCTTGTTTTCTTAGCAAAGCTTCTGGAGCATCTGAACAATCAAGAAATACCATAAATGTCACCATTCTGAAAACTAGAGACTCGGGGCTACTCAGATATTGCAATTTTGTAACATGCGGACTTTATCGGTTTTGCTGAATTCTGAGCATAACATTGAAAAGTGTATTTTTAACAATTTTTTTTCATTTTGTCACAAAAGAAAATCCACATGACACAGGCCTCAGATTTCAAACACCCCAAATTATATTCTCTCACTTGTCACTGCAAAAATGATACACCATGTAAATAATCAGATAGCTTTTTAGGCACACAGCAGACTGTTAATTACAAGTAGCACCAATGGCTTTTTCAAGGCCATTTTTGCACCAAAAGTAATAGTGTCATGTTTTCTTAGCAAAGTTCTGGAGCATCTGAACAATCAAGAAACACCATAAATGTCACCATTCTGAAAACTAGAGACCCAGGGCTACTTAGATATTGGTATTTTGTAACATTTGGACTTGTGCGGTTTTGCTGATACCTGACCATAACTCTGAAAAAGATTTTTTTTATTATTTTGAATTGAGTTTGTCCCTACTTATGTTTTATGTGACATGAGTCCAAGCTTTAAAACCTACCACAATGTATTGTACAGCTGGTCATGATAAAAATGATATAACCTATATCTCACTTAGTAACAAACTGTTAGTGCAGCAAACCATTATACCCCTGGTGCACTATTTTTTTTGCACTAATTGGTACAGCGGCATTGTTTGTAGTGTTGTCCGGATCATGAACGATTCGGATCTTTGATCCGAATCTATTTTATGAGTCAATCATCCGAATCATCAAAATGAACGATTCGGATCGCAAAAGGGGCAGGGCCAGGAGCGACACGCCCCCTCTCAGCGGGCAGCGGGGTCCTGGAAGCAGGGATCGCCCTGTTGGATGGGAGGCAGACTTGCAGGGAGACAGGTAGATGAGAGAGAGGGGACATGGGTGCCACTGCCAGATATGTGTAGAGCACACACTGGCTATAATCTGCTGCCCATTATAGGCTGGCTGTTCCGTAGTGCTGCACAGTGAACACATTGGAAGCTTTTGGCTCAGCACAGCTCAGTAACTTTGCAGACAGTGTGATTGAAAGGCAATATAATTCTCCTGCACTCGGCACTAAACAGCTGCACTTATCTTCTGGGAATGCTTTCTTTCACTGTGCGACCTTTTCTTTCAAAGTGTACAGATGAACATATAGGTGAAATATATGTAAAGCATATGACTTCAGCATGTGGGTATTACGTGCAAACATTTCTGCTCTCTGCTCGTCCCTCCTCCCTTCTCTGTCCACTCCCTGCCCTCTGTCCATCTTCTCCCCTTCTCTGTGTGTCCACCCCCCTCTCCTTCTCCTGTCCACAGACCTGTCCTGCTGTTCATTTCACCCCCGAATGCTTCCGGTAGTAAAATGATCCGAGATTCGGATCAAAGATCCGGATCTCTTCAATGATCCGATTCGAATCATCCGGATCATTGAAAAGATCCGAACTTCCCATCTCTAATTGTTTGTTTGCATAGCCCCAGAAGAGATTGAACATCATAAAAATACCACAAATGTCACCATTATGGAAAGCTAACAACCAGGGCTATTTAAAAGTGGGTGTTTTATGAACTGCCTGCTCGTGTAGTGGTGGTGAAACTTTCCCAAGTGTCATTATAATTTAAAATGACTTTTTTTTTTTTGTTGTAAGTTGGACTAAGTTTGTATCTACCTATTTTTTTATGTGACATGACACAAGCTTAAAAACATACGAAAATGTATTGCCACATTTTCCATGGTAAAAACAAAGCCAAATATGGCTACTTTGAATATATTACTTCTCTCAATAGTGATGACAAATGCATTGGAACTTACCATTGGAGGTCCAGCAGGATTGGTGAAAAGCCAGATGTCAGAAGCCAGGGGTCAGACGACAGGAGATGGTTTGCAGAGTAATGTGGCTAGCTCTCTTTGCAGCAGGGTTCAACGTTCAATTTTGAAGCTTGGGTGTGTTCGTCCAAGCATCAAGTTCCCTCTGACACCCCAGAAACATGGTGGTAGGCCAAATGTAAGATCCTTTGAGGGATAGTAAGTGACATGAATATATAGGGGAAATATATAAAGGGGGAAATGCCAGTAAAATATGTCCAGGTGGAAAATAACAGACCCCCCCCCCCCCAAAAAAAAAAGAAGGAAGTCTAATAATCGATCTCTGTGTGATATGCCTTAAAGCACTCAGCAACACAGTGCTGGGGCTGAGGGGCAGTCTGGGCAAAAAAACCTGGACTCCCTCCTTCTCCGGTGTTTGACACATACTCTGCATCTTCTTGTGGGTTTCTTTTTCATTTCATTTCAGAAGGGCAAAAAATCTGATCCAGGAAATTATAGACCTGTAAGTTTAACATCAGTTGTATGCAAACTATTTGAGGGGTTACTAAGAGATACTATACATGACTTCATAGTAGAAAATAATCTTATTTCTCAGCATCAACATGGGTTTACTAAAGACAGGTCCTGTTTGACTAACATGCTCAGCTTTTATGAGGTAGTGAATGCTAATATGGATATTGGGAATGCTGTAGATGTGATATACTTGGACTTTGCAAAGGCCTTCGACACTGTTCCCCACAAAAGTCTGGTGCAAAAGTTGAGGATGCAAGGACTGGGGAAGAGTCTGTGTTCATGGATAGGGAACTGGCTAATGGACAGAAAACAAAGAGTTGTGGTCAATGGATCGTACTCAAAATGGGAGACTGTTAGCAGTGGGGTCCCACAGGGGTCTGTTCTGGGTCCAGTGCTCTTAATTTATTTATTAATGACCTAGTAGATGCAGTAGTGAGCAATGTTGCTATTTTTGCAGATGATACAAAATTGTGCAGAACCATCAACTCTCAGGAAGATAGTGTCATATTGCAACAGGATCTGGATAGGATGGCTATATGGGCACATACATGGCAGATGAAATTCAATGTTGACAAATGTAAGGTCATGCATTTTGGACGTACTAATGGTCTAGCACCATACAAAATAAATGGGATACAGTTGGGGACATCAAACTTGGAGAAGGACTTAGGAGTACTCATTGACAACAAGTTAAATAATCGTACTCAATGCCAAGCAGCTGCAGCTAAAGCTAACAAAATTTTGGGATGCATTAAAAGGGAAATAAAAACTCGAGATGCTAGCATAATATTGCCCCTGTTTAACTCTCTAGTAAGGCCACATCTGGAATATGGAATTCAGTTCTGGGCACCACATTACAAAAAAGATATTGCAGTTTTAGAGCAGGTGCAGAGACGAGCAACAAAATTGATGCGTGGGATGGAAGGTCTCACTTATCGAGAGAGGTTAGATAAACTGGGTTTATTTAGTCTAGAGAAAAGACGCCTTAGAGGGGATCTAATTAACATGTATAAATACATCAGAGGGCAATATAATACCTTGGCGGATGAGCTTTTTGTCCTTAGGCCTTCTCAAACGCATGGAGGAAAAACGTTTTAACCATTTATTTAGGAAAGGGTTCTTTACAGTAAGAGTGATTAAGATGTGGAATGCATTGCCACAGGAAGTCGTTATGGCAAACTCTATACCTGCATTTAAAGGGGGCTTAGATGCTTTCCTTGCGTTGAAAGACATCCATGGCTACAATTACTAGGTAATGCCTAATGGTGTTGATCCAGGGATTTTATCTGATTGCCATCTGGAGTCGGGAAGGAATTTTTCCCTTTAGGGGCTAATTGGACCATGCCTTGTAAGGGTTTTTTCGCCTTCCTCTGGATCAACAGGGATATGTGAGGGAGCAGGCTGGTGTTGTACTTTTATACTGGTTGAACTCGATGGACGTATGTCTTTTTTCAACCAAAATAACTATGTAACTAAATTTGGGGGGATTGATTCAGGAAAATGTCGTTCTCTTAGCCGTATTGTATTTTCCAAATGAATTGTATCTTGTAGTTGTGGGATTTGGCCAGGGTGGTACATGAGAGACTTGAGGACTTTCACCTTGAATTCAAGATAGGAGTCTTGTTTGCCTGTTTTACTGTAAATGACAAATGCGTTATGCATTGCCACCTGGAATAAATAAAACACCACCTTTTTATACCAGGACCTCCATTTTCTCTTCAGGAAATAGGGAGCCAGCATTTGGTCGGCCAAGTCTACTGCTCCCATCCTTTTGTTGTACGCAGCAAGTGCCTCTGGCTTTTCAGACCGCTCTCTTGACGTGACCGGATCCATGGCCTCTGTGTGGATAGTTGGCAGTATCATCACGTCCCTTTTGTCTCGAAACTTTAAGGCAAGAAGCTCGTCCCTTCTGAGGCTAAAAGTCTCTCCAGGCTGCAATTTTTTATTTACAACCTGTTGTGGGAGGCCTAAACGGTTGGACCTCACTGTCCCACAAGCGCCAGTGTCTGCTGAATACAGGAATTTAAACAGGGGTATGCTTGAGTAAAAATTGTCCACATAAAGATGGTAGCCTTGGTGTAGAAGTGGCTTGATAAGTTCCACAACAATTTTCCCACTGGTGCTGATGTATTGTGGGCACCCAGCTGGCTGTAATAAGCTGTCTTTGCCTTCATAAATGTTGAAGGTGTATGTGTAGGCAGTGCCGCACTCACATAACTTGTAAATTTTTACCCCATACCTTGCCCGTTTGCTTGGGATATACTGCTTTATTGCAAGTCTCCCATGGTAGGGTACCAGTGATTCATCTACAGCGATGTCATGCTGTGGAGTGTAGATGTCCTTAAATGCTGTGGTGAGGTGGGTCAACAGGGGCCTCAGCTTAAAAAGCCTGTCATAGGCAGGGTCGGTTCGGGAAAGACACTTGCTATTGTCATTAAAATGCATGCATCTTGACAGCACTTCATACCTCTCCCTACGCATTATACATGGATACATGGCTGCACTGTGAAATATGTCTCTTGACCAATACAACCTGAGCTGTGGCTTTTGATTTATGCCCATGCTCATTGTCAGGCCAATAAATGTTTTTATTTCCGGGACGGTGGTGGGCTGCCATTTTTCCACCATATAGTGGGTGGGGTGTAAATCAAAAAACTGTTGCGCAAACAAGTTAGTCTGCTCGACTATATGCTGCAACAATTCCTCTGTGAGGAATAACTGGTAAAACTAAACTGGTGACAGATTGTCAGTAGGCACTGACACACCAGGAGTAGCTGTAAATGCAGGGATATTGGGCGCAATGAGATTAGGGGATGACCAGGTGCCACGTATAATATGGTCCGGTACCTCCTGCCTGCGAGGCCGGCCACCCTGTCTGGGCCTGGCTCCCCTCTGCTCACTACTGCTGCTGGCTGCTGTGGTGTTGCGCACTGAGCCCCCTGCTATGGCCTCTGATGGTTGTGATGGTCCCTCATCACCTGACCCAGGAGCCCTTCGCAAGCGTCGAGATGGCAGCCCTTCGGACTCTGAGCTGTCAGATCCTGATCCAGAGTCTGACGGAGGGAGCCACTCGCTCCCTGAATTCTCGCTGCTGCTCTGCTGGAGGATGACGGCTGCCTCCTCAACAGAATGCAGCCTCCTTGCCATATTTCACAAAGAGGAAAAAGATAAGAAGAAAGATGGGGTTATTTTTTTTTTTTCAGGGAAGAATGAAAAGAATAGAAGAATATAGATAGAAAAAACAGAGATAAGGATAGGTAGATATGGTAGAGAGGGGGAAAAGTACCGTAAGGTACCGAAAGGTAGTGGAAGGGGGGATCAGGAAAGCTAAATGGTTACGGAGAGGGAGGATCAGGGTTAATGGGCTGGTATGGGATTAAATATACAAGTATGGGGGGCAAACTTTATTTAAAAAGTATTAAAAAAGCCTACCACTTTCCTCTGTCAGTCTCTCTAAGCTCCTGTCAGCACAAATCAGTGATCTGATATGAGCTGTGAGAGAGAGATAGTGTTTATAAACATTACTAAGAATGCACATTGTTACTGGTTGTAACTTTGTGCATTCTTAATCAAAGGGCTCTGATTGGCTAGAGGGATGTTCCATCCCATAACCAATCTTCCCTCCATGTAGTCTGTCTGCTCGTCATTCACGCGTGCACGCGTATTTGCATCCGCGTGCACGCAACCGCCGCTAATCAGCTGGACGAGCATTCTCGTCCACTTTGCTTTTCAGCGCCGCCTTCTGGACAAATATTCTCGTCCAGTTGGGCTTAACTGGTTAAGAGACACAAGACCCAACACTCTGGATGAGCTTAAGGCCGCTATTGAAGCATCCTGGGCTTCCATAACACCTGAGCAGTGCCACAGGCTGATTGCCTCCATGCCACGCCGCATTGAAGCAGTCATTTCTGCAAAAGGATTCCTGACCAAGTATTGAGTGCATAACTGAACATAATTATTTGAAGGTTGACTTTTTTTGTTTTAAAAACACTTTTCTTTTATTGGTCGGATGAAATATGCTAATTTTTTGAGATAGGAAATTTGGGTTTTCATGAGCTGTATGCCAAAATCCTCAATATTAAAACAATAAAAGGCTTGAACTACTTCAGTTGTGTGTATTTGAATCTAAAATATATGAAAGTCTAATGTTTATCAGTACATTACAGAAAATAATGAACTTTATCACAATATGCTAATTTTTTTAGAAGATCCTGTATACTGCTATTGCGGGCGGGAACGCAAAGATTCACTCGCATTCTCAAGCCTGTCGGCAAAAACGGAACTAGAAGGGCCACTGCAGCTTTAAGGCCAAGCTTCAGGGCCGCACGTCAGAGCGCACTAGTGATTCCCCCCCCCCCCCCCCTTTCTCCCCACCAACAGCTAGTTTTTCTAGTGGATCATACAGCGCATGGTCTGAGCACTGCAGAGTGGGATATACAGGGGTCCCCACAGTAGGTCTGTCTATGTGAACCTTTATCCTATTTCACGCTTTGCATATAAAGTTGTACTGAATGCTGTGTTTGGTGTGGCGTCCTGTCAAGACATTCTTGTTTGTCAGGCTGTAAGATTAATTGACCCGTTCTATTTACACAATTTTTGGACTATAAAGTAGTCCACACACCACACCATACACACTCATGATTGTCCTGTACAAATCGTTGGTTGTTACGATAAAAAATGTCAGGTAAATATATCAAATTTGAGACACACACAGTGATATTTGAGAAGTGAAATTAAGTTTATTGCATTTACAGAAAGTGTGCAATAATTGTTTAAATAAAATTAGGCAGGTGCTCCATGTCGCTTGTAGTCTTCCGAAGAGATGCTGTGACAAGCCTTTGTCTTCTTCTAGCTCTTCCACTCCATCAAAGCCTGCTGCTGTCCCCGCCCAGGGCTGGCTCGAGGGGGGGGGGGGGGGAGAGATATTGCCTGATATTGATATAAGACAGACCACCAGACCAGTAGTCTATTCCCCAATTACCCTGGCTGCCTCTCAGCCGCTGAATGATTTGAAGTGGACCTGTCCTGTCTATCCTTACCTGGTCCCGAAAAGTCTTGCCAGTGCCACCACTCTGCTGCCTGTTTGCCTGATAGAAGAAAGACCAGTAGTCTCTGCTGTACCCCAATTGCGTACGAGAGAGAACGGTGGCGGAGACTTGGGTGCAGGACACAGCCAGTATATGGCTGATCCTGCTGCCGCACAAGTCCGGGGCGTGTTAATTACTATTCCCCCTCCAGGCCGACATGGATAGTGGGGGAATGAAATAATTCGGCTTCCAGCGATTGCTGGAAGCCGAATTATTGTTTTAAAAGCAACTTCAGGTCCGTCTTCTGACGGCGCTGAAGTTACTCCCTGTGCCTGCGATAGCCGTAGTTCCTATTACGGCCTATGGTGGCGCCGGCTGCGCCCAAGTGTCCAGCACTGGATTTACAGTGTTCGCCCCAATTCACCCGGCTGTTTGAACATGTGTACACATGATGCCCCCTTTATATTTCTGACTGCCTCCTCATATGTGCCTGTCTAGAACCGGCCCTGTCCCAGCCCATATTTATGACTCGGCAGGGTGATGTGGCTGTGTCACCTTATGGTGGCAGAAAGTTCTAGAATTTCCTGCCCCGTCAGCTGTTGATCTTTAGTAGGGAGGTGTGGCTTCAGACTGACCGGAGGGAATGAGCCGGCAGCGTGTGGCTGCTGTGGAGGGCAAGAGGTCCATGACTAGGAGGTATTGTTCGTTTTTTTTTTTTTTTTTTTTTTTTTTTTTTTTTTTTCTCCCCATTTTGCAATA
Organism: Hyperolius riggenbachi; assembly: GCF_040937935.1. Lineage (NCBI taxonomy): Eukaryota > Metazoa > Chordata > Amphibia > Anura > Hyperoliidae > Hyperolius > Hyperolius riggenbachi. The sequence continues at coordinate 33,295,308 of NC_090656.1, forward strand.
ACTGCAATGCTCTTCATAAAATTTCCTCATCTCAGACGTCTTCAATTCATGTAGGCCAGTGATGGCTGACCTTGACACTTCAGCTGTGACAAAACTACAAATCCCATCATGCCTCTGCCTCCCGAGTTATTCTTAATAATCCAATCCAAACATTTATATAGCGCTTTTCTCCTGTCGGACTCAAAGCGCTCAAGAGCTGCAGCCACTGGGACGCGCTCAGGAGGCCACCCTGCAGTGTTAGGGAGTCTTGCCTTGAACTCCTTACTGAATAGGTACTGACCCTAGCCAGGATTCGAACCCTGGTCTCCCATGTCAAAGGCAGAGCCCTTAACCAGTACTCTATTCAGCCACTCTTAGAGCTGTCAAGTATTGCAATGCCTCGTGGGACTTGTAGTTCCACCACAGCTGGGGTGCCAAGGTTAGCCATCACTCATGTAGGCATTCTGTCATCCAGAATTATCTTGCAATTAATTTTAGATGAGTTTACAGACGTGTTGGTCTGTTCTGTGGAGAGTGGAGGTAAAGGAGAAGCAGGAGATGTACTGCATGCAGCATCTGTTGGCAGTACACTAGCAATCAGCTGAGGATTTTCCAGCTCACCAGATTGCCACATGCAGCTGCAGGAGATTATCACTATATCATATGCCATCTGTACATGAATGCTGAATGTGAAGAGGGTTCTCTCAGAAAGAACCCAGTCACTATATTGCCCTTCTTGTCTTTGGATCTGTCATTCAAGCAATCTGATTCTGATTCCAGAAGTCTAGCTGTTGATAAAATTTGAAAGACAAAATCTAAAGGTTTGTACACACGTCTGACTATAACAAACTGCCGGTCGTCAGTCCCGCCCGCGGGGCGGCCGTTCTGATGACAGGTTCCCCATGTCAGCAGGCTGATGAGGCTGTTTTTTGACCAATCCACCGAGCAGATCAGTCAAAACCAGCCTTATCAGCCTTACGACAGACTGCACACATCGGAAAACTGTCGCCAGAACTACCGCCCCGCGGGCGGGACTGGTGACCGGTTGTTTCAGTCAGACGTGTGTACGTAGCTTAACATGTTTAGGCCCTGGAACCCACTACAAAGCACTATCGCTAATTGCATTCGCTAGTGTTTTTAACGAGCATTTTGTAAGCAGTTTCGTGAGCGTTTTCTGGCGATTTTGGTAGAGATTTTAAAAAGTGTAAGTGTTTTTGTCAGCGATTGTGTAGCGATTTGCCATTAGCGGTTTTAATTCTGATTGGTCCTTTTCAATTATTTAAAAAACTGTTTACAGTGTGCAGTAATTTACAAACTCTAGCAAAATCGCTCTGAATAGCGATTCATGAGCGATTACGCCAGCGTTTATATACAGAAGTGGGTGGAAATCCGCTCACAAACCTCCGTCCACCGACAGTGCAGGAAACTGGGTTGCTTGGACCCCAAGTACAGATTTGTAGGAAGGGAGTTCCGCACGATGTAGGTAGAGTCGAAATACTTTTATTGGATCAAACACATGACAGGCTAAAATCCATCACCACACGCTGACATGTTTCGGGCGTTACACGCCCTTAATCATAGCATAGGTGCATGTGAACAGAGGTGACCTATATAAGGGATAGGACCACACCCGGTACCACATGTTCAGGCCCCACCCACAAAGAGGTGTATACATAAAACTTGAGGAACATCCTCAACAGTGTAATCAATACATAAAAACATATAACACAAGGATAAAATGTAAGTACACATGATTGGACACATTACAGTTTCACGCAGCAATAAAAGTACAAAAAATAAAATATATATGAATCTGACAAGCAGTTACATACATAGATATGCACACCAGGGACAGTACACCCAAATTACGTAACTGTATTGAGGTCCCATCTGGCGTTAAGGCCTCTTGGCGAACGCGTCCCTAGTTGGAAAATCCAATAGGCCTCCCGAGTGAGGAGACGCTTGTAAACGTCTCCCCCCCCCCCCTGGGGGGCCTCTGGACACGCTCAATACCTTGAAATGAAAATGAAGCCATGTCACCAGAATGGACCTCTCTAAAATGCTTGGCCACATTGGATACCTCCGTAGTCAACCATCCTGCTCCCCTATAATGCTCCCCTATACGCTGTCTGAGATGACGTGTAGTACAACCCACATATTGAACATGACATGAGGAGCATGAAATCAAATAGACCACGAACTTTGTGTGGCAATTAATGTACTGTTTCATAGGGAAAATGTTTCCATTCGAGTACGAAGTGACAGACCGGGCAGGTTGATGTACAACACAATAATTACAAGTAGAAAAATTACATTTATATGAGCCACAAGTGGTTAACCAGCATGGACGTGAGGAACTGCTGGAAAACAAACTGGGAGATAAAATACTCCCTAGTGTGGGGGCCTTTCTACTAGCGAATTTGACACCCTGTTTAAGGATCACATTAAGGGCAGAGGCGTAGCTAGGGGTGGGCGGGGTAGGACAAGTGCCCCCGGGCGCCGACTCCCTAAGGGCGCCCATCTGCCTTTTGTTTTTTTTCAATCTCCTCTCTGCCCGAGTCTGCAGACTATGCAGAGAGTAGCTGCGGTGCCAGCGCACGTCATTACGTGCTGTGCACGCAGCTTCCACGTGCAGGATGCTGTCACTGGAGCCCCGGGAAGTTTGAGTCAGTAGTGGAGGCCTGGCTGGATCGCGCAGGGACTTATCAGTGTGGACTGTCACTGGAGTGCTGATCGGACTGTGTGCGGAATCCACATAGAGCAGAGGGAGCCGTGTGCATGCTATCCAGATGGAGCTGAGTATGCTGTGTGGTGGAATGGATTGGAGGGAGCCCCGGGAGCTGTCAGAGGGAGCCGCGTGTGGAGACACAAGTGAAGAGGGAGGGAGAGGAGCTGCGCTTTTGCATGTGAGCTGGGGAAGTGTTGTGCACATGCTGGATGCTGCAGCTGGAGAGTGGAGACCCGGGAAGTGTAATGGCATCTCTTATGATTGGCTTATACAAGCACCGCAAACTGTAGAGCAAGACCGGGACAGCCTGGGATATTCTTACTGACTTCAGCTGCCTCCCAGAGTAAGCTGTCCGCTTGCTGCCTCTACCTGTCACTTGCTTGCTTTCCCTTTCAGCCACGGAAGGATGGCTCTCCTTACTCTCCCTGCTTCTATAGCATTCCTGATGTTAACTCCTTCCTTCATTCCTCTTCTCTGCTATGGTATGCCAGGCCAGGCCTGCTTCTTCTATTAAGACTTAGTTCAGCGTCCCTAATTCTTTGGCACTAACCCTTTTTTATTATTATTATTAATTGTATTTATAAAGCGCCAACATATTACGCAGCGTTCACCAGAATATCGTAATGTGGGACAGAATATCGTAATGTGGGACAGAAAATCGTAATGTGGGCAGCGTTCACCAGAAACCCTTTCACTACTGGTCATCTTGTTACTTAGTAGTTTGCACTAGCACTTTTTTAGTGTGTATTTTACTGTTTTATTGCAATTGCATAATGCCTAGCACATATTTATGCCCTGTAGACTCATGCGCAGTACTTGTATCCCTCTGGGGATTCATATCATTCAATCTCAATAGCACAAAGCACCTTCCTATTCCCTTAACCCCACTGCTACTAGGAGACTTTGGTTCAAATAAATCTTTCCTCCCCCTATTCAGTAAGCCAGCACCTATTCAGTAGGAGACCTATAGAACGCGTCCCAGGGGTCGCAGCTCTGTCGCTGTGAGTCCAACAGGAGAAAAGCGCCATATAAATGTTCTCTGTCATGTCTCTGTATCTATAGCACTGACATCTTCTGCAGCACATTACAGAGTACATAATCATGTCATTGACTGTCCTCAGAGGATCTCACAATCTAATCCTACCATAGTCATAGTCTAATGTCCTTCCATATTATTATTATTATGTATTTATATAGCACTGACATCTCCTGCAGCACTTTACAGAGTACATAGTCATGTCACTGATTGTCCTCAGAGGATCTCACAATCTAATCCTACCATAGTCATAGTCTAATGTCCTACCATATTATTATTATGTCTGTATATAGCACTGACATCTTCTGCAGCACTGTACAGAGTACATAGTCATGTCACTGACTGTCCTCAGAGGAGCTCACACTCTAATCCCTATCATAGTCTAATGTCCTACCATATTATTATTATGTATTTATATAGCACTGACATCTTCTGCAGCACATTACAGAGTACATAGTCATGTCACTGACTGTCCTCAGAGGAGCTCACACTCTAATCCCTATCATAGTCTAATGTCCTACCATATTATTATTATGTATTTATATAGCACTGACATCTTCTGCAGCACATTACAGAGTACATAGTCATGTCACTGACTGTCCTCAGAGGAGCTCACACTCTAATCCCTATCATAGTCTAATGTCCTACCATATTATTATTATGTATTTATATAGCACTGACATCGTCTGCAGCTCTTTATAGAGTACATGGTCATGTCACTGACTGTTCTCAGAGAAGCTCACACTCTAATCCTACCATAGTCATAGTCTAATGTCCTACCATATTATTATTATGTATTTATATAGCACTGACATCTTCTGCAGCACTGTACAGAGTACATAGTCATCTCACTGGCTGTCCTCAGAGGAGCTCACAATCTAATCTTACCATAGTCATAGTATAATGCCCTACCATATTATTATTATGTACTTATATAGCATTGACATCTCCTGCAGCACATTACAGAGTACATAGTCATGTCACTGACTGTCCTCAGAGGAGCTCACAATATAATCCTACCATAGTCATAGTCTAATGCCCTACCATATTATTATTATGTATTTATACAGCACTGACATCTTCTGCAGCACATTACAGAGTACATAGTCATGTCACTGACTGTTCTCAGAGGAGCTCACAATCTAATCCTACCATAGCCATAGTCTAATGTCCTCCCATATTATTATGTATTTGTATAGCAGCACCGATGATCACGCTCCTATCCTGATGCGGGGCCGCGCCCCTATTTTTCTCTTTGCCACCATGGGGGGGCACATAACCTGTCTTTGTCCCCGGGCGTTGAAAGCCCTAGCTACGCCTCTGATTAAGGGTGTCATCAGCCTGCAACACAGGTAAACATTTTCTTATAATCTGTGTAATCTGTGTATATTCCTGGCTATAAGCAGTCACAAACACTGTGTCTCTTTTCGTCTGTGATACCATCCTTCGAGAACTAGATGCCAAAAGGTCTTCTCTTGTTCTCAGAAGGGCCTGCTTCCTTCCCCTCTCTATCATCCATTTTGGATATCCACGCTCCGCAAGACGAGCACCCACAGCGCTCAACTCCACCCCAAGGGCCGCGGCGTCAGAACAGTTCCGGCGCGCCCGAATAGCCTCCCCCCACCGGGACGGCACGGATAGTGTGGGACGGGTGACAACTATTGGCCCTCAGGGTGGAGTTGCCGCCGCAGGGCTTGCGGTACGTGCTGGAGACAACAGAGGCCGAGGAAGGATCTCCCCTAAGAGTAAGGTCAAGATAATTGACCTCTAGGGGTGACCACTGGAAAGTGAACACAAGGTTCAAGTTGTTAACATTAAGAAAATCAACGAACTGCTGAGCTTCGTCACACGTGCCGTCCCAGACGACCAACAGGTCGTCAATATATCTGCCATACCACACAACGTGGCTCGAAAAAATGTTAGAGTCACTGAACATGTGGAGCTCCTCCCACCAGCCCATATATAGGTTAGCTAGTGAGGGAGAAAATTTCGCTCCCATCGAAGCTCCACACAATTGTAAATAAAAATCAGAATCAAAAAGAAAATAGTTGTGGGTAAGCAGATAATGGACAGCACATGCGACGAAGAATTGGAGATCCGAAGAAAAGGCAGAATATCTGGCCATATGGTATTCTAAGGCTTCCAGAGCGAGAACGTGGGGAATACATGAGTATATATTTATATACTTTACATTGCAGAAACGCTACCGCTGAAAAATGCTACATGTCCAGCGTTTGCGATTTTGCTAATCGCAATCGCTCCAGTGGAATTTGGCCCATCCATTAACATTAGCTGAGCATTTAGGGAAATCGCTCCCTAAACGATCAAAAAATCGCTGTAGTGGGTTCCAGCCCTCAAGGTGCCCATTCATCCCTCGACTTCGTGGGCCGACCGACCATCTGGTTTTATAATTAACGGCTCAGATGAAAATTAGTTGCATGTATCAATCGGACATGCTGCAAGATGTCGGGCTGTCGTGGTCGATTGGGTGCGCAGCGGTGAGCTATATCGGGACAAGCAACGAACGCGAAGACACCCTCGGCAATGTTCCCCTAGTGTATAAATGTGCATTACCTGTCCAGTGTCGCCCACCGCGCAGTGCCCATCTGCCTTCGAAAATCCCCCGCTTTCTTTGGACTTGGCCAATTCCAGAGAGAATTCATGCTGAAATCGATTGGGAGTCGGCGTGCAGTGTATGGGCAGCCTACAGATCTCTCTCTTAAGGTGGCCATACACTGGTCGATTTGCCATCAGATTGACAAACAGATCCCTCTCTGATCGAATCTGATCAGAGAGGGATCGTATGGCTGCCTTTACTGCAAACAGATTGTGATCGGTTTCATGCTGAAATCGATTCACAATCTGTGGAGCTGCCGCCACCACCCGCCCGCCCGATTGCCTGCCTGCATACATTACCTGCTCTGCCGGCGCATGTCCCCCGGTCTCCGCTGCTCCTTCTCCGCTGGGTTCCGTCGGGCTTCATTTCTTCCTGTCCGGGGAAGTTTAAACAGTAGAGGGCGCTCTACTGTTTAAACTTCCTGTCGGGACAGGAAGAAGTGAAACCTACCGGAACCCAGCGAGAAATAGCAGCGGGGACATGCGCCGGCGGAGCAGGTAATGTATTGCCGCTAGCGTCGGTCGTCGCACATTTGAACGCACATTTGAACGCCGCTATCGACGCACTCCCGACCCGCCGGCGATCGAGCAAAATCTTCCACACGGACGGATCGACGGGAACGATCGATTTCGGACAGAAATCGATCGTTTGGTCAGCGTGCAACGATTTCACAGCAGATTCGATCACCGTGATCGAATCTGCTGTATAACGGCGGGAAAATCGTTTGGTGTATGGGCCCCTTTAATCAGATTTGATCAGAGATTTGTCTTTGTGGAATCTGCCTGTCATCACTAAATGTATGGCTACCTTATTCCTGTGTATTGCCGGACCCGGTGTCCCTATGTGAAAGTATTATAACCAGGCCTGATGATTGGTCATCTGCTATGAATTGTACGTTTTTGTTGTGGCTCTGGAACACCCACAGTGCTGTGTGTCGTGGGATTATCCTGTGGAAAACGACGCTGATGTTTCTGTTGGACGCAGTCAGTCATTTGGAGCGCTGAGTATTTATTAAAGCCCCTCCCAAGTTGTTAGCATGTCATTAGAAAAATGCTTACTTGTCTGGAGTGAGGGCTGGAAAAGCTGAGTAATGTCTGGCCTGGTGTGGCTCCACTACCCAGAGGCCTCCTGTGACTGGCTTCCCTCTGCCAGCAGAAGTCAGCTGTGTTCTACAGCCTGTGAGCTGCCAACTTCCCTCACTCTCCACCAGCTGTTCACTGTCCATCATCCCAGAGCTGGGAGAAACGCTGATCATCCATCATCCCAGAGCCGGGAGACGCTGATCATCCCAGAGCCGGGAGACCCTGATCATCCCAGAGCCGGGAGAAACGCTGATCATCCCAGAGCCGGGAGAAACGCTGATCATCCCAGAGCCGGGAGAAACGCTGATCATCCCAGAGCCGGGAGAAACGCTGATCATCCCAGAGCCGGGAGAAACGCTGATCATCCCAGAGCCGGGAGAAACGCTGATCATCCCAGAGCCGGGAGAAACGCTGATCATCCCAGAGCCGGGAGAAACGCTGATCATCCCAGAGCCGGGAGAAACGCTGATCATCCCAGAGCCGGGAGAAACGCTGATCATCCCAGAGCCGGGAGAAACGCTGATCATCCCAGAGCCGGGAGAAACGCTGATCATCCCAGAGCCGGGAGAAACGCTGATCATCCCAGAGCCGGGAGAAACGCTGATCATCCCAGAGCCGGGAGACGCTGATCATCCCAGAGCCGGGAGACGCTGATCATCCCAGAGCCGGGAGACGCTGATCATCCCAGAGCCGGGAGACGCTGATCATCCCAGAGCCGGGAGACGCTGATCATCCCAGAGCCGGGAGACGCTGACCACCTGGGGCTTGATTGTCCATCATCCTACAGCTGTAAGACAGACTCTGACCAGAACAATCACAATTGTGTCATCTCATCAGAGGCTACAAACCCCTCTGTGGGAGTGTACACTTACCCCTCTCCCTTTCCATCAGAACAAGGGGAGCAGTGGCTCTCTTGACAGGAGAAGAGAGGATGCCTATGGCAAAATAATTTGGCAAGAAAGTAATTTGAACAAATGTGACAAAACTGGAGTTTTTTGGGATGTCACATCAGCTCTGTGTCCAGAGATGAAAAATTAAGTTTTCAAAGACAGTAACGCAGTGCCTACTGTAGGACATGGTGGAAGCTCTATTATGTTTTGTGGCTGCTCTGCTAGCATCTGGTTAAGGGTGCTCTGAGTCTGGGCAGGAAAAAATTAAGTTTTAAGACTATATGAAGACATTCTGGATAGAAGCATACTGCCCAATGCCAGAAAGTTCTGTTTTACTCGCAGGTCATGGACCCTCAAACAAAATGGGAGGTGCAGAAGTCTCACTGTGAACTACAGGAATCGCTTGCCTCCAGTGATTACTTCTTTAATGGACAGGTCCGGTGGTTGGAACTACTTATCCGGGGTTCCCTCCAGCCCCTGGCAGCCGATTTGTCCCTCACCGCAGCTCCGGTGTCCCGAGGTCCCCCTCCGTTGCAGATGGCCACCTCGCCAGGTCAGCATCGTCTGCAGCTGCACGAGCGCTCAGCTCCACCATGTACAATAGCGCTTCAGTAGCCGAGAGCATTCTGCGCAGAATTCTCCCGGCCACGTAAGCACTATCGCCAGCGGTGGGGCTGTATGCTCGTGCAGCTGCAGAAGATGCAGACCTCGCAAGGTCGGCATCTGCAACGGAGGGGACCTCGGGACACCGGAGCTGCGGCGAGTGACATATCGGCTGCCAGATGCTGGATGAAGCTCCGGGTAAGTAGATTTTAATTTATTTTATTTTTTCCTTGGATGTTTCCACTAAGGTCGTGCAGCTAAATATTAGGCGAAGGATCCTATCATTTTCAATTCTTATTTGTACTATTAAAATGTACTCCCAGAATAAAAATGGACAAAAAGGGATAGCACAACTTATTCGTTTGGTGCAATCCTTTTTTGCACATCTTTCTTCCAGAAGTACATTTTTGAAATGTATATGGGTGTGGACTACGTGTTTCGTGGCCATAAGCCGATTCGTCAGATCAATAACGCTCCTAAAATTGGTGCCTTTTTTTTCTTGCATGATCTTTTTAGTCTTGTGGAGCTCTGAATAATGCGTGTAGCTATTTATGAAAGTAAAGGTACACTTTGAGCGCTTTTCAGAGCATTTAGGGAGCGCTTGAAAACGCTAGCAATTTCCAAAAACGCTCAGCTAATGGTAACGGATGTGCCAACTTCCACTGGAGCGTTTGCGATTCCCAAAATCGTAAGCGCAGGACATGCAGCATTTTTTTAGCGTTAGCGCTTCAATGTAAAGTCTATAATCACTGGCGTAATCGCTCTTCAAAACTTGCACGGAGCGATTTTGCTAGCGTTTTAAAGTTAATGTACACTGTAACAAAATTAAAAATGAAAGGACCAATCAGAGTTTAAAACGCTAATCGCTACACAACCGCTGGCAAATTGTTTACACTTTCTAAAATCGCTCCCTAAAACGCTCATGAAATCGCTTACAAACTGCTCATACAAAACGTTTGCGATTAGCGATAGCGTTTTATAGTGGGTTCCAGGCCTCAAGCTGTTTACACAGGCTGACAGAAACTCGCCTGAGGCAGCTTACGATGACAATGTGTGCCCTCCAATGCCTCAGCCAGCAATCAGCCTGGCAGATCTACTTGGCCAGTCGACAGCCGGGAGAAATGTCCCCCCCCCCCCCCCCCCCCCACTTACCACACACCTGTGTGGTGTAACTCCTGTTCCACTCCATCCCCTACATAGCAGCGGAAAGCGATGCATCTGTACAATGTCAGCCCTACAATGTTCTCCTCAGGAACGACTCCTGATCCATGCTGGGTGACGGACCTTGTACGTGTGTTGAGACTTAAAGGACCACTCCAGCAAAAAAAAAATAGCAGTTAAATCTGACAGAACTGACAGGTTTTGGATTAGTCCACTTCCTCATGGGGGAGTCTCAGTGTTTTCTTTGTTTTCAACAGCATTTCCTGAATGGCAGTTTAAAGTGTACCCCCCCCCCCCCCCACCACCACCACATACTGATCGCTTTCACGACGTCTTCCTCCACTCCCTTGTTCTCCTGGTAGAAGCCCTGGCGGCTTGCCCAGTCAGCACAGACGCAGTTCGCCTACGATCGCACCCCCGTCTCCCACCCGCGGCTGGGAGCTTTCTGCGCCTACTTAGTAGTACTGCCCTCTGACTGGCCAAGCTAACGGGAGGCAGAGGAAGACTGCGTGGATTGGTGTGTGTGTGTGTGTGTGTGTGTATGTGGGGGGGGAGGGGGGGGGGAATTTGGAAATAAGGGTGCATTTTTTTTTCTTTTTTCAGTTTTGCAACCATCACTAATTACAAGCCCATAACTTAAAAAAATAACATTAATTTACCCTCTTGACAAATATTAAAAATTTCCTAAGGTAACTGTTAGTTTTTGTTTTTTGTCTTCTGCAAAAAAAAAATTATGTAGGTGTACACACACGGGATTGAGCCAGGGCGTAGATATACAAGGTGCAGTAAGTGGTTAACTGCCAAACTAGTAGCCAGCCTCTCTACTCAATTGCATACTATTTGGCATTTAGACTTAACTGCTGTTCAGGAAATGCTTTTGAAAACAAAAACCCTGAGAATCCCCCATGAGGAGATGGACTAGTCCAAAACCTGTAGGTTCTGTCAAGTTTCAACTCCTTACTTTTTTTTTCCCCGCTGGAGTGGTCCTTTACATCTCTATGGTTGTGATGAGGAGATTTGTACCTGTGGTGACTGATTCGCTCATTCAGCACCAGGTATTCCATCTCCTTTGGGTTGATTTTTCTCTCTTGAACATTAATAATGTGCTTAGGGCGGAGTGAAGGTCACATTGTGCAGAAGAGGGTTTGGCGTATGTTGTGAGGGCCTGAGAGTATCTGTCCCTCATGGCAGTCCGAGCTCTGTAAACACAGCGCAGGAGATTTGGGCGCAGCCGGTGCCGCCATAGGCCGTAATAGGAAATACGGCTATAGCGGCGATCAGTGATTAATTTGGGCGCCGTCAGAAGATGGAGCACAAATTACTCTAAAAACACTGTACTTCGGCCACCAACAATAGCTGGAAGCCGAATTACGTCTTTCCCCGCTATCCATGGCAGCCTGGAAGGGGAATAGTATTTAGCGCCACCTTTCAACGGCTTTACCCTGTGCCCATATCTCCCAGCGGCAGTTTCATAGGTATGCTGGCAGTCACCAGCACTCTCTGTGACACAGAGCCGCTAATCTGCGTATCGATCCGGGTTATCTACCTGGCCTGGCAGCAGATGGCAGGTTCTGTACACAGCCAGGATGTAGGGCGTCCTTCCCTGGGAAGGCAGCTGGTGACGCAGGAAGTGGGGGTGTCTGTCCCTGGGAAGGCAGCTGTTGACACAGGATATGGGCCTACATCTCTGGGAATGCAGCTGTTATTAGGGTCACATTTGGGATATGGGCAGAGTCGGTACACATTGCTGCAGTGCAGCTGATGGCAATAAAGGCTGATATCTGTTTATGGCCTCCTGTGTAATGATGTGCTGTGCGGTTATCTGTATACATTACAAGATCACTGGCCCACCCTGAGGACTTTGTTCCCTCTCTACAAAATACACCACACATTTTACAACACAGCAATATGATGGATGCCCGAGGCCTGACTTATCGCTACACTCTACCTGCTTAAACCTTCCCATTCAGTAGCAGAGACAAATGTTCCTGATGGCTTTGGGTGATACAAGTGTCCCCGATATCACTGACCTTATTACTGGTCTGCTGCTGTTATTCTATTGTCGCCCCGGCAACGCTGGTCTCTCTCTTCCCCTCCCCACCACTTGGCCGATCAACTTCTGTACAGGTAGTAGTCCTAAGTGATCACCTGCAACAATCACTAATGGGGTGACATATAATAAGTGTGACTATTAGGGCCGGTTTACACTGGTGGTAAATGTGGCTTCTTCCGCAGGCAACAAAAGCACGATCGTCTGCCGCTCCATTCAAATGAATGGAAGCATTTTTTTACATGATGGTGATAGCTTTTGGCATTGTTCGTGTGGAAGCCCCGAAGGTAGATCCGGTCATCTGGTCTTGGCCAGCCCTTCTAAGCAGATGTTTTCTAAGAGTTAAAGTGGGGCTCTAGACGGGGATGCCAAATTGAACTGTCGGTGTTCATTTTAGCGCTGCAATCTTATAAATGAATGAAGAGTATGTTACATGTGTGTTTGTGTGATGCCCATATGTAGGCAGTAGTATAATGTGACCGGCTAAAGAATATTCTTAGGGACCAGTCACCACAAAGCTTCTCCTCACTTTGTTCCAGAACCTCCCCCCCTCCCCTTCTCACTCTTTATTGTTCAACTATAATTCCCTCCCCCTTCCAGACAAGCTGAGCTGTTGGTCACCTGCCCAGCCATTACAAATGCATGTTCATGTGTGTGTATGGAGGAAAGGCAAACTATTTGTTCCTATTTTCCTGAAGTTCAACTTTGACAGTTCTGATGTTTGTGTTCAGCATTACTTTAATTGTGGTGGGACTCAGCTAAGTAACAAAAGTGTAATACATTAGAGAACATAATGTAAAAAATGTGAAATCACATGCCACTAAGAAATGACTAACCACTAGTCAATATTCTGTGCTACTGTGCACTGAAGTGCTGAAAACATCTGCGCTAACAGGATAAGCAAGAGAAAAGGGAAGGAACACTATAGTGTATATTCTGGAAGCACATTCTTTAAGCTCGCATAAGCATATACTGCAGCTAGTTTACTATTGGTAAAGTAAAGGCTCAGAGTAACAGTTTATACTGTATATACTGGGGCAGCAGAGATCAGCACACACTGCAACTTGTTTACTATCAGTACAGGCACAGAGTAGCAGCTTATTGTACATACTGGAGGTAGCAGAGATCAGAACACACTGCAGCTTGTTTACCATCAGTACAGACACAGAGTAAGGGCTTGTTCACACCAAGGGCATTTTTGCCGTTTTTTCAAGCGCAGGCGATTTTCGAAATCGCCCACAAAACGCTTGTGCAATAAAGCTTCTATGAGAAGGTTCATATCGGCACGTTGCACCCGCTTTGCGGTCGGCAAACTGGTGCCTGTACCATTTTTCAGCCGATTTTGCCTCAATGGAAAGTATAGGAAGAGTGCTAAACGCTCACAAAATCGCTATGTGGGACGATTGCGTTCACGTTTTAAAGAATAAATACATTGTATTTATTCTTTTCTGGGTCAAAGAGTTCACTTCCTGACATGCGTCAGGGAGTGAATGAAAAAAAACCCTCAGGAAAAGTACTTAGAAAAGTGCTTTTTAAAAAAAATGCAGCGCGCAGTGGAGCGCCGGGAGGGGTGGAAAAAAAACAGCGCACAAACGCAAAACACTTGCATCTGCGTTTTTGTTTTTAGGTGTGAATGAGGCCTAACGGCTTTTATCGTACATACAGGAGGTAGCAGAAATCGGCGCACACCGCAGGGAGTTTTTTTTTTTTTTTTTTTTACTCTTCGCCTATACTGATAGTTAAGCTATCGGAATAGGCAAAAACTAACACTTATATTGTACTGAAAAAGACATTAATTAATGTAAGACCATTATTTTACTGATCAGGACCCCATTTTTAAACACAGTTACACTTTTAGGGAAACAAAGTGCACCTCAAGTGACATTTTCCAAGATGGCTGCCACATCTGCTACTAATGGGCACTATGGGAAGGTAAGGAGAGAAGCTTTGACTGACAGAGCCGTTATCCTATAATATAAATAATATGAACACTTGCTGTGCTCTGATGGATCAGAGCCTTACAATTATCGCCTGACTCATTCCATGACTCTGCAGTTGTGCAGCACACCAGTGACTGTAGTTAGTGTAAGCCCTGCAGAGGAATGTGTGCTTTTCTCTATTCTGGAGTATTTTTGTTGTTTTGTGGGGAGGTATCCTATAATCCATGCATGGCTTCATCTGTCCACAGGGATCGGGAGCTGAATACATACAGGGAATATAAGGAAGCTGCTGTGTTATACCAGACAGCATGGAGACAACTGCGAGAACAAGCATTCACCTCCTGGGTCCAGACTCCTCGAGATTTCCTCAATTTCACCTGAGGCCGGTTGTGCCTTTGGTAAATACAGTCCGTGCCGTGCCTGGACTCCAGATAATGGCTGTGCACAATCCCCATACCCTCGGCAAATACCGTTCATGCCATGCCCGGACTACAGATGATGGCTGTGTGCAATCGCCATACCCTCTGCAAATACTGTCTATGCCGTGCCCAGACTCCAGATAAAGGCTGTGTGCAATCACCATTCCCTCAGCAAATACAATCTGTGCTGTGCCCAGACTCCAGATAATGGCTGTGCACAATCACCATACCCTCGGCAAATACCATTCATGCCATGCCCGGACTTCAGATAAAGGCTGTGCGCAATCGCCATACCCTCAGCAAATACCATCTGTGCTGTGCCCAGACTCCAGATAATGGCTGTGCGCAATCACCATTCCCTCAGCAAATACCATCTGTGCTGTGCCCAGACTCCAGATAATGACTGTGCGCAATCACCATACCCTCGGCAACTACAGTCCGTACCGTACCTGGACTTCAGATAAAGGCTGTGCGCAATCGCCATACCCTCAGCAAATACCATCTGTGCTGTGCCCAGACTCCAGATAATGACTGTGCGCGATCACCATACCCTCGGAAAATACCATCTGTGCTGTGCCCAGACTCCAGATAATGGCTGTGCACAATACCTATACCTTGAGTATAGACCGTACTTGTGGACCCCAGATAACAGGGATCTTAGTGTCCTCTGTCTTCAGATACAACCAAATATTTCAGAGAATACTGTACAAACTCTTCTCTTGCTATAAGTCCATTTCTGATCCTGTTGTTTTTTGTTGTTGTTTTTCTAATGTATGATATATAAATATATGATCTCTGGCCCATGAACATTTTGTCTTTCTTTGTGTTATGTGTAACTAGCTGATGACCCGGCTGGATGTATTTGTTTGGTGGCTTTGCCCACGTTTTCTAACCTTAACACATTGAGTTACTACTCAATGACCAAGTTTGTGAGCTTTCGAGTTTCTCGGCATCCATAATTAAAATTTTTCCATAGAAATGAAACAAATCTGATTGGCTGTTTGTGGCTCTGCCCCCTTTTCTGACTGTACCAGGTTTGAGGCCTCTGCTATTAACAGTGCAAGAATGGCAACAATTTAAATATTCCCCTTGAAATCCAATAGGTGAGTTTTGATTGGCTGTTGTAGGCTCCACCCACTTTACTGAATATAAATCCCAGTGACCAACTGTGCAAAGTTTAAGAACCCTGCCATTAAAAGTGTAAGAATGGCTGCAGTTTATAGTGAACTAGCTGATGATGTTTTTGCCTCCGCCCACTTTTTTTGTAACCTGGACACAGTCACTCAATATCCAATTTTGTGAGCTTTGAGGTCCTTGACACCAATAATTTGTATTTTCCCAGTGACATGAAACAAATCTGATTGGCTGTGACTCCGCCCCCTTTTCTGATTTTGTACCCCAGTGACCCACTGACCAACTGTACCAGGTTTGAGGCTCGTGCCATTAACAGTGCAAGAATGGCAGCAATTTTAATATTCACCTTAAAAACAGGTGAATTTTGATTAGCTTTTTAGGCTCAACCCACTTTTCTGAATATCAGAAGGGCTGCAGTTTACATTTTCCCAGGGAAATCTGTTTTTGACTCCACCCACTTTTTGTAATCTTGACACACACAATTACCAAGTTTTGAGCTTTCGGGTTCCTGGCATCAAAATGGTGTGAATGGAAGCATTTTATCCAGCAAAGAAATCTGATTGGCTGTTTGTGACTACGCCCCTTTAGTGAATTTGAACCCCAGTCACTCAATGACCAAGTTTATGAGCTTTGGGGTCTTTGGCATTAGTAACTTGCAATTTCCCATTGAAATAAAACAAATGTGATTGGGGTTTAAATTCTGAAAAGGGGGCAGGCCACAAAAAGCCAATCACATTTGTTTAATTTCAATGGGAAATTGCAACTTACTCATGCCAAAGACCCCAAAGCTCATAAACTTGGTCATTGAGTGACTGGGGTTCAAATTCACTAAAGGGGCGTAGTCACAAACAGCCAATCAGATTTCTTTGCTGGATAAAATGCTTCCATTCACACCATTTTGATGCCAGGAACCCGAAAGCTCAAAACTTGGTAATTGTGTGTCAAGATTACAAAAAGTGGGTTGAGTCAAAAACAGATTTCCCTGGGAAAATGTAAACTGCAGCCCTTCTGATATTCAGAAAAGTGGGTTGAGCCTAAAAAGCTAATCAAAATTCACCTGTTTTTAAGGGGAATATTAAAATTGCTGCCATTCTTGCACTGTTAACCACCCTGGCGTTCTATTAAGATCGCCAGGGCGGCTGCCGGAGGTTTTTTTTGTTTCGTTTTTATAAAAAAAAAAAAATCTATTACATGCAGCCAACTGAAAGTTGGCTGCATGAAAGCCCACTAGAGGGCGCTCCTGCCGCGTACTTCTGATCGGCTCCTGCGATCAGAAGTAACAAGAAGGGCCACGATGAGCGGCCCTCCTTGTTTTGCTTTTCTCGTCGCCATGGCGACGACCGGAGTGACGTCATGGACGTCAGCCGCCTCCGATCCAGCCCTTAGCGCTGGCCAGAACTGTCTGATCCGGCTGCGCAGGGCTCGGGCAGCTGGGGGGACCCTCTTTCGCGCTGCTCGCGGCGGATCGCCGCAGAGCGGCGATCGGGTAGCACACGCGGCTGGCAAAGTGCCGGCTGCGTGTGCACCTTTTTTATTTGAAGCAAATCGGCCCAGCAGGGCCTGAGCGGCACCCTCCGGCGGTAATGGACGAGCTGAGCTCGTCCATACCGCTAAGGAGGTTAATGGCACGAGCCTCAAACCTGGTACAGTTGGTCATTGGGTCACTTGGGTACAAAATCAGAAAAGGGGGCGGAGTCACAGCCAATCAGATTTGTTTCATTTCACTGGGAAAAATTATTGGTGTCAAGGACCTCAAAGCTCACAAAATTGGATATTGAGTAACTGTGTGTCCAGGTTACAAAAAAGTGGGCGGAGGCAAAATCATCAGCTAGTTCACTATAAACTGCAGCCATTCTTACACTTTTTAATGGCAGGGTTCTTAAACTTTGCACAGTTGGTCACTGGGATTTATATTCAGGAAAGTGGGTGGAGCCTACAACAGCCAATCAAAACTCGCCTATTGGATTTCAAGGGGAATATTTAAATTGTTGCCATTCTTACACTGTTAATAGCAGGTGCCTCAAACTCAAATTTAGAAAGGGGGCGGAGCCACAAACAGCCAATCAGATTTGTTTAATCTCAATGGGAATATACAAATTATTGATACCAAGAACCCCAAAGCTCATAAACTTGGTAATTGAGTTATTGTATATCAAAGTTAAAAAAAAAGTGGGCAGCGCCAACAACTACTTTTTTACATGGGAAAATATAAACTGCAACTATTCTTACACTGTTAACCTTCCTGGCGGTAACCCCGAACTCAGTTCGGGGTAAGCCGCGCAGGAGGTTTTCTCAGGCCCTGCTGGGCCGATCTGCGGAATTTTTTTTTTTTTCTTTTGCTGAACGCAGCTAGCACTGCGCCGCTGCAGAGCCCCCCCCCCCAGACCCCTGCGCTGCCTGGCTTATCAGCGCCAGGCAGCGCTAAGGGGTGGATCGGGTCTCCCTTAGACGTCAGTGACGTCATCCCGCCCCGTCGCCATGGCGACGGGGGAAGCCCTCCAGGAAATTCCGTTCTTATCGTCGGAGGCGATTGGAGGGGCTGGGGGGATGCCGCTGAGCAGCGGCTATCATGTACGGTAGCGAGCCCTAGGCTCGCTACATGATTTAAAAAAAAAAAAAAAAAATCAAAAAAACAGCAGCGCTGCCCCCTGGCGGTTTTTAATAGACCGCCAGGAGGGTTAATGGCAGTGTTCTCAAACTTGGCACAGTTGGTCACTGGGTGACTGGGATTGATTGATTTTCAAGTGGATTATATTTACATTGCTACCATTCTTACACTGTTAATGGCAGAGGCCTCAAACCTAAAAGTCATTGGGAGACTGGGGTCCGAATTCACTAAAGGGGGTGGAGCCATAAACAGCCAATCAGATTTGTTAGATTGATTTCAGCCATTCCGTTATTGGCAGGGTTCTAAAACTTGACACAGTTGGTCACTGGATGAATGGGATTTATACTCAGGAAAGTGGGTGAAGCCAACAGCCAATCAAAACTCACCCATTGATTTTCAAGGGGGATATTTACATTGCTGCCCTTCTTACACGCTTAATGGCAGAGGCCTTAAATCTGGTACAGCCAGTCACTGGGAGACTGGGGTTTAAATTCTGAAAAGGGGGCAGGCCACAAAAAGCCAGTCTCCCAGTGACTGGCTGTACCAGATTTGAGACCTCTGCCATTAAGTGTGTGTGCGCGTGTGTGTTTATATTTTCCCATGTAAAAAAGTAGTTGTTGGCGCTGCCCACTTTTTTTTAACCTTGACATTCAATAACTCAATTACCAAGTTTATGAGCTTTGGGGTTCTTGGTATCAATAATTTGTATATTCCCATTGAGATTAAACAAATCTGATTGGCTGTTTGTGGCTCCACCGCCTTTCTAAATTTGAGTTTGAGGCACCTGCTATTAACAGTGTAAGAATGGTAGCAATTTAAATATTCCCCTTGAAAATCAACAGGTGAATTTGATTGGCTGTTGTAGGCTCCACCCATTTTCCTGAATTTTAATTCCAGTCACCCAGTGACCAACTGTGAAAAGTTTGACAACCCTGCCATTAACAGTGTAAGAATGGCTGCAGTTTAATTTGACTAGCAAAATATAGTTTTTGGCTCTGTGTAGCAGATTACACATTGTTACAGTAAAAGCTGTTACTGAACTGCTTCTGTAACAAAAACGCCTGGCAAACTGCTCTGAAGTAGCGTTTTTCAGAGCGGTTTGCGTTTTTCCTATACTTTACATTGAGGACGAAACGCTTCAGAAAACCACATACGTGCAGCAGGAGGCACGTTTGCGGCTGGGCAAAAACCTCAAACCGCCGGTGTGCACCATCCCATTGCAATACATTAGCCAAGCGTTTTTACAGGCAGATGCGGCCGGCGGATCGCTCCAAAAACCGCTCGGTGTGCACTAGGCCTCAATGACCAAGTTTGTGAGCTTTCAGGTTCCAGGCATCGAAAATGTGTGAATGGAAGCAGTTTATCCACCAAGGAAATCTGATTGGCTGTTTGTGGCCCTGCCCCTTTAGTGAATTTGGACCCCAGTCACCCAATGACCAACTGTAGCAAGGTTAAAGCCTCTGCCATCAACAGTGTAAGAATGGCAGCAGTTTATATATTCCCCTTAAAAACCAATAGGTGAATTTTAATTGGCTGTTGTAGGCTCCACCCACTTTCCTGAATCTTAATCTCATTCACCCAGTGACTGTGTGTGCCAAGTTTGAGAACCCTGCGATCAACAGTCTAAGAATGGCAGCCATTTAAATTTTCCCTTTAAAAATGAAAGGCTGAAATTTGATTGGCTGTGTTATGCTCTGCCCACTTTTCCTGCATTTGTAACTTCGGTCACCAAAGGACCAAGTGTGGGGACTCAGGATTGATTACTGTGAGAATGGCAGCCTTTCCCATTAACATGAATGGGTGAAAGCTGATTTTCTGTTTGTAGCTCCGCCCAGGTGTGCAGGGGGGAAGTGAGACCCCCAGAACATATCATCCCAGGTAGTATGGGATCTGTATACCAAGTTTCGTTCAAATCGAATGAGCCATTTTCAAGTGATCTCGGCACATACATACATCCGTTTTTATATATATTACGGCCAGCACCACGAAGTGTGGCCACTTCGGGTTCTGGCTGGTCAATGTGCGAACTGGCCGCTGCGCTGCAGCCAATGTTAGAAATGGAATGTTTCCCTGTGAAGATTAATGTGTTTTCTGGCCGTCTCTGGCCAAATGTAGCAAAAGTTACTTAATTGAACAAAATGAAGCCAGCGGCTTCCGTTCTCTCTCCTCTCCACCCCAATACTAGCTGCCGGGTGGGGAGGGGGGAGACATGTGTCCCCCAGAGTCGTTTGTCGCGGCAGGCAATCCTGCCGTTCCTGCAGAGCGGGTGCTGGCAGAAGCGATGTCTGCAGCCTCCCTGCTCTGCTTCCCTGCAACCACGAACGACTCTGGGGGGGACACGTGTGCCCATAGGAGAGAGAGAGAGAGAGAGGCAGGGGGAGGAGAGATAGCTGAAGGTAGGCTTCATCCGTTACATTGCCCCTAGCTTCATTTCATTAAATTAAGTAATTTTTGCTACATTTGGCCAAAGACAGCCAGAAAACACATTAATCTTCACAGGGAAACATTCCATTTATAACATTGGCCGCAGCGCATCGGCCAGTTCGCACATTGGCCGGCCAGAACCCGAAGTGGCCACACTTCGGGTTCTGGCCGTTACATACATAGATAGATAGATTGTTTTGGCTTCGCCCTCTTTTTGTAAGCTTTCGGGCTCCTAGCATCAAAAATGTGTGAATAGAAGCAGTTTATCCAGCAAAGAAACCTGATTGGCTGTTTGTGGCACCGCCCCTTTAGTAAATTTGAATCCCCATTACCCATTGATCGACTGTAGCAGGTTTGAGGCCTCTGGCATTAACAGTGTAGCAATGGTAGCAGTTTAAAGGGACTCCGAGCAGTAACAAAAATCAAAATCTGAACTTACCTGGGGCTTTCTGCAGCCCACCGCAGGTCGGGAGGTCCATTGGCGTCCATCTGGCTCTTCTCCCAGGCCCTGGTCAGAAATGGCTCCCGGCGACACTGGGCTCCTTCCTGAAAGGTGACATCAGTCGTCACCACGCTGGCCGCCTCGCGTCATCACAGCGGCCGGTGTGACAGTACTGCGCATGCACGGTTTAATCGCGCATGCGCAATACTTTCACACCGGCTGCCGTGATGACGACTGAGGTCACCTTTCAAGAAGGAGCCCGACACTCGAGCCCAGTGTCGCCGGGAGCCATTTCTGACCAGGGCCTGGGAGAAGAGCCAGATGGACGCCGGGGGACCTCCTGACCTATGGTGGGCTGGAGAAAGCCCCAGGTAAGTTCAGATTTAGATTTTTGTTACTCCTTGGAGTCCCTTTAAATAATTCCCTTGAAAATGAATAGGTGAATTTTGATAGGCTGTTGTAGGCTCCACCCACTTTTCTGAATATAATCCCAGTCACCCAGTGATCAACTGTGCCATGTTTGAAAACCCTGCGATTAACAGTCTAAGAATGACTGCAGTTTACATTTTCCCATTGAAAATGAAGTACTGAAATTTGATTGGCTGTTTTTATGCTCTGCCCACTTTCCCTGTGACCAACTGTGCCAAGTTTGGGGACTCTGGTTTTATTGCTGTGAGAATGGCAGCCTTTTACATTTTTTCCATTGATGTGAATAAGTGAAATTTTATTGGCTGTTTGTGGTTTTGCCCAGGTGTAAGGGGGACCACGACACACCAGACCCCCAGAACATAATAACAAAAGTAGTAAAGGATATGTTGAAATCAGTCAAATTCCCTTTCAAAAATAAGTTATTTTTGAATGGCAGTTGTAGGCTCCACCCACTTTCCTAAATGTAAAGGGAAATTGAAGAGAGAGGTATATGGAGGCTGACATGTTTATTTCCTTTTAAGCAATACCAGTTGCCTGGCAGCCCTGCTGATCCTCTGCCTCTAATACTATTAGCCATAGCCCCTGAACAAGCATGCAGCAGATCAGGTGTTTCAGACTTTAAAGTCTGATCTAACAAGACTAGCTGCATGCTTGTTTCTGGTGTTATTCAGATACTACTGCAGAGAAATAGATCAGCAGGGCTGCCAGGCAACTGGTATTGATTAAAAGGAAAGCACCTGTTAGTCTTACCGGTAACGGTGTTTCTGTACAGCAGCTGGGATACCCTCTGAGTGATGGCTCCGCCCATCCTCTGGGGAAACACAAAAAAGAAAGTATAAAAAGCTCCCGCCCCCCTCCAACCTCAGTGTATAAAAAGTAAAAGACCGAAACACCGGGAGAAGAGGAGCGAAGCACCTCCTAGTGACCCACTCAAGACAGAAGACAGGTATAAGGAAGTGCGACAGGCAAAGGGAGGGTAGTAGACGGTATCCCAGCTGCTGTACAGAAACACCGTTACCGGTAAGACTAACAGGTGCTTTCTCATGTCCATCAGCTGGGATACCCTCTGAGTGATAAACAAGTAACACACCCACCTAGGGAGGGACTACTGCCTGTAGCACCTTTCTGCCAAATGCCAAATCCTGTTGCGATAATACATCCACTCTGTAGTGCTTGATAAAAGTGGAAGGACTCGCCCAGGTAGCCGCTTGACATATCTGTTGAATCGAGGCCCCAGCTCTCTCTGCCCAAGATGTTGACAATGATCGTGTAGAATGAGCCTTGATGGTGGAGTGGAGTCTGAGACCTTATATGCTAGAGAAATACTTTCACAAACCCATCTCGCTAAAGTCTGTCTAGATGCCTGCTGGCCCTTATTTTTCACCGAAAAAAGAATAAATAAATGAGAAGACTTCCTAAATTCTCTTGTCCTCTCTAAATATGCCAGGATTGCTCTCCTAACATCTAAGGAATGAAATTCAGCTTCTTTCGCACAGGAAGGATTGCTGCAAAAAGAAGGTAAAACAATATTCTGGGTACGATGAAAATCCGAAGACACCTTAGGTAAGTAATTGGGATCTAAACGTAAAACAACCTTGTCTGGAAAAATGGTAAGAAAAGGGTCTTTAATTGAGAGAGCCTGAAGATCCCCCAGGCGTCTGGCCGACGTAATCACCACCAAGAAGGCGACTTTCAAGGTAAGAAATTTAAGTTCAATTTCTTCCATAGGTTCTAAAGGAGTCCTGGTTAAAACATTCAAAACTAAGGATAAATCCCACTGCGGCAAAACTTTTTGCCTTACCGGGGTGGATTTTTGGACTGCGCGAAAAAAATCCTTCAACAATCTTTCCTGTGCCAAAGGTCTGTCCAGTAATATTGACAAAGCTGAGCACTGAACTTTTAAAGTGTTTAAGGCCAACCCTTTTTCTAGACCCTCTTGTAAAAAATCTAGAATTACTGCAATCTCATTCTGATTTCTGTTATTGGAGGAACACCAAGACAGATAAACCTTCCAAGTCTTCCTATAAATCTTATGGGTAACTGGCTTCCTGCATTTGAGAAGTGTTTCAATCACTTTCTCCGATACACCCTTATTTTTTAACATCACCCTCTCAGGGTCCAGGCTGAGAGCTTGAATAGCTCCGGTCTGGGATGCCACAATGGACCCTGCTTCAATAGATCTGGTGTGACTGGTAGTCTCAGGGGTGGTTGAACCGAAAGACTGAGAAGAGTGGAGAACCATACTCGCTTGGGCCAGGCTGGGGCTATCAAAATTAGATTTGCCTTCTCTTTCTGCAATTTCTCCAACACTTGTGGAAGCAACCTGAGAGGAGGAAAAGCATAGGCTAGGCTGAATGTCCAAGGGATTGATAGGGCATCCAGCCCCAGAGAATTTGGACAATCGTGGATCGAGAAGAATTGCGGAAGCTTTGCGTTTTTTGGGGAGGCAAAGAGGTCTATCTCCGGCTTCCCTAACCTTTCCGTGACCCAGAGAAACATTTCTGGATTCAATTCCCATTCTGCATGATCCACTTCGTGGCGACTTAAATAGTCCGCCTCCAGGTTCAAAATGCCTTTGACATGGACCGCTTCTAATGACAAGAGATTTTCCTCTGCCCAAGCCAGAATTTCTGCCGTCAGTTGCCCCAGTATCATCGATCTGGTTCCCCCTTGCTTGTTGATATACGCTATTACTGATACATTGTCCGAAAAAATGAGAACATGTCTGTAAAGGATCATGTTCTGGAAGGCTAAAATCGCCTCCTTTACTGCCTGCAGTTCTCTGAAATTTGATGCTTTCTTGGCTATTGGTCTGGACCATCTCCCTTGCGCATGATGTCCCATTGCTGTGGCCCCCCATCCCCAGGCACTGGCATCTGTATGAATTCTTACCGGATCTGATTGTCTCCAGATCCTCCCTTGCATTAAATGTGTGGTTTGCAACCACCAGTGAAGACTTTGTTTCACATATGCTGGAACTTGTACTGACTGATCTAACGTTAGTTGCGACTTGTCCCACGTCTGCAACAACCAATTTTGAATAGCACGACTGTGTGCCTGTGCCCAAGGAACCGCTGGAATGGAAGCCGTCAACAGACCCAACACCTTCATTATCTGTCTGATTTCCATCTCTTGAAGCAATAACAGCTCTCTTATTGCCTCCTGAAATTTCTCTATCTTCCCTGTAGTGAGACAAATCCTTTCTCCCACTGAGTCTATCACATACCCTAGAAAAACAATGGACTGGGTTGGATTTAGATTCGATTTTTGATAATTCAGAATCCACCCCAAACGCGATAAAATCTGAATCACCAAGTCTCTGTGTATTCTGACCCTCTCCTCTGAATTGGCAAAGATGAGAAGGTCGTCTAGGTAAGGAACAATCATTATCCCCTGTTGTCTTATCACCTTCATGACCTCCGATAACACTTTCGTGAATATTCGGGGGGCCGAGGCAATCCCGAACGGTAGGGCCTGGAATTGAAAATGGTAGGTTTGCCTCTCTATTCGTACCGCAAATCTGAGGAATTTTTGGTGGGAATCTGCAATCGGAATGTGCAGATAAGCGTCCTGTAGGTCTATCGACACAAAGAATTCCCCTCCTTGTAGAAGAGACCTTACAGAGTATATGTTTTCCATCCTGAATCTTTTGTATACCAGAAACGGATTCAGGGACTTTAGATTCAGTATAAACCTGAATTCTCCGTTTGCTTTGGGAACTAGAAACACATGAGAGTAATATCCTTTTAGCTCCTGAATTCGAGGAACTGAAACAATTACTCTTTTTGCAATTAACTTGTCTATCTCCCTTATCAGACCTCTGGCTTTGATCTGATCTTGAGGAAGTTTGTTTATGAATACCCTGGGAGGAGGACGAACAGAAAATTGGGGACGATATCCTTCTCTTATAATTTTCAAAATGAACGGATCTGGTTCGATTGCTTCCCACTCTGACTGAAAATAAAGAAGCCTTCCTCCCACGGGCAAAAAGTCATTTGTTGTCTTTGGGGGGATTTGGTTTTGCAAGCGGAAACCCTCCCCTGCCTTTACCCCCCGGAAAGGACCATTTCCTTTGCTGAGGCTGATTTTTTGGCTGTTCCACTATCGGTTTTTTGAAAAGACCCTGAGGCCTACTTTTAAAACTTTTCCGCTTGGTCGGAAATTGTTTGCCTTCCTCCGCAGATCTAGAAAGGACCTCATCTAATTCTTTCCCAAATAAAAGTTCACCTGAAAAGGGAATGGCACATAACTTGTTTTTGGAGGTTAAATCACCCTCCCAAGTTTTTAGCCATAAGGCTCTTCTGGCTGCGTTAATAAGTGCCGTAGTTCGCGCTGAAATACGAACTATTTCCACTAATGCATCCGCCAGAAAAGCTACCGATTTAAGGACTACTGGCAGGGACTTCACATAATCATTTAAGTCTGAACCTGATTTAATATGGGTTAGTAAATTATCCATCCATACCCTTAAATTGCGAGAAATACATGTAGCCGAAACACCTGATAAAAAGGCGAAGGACGCCGATTCCCAAGCTTTTTTAAGTAAGAGATCTATCTTTTTATCCATGGCGTCCTTCAGGACCCCCGCATCTTCAAAAGATAGATCCGAACCCTTGGAGTACTTTGATAAGGCTGCATCCAATTTCGGACACTTAATAAATTCATTGATATCATACTCCGAAAAGGGAAACTTCCTTTTTGCTGCTTTTGGAATAAAAAGTTTCCTCTCTGGTTCTTTCCATTGTGATCCAATAATTTCTTTGATTGACTGATGGAACGGAAAAACCCGACCTGACTGTTGGGCAAGACCCGAATAAACTAGATCCTGAGCTGACAACTCCTTTGGTGTCTCAGGAATCTGCTCCGTGGCGTAAACCGCCTTTAATAATTCATTAATATCGTCTGTACTACACAAAAATCTAGACGCCCTTTTTGTGTCATCCTCAGAGTCTTCTTCTGAAAAAACATTTTCACCCTCCTCTATCTCCGAAACATATTCCCTGCCCTCCAACTCTTCCTCCTCCTCCGCCTCTTCCCCTAGCCCAGGAATTAACGGAAAAGGTACTGGCGGTAGGCCAGGAGCAGGCGCAACTGGAACTGGGGGGTTTGTAGGAATAGGGGCAGGGGAAGCAGTGTCTGCCGCAGAAGAAGGCCCTTGAACAGCTACAGTGGTCGAAGTAGAGGGTAAGATAGACTCTTTAAATTTTTCTAAAGTATCATTCATATCTTTTTTAACTGATTTCATAATGTTCTTAAAAATAGAGGATGACTCAGAAGCAACCACTGCATCTATACATGCCTGACAAAGTTTTTGCATAGCTAGAAGACAGTTTAGTGAAACATTGGCAACATTTTTTAGACCTCTGTCGCCCTGCTGAACCTGTACTAGGTCCAGACTCCACTCTAGCCTGAAAAACATAACACAGGATAGAGGACTGATTAGGATTAACAAAATCATGCATCCCTCAGAAGAAACCAGGGATCAACGACCCCCACTCACCCCACCCTCAGCGTGTGCGTGACTTGCGGCTCCGCTGGATGAGGAAGATGCCGTGGATGCATTCAGGGCTGTGGAAGCAGCAGCCGGGACAGAAGATTCCTCCATAATGCTGCACCTCCACACGCCAGGCGTTTCTCTTAAAACCACGCCGTCCGCAATGCACTTCCGGCCCGCCTCCTATGACGACCTCCGGAACTGACATCACCGCCGGATGTCGTCATAACTCCCGAAATTGTCTTGCGCAGGAGGAAGGCGGCAGCCGGACAGCCCAATCCCACCCGTGGGCGTCTAGGCGTAATGGCGGTACCAGCGGCAGCTATCCGATGTCCCCGTCCTGCACCACCTCCAGCCACCAGGTACCCCGCTCCATGACCCTCTCACCCTCCGGCGAGGCCATAAAAAATAATAAAATGGGAGCTGCTTTCTTCCGTGTGTTTCCGGACGGAAACACAAATGAACTGAGGTTGGAGGGGGGCGGGAGCTTTTTATACTTTCTTTTTTGTGTTTCCCCAGAGGATGGGCGGAGCCATCACTCAGAGGGTATCCCAGCTGATGGACATGAGAAATAAATATGGCAGCCTCCGTATACCTCTTACTTCAGTTCCCCTTTAACTCACTAACTTGCTATGACCCAAGTGAGTTAAGGCTTGTTTCCATATGTGCGCTTTTAGCTGCGCTAATGGAAAAGCGATCGCAGGGACAGCAGACAGAGCATAGGCTGCACTCTCTAAAGGTTCCATACATGCCCTGCAATTCCCCTCTGAATTGCAGCACATGGTTGCACACATTTTGAGGCGATTGGGCCTGTGATTCCCATTCATTATAATGAATGGGATCACAAGTGCTGCCTGATAACCGTCTCAAAAAATACCACAGTATACAGTATTACACATTTATTTGGACTTGCCCCACTACCTCTGCATACACACGGTTAAGCCACCGGGAGATTTGGGCGCAGGGTAAAGCTGTAAAACGGCTCACGCTGCTACTGTAAAAGTCCTGGCGGCGTTAATTACTATTCTCCTCCAGGTCACCATGGATGGGGACGGCATCCAACTTACACACAGAGTGCTGCTGTAGCCGTAATGCCTAAGGCGGCACCGGATATGCCTAGATCTCCGGTGTTGTTTTTACAGAGCCTACACTTCCTCACCCCCCCCCCCCCCATGGTAGCCAGGTATAGGTGCCTCCAGTATAAGTAGCGTAGGGATAGTTGCCCCAGTATAGGTAGCCAAGAATAGGTGCCCCATTATAGGTTAGCCAGGTAGGTACCCCCAGTATAAGTAGCCAGGAATAGGTGCCCTCCGTATAGGTAGCCAGTAATAGATGCCTGCAGTATAAGTAGCCAGAAATAGATGCCTGCAGTGTAGGTAGCCAGGAACAGGTGCAACCAGTATAGGTAGCCAGGTGAAGGGGAGGATGCAGCAACAAGTTACATGACTCATGAATGGTTAGTGGTAGTACATGAATCCCGGCGATGTGAGTACGTTTACCCCTGCTGCTCTTCATGCGCCCGCCGCTCCATCCCCCATCGAAAACCGGTAAAACATGATTGTGCATGGTATGATTACCACGCACAATCAAACTGCAGTATACTGCAGCACACCTATTCGGTACCAGCAGCCTCTGGGGCCTACCGATGTCACGCCACACGGAATCTCTGCCACTGCCAATGACTGCTCTCCCATTGCTGAAGCACACTCGCTCTGTGAGCCAATGAGATTGGGTCACAGTGATCACAGGGTCAGGAGCCAATGAAATCGGCTCCTGGCTGGCTCACTGAGCTCTGCTGTCATACAGACAGCAGGACGAGTCAGCTGTAGCGGCATGATGGGCGGTAGTGCCTGGCGGGCTAATTGAAATCTACATCCTGGTAGGGATAACAGCTCCCAAAACAGGGCATAGATTTCAATAAGCACAGTCAAGAAACAGTTAAACTACGTAGTTTCTTTTTCCCAGGTAATGTCATTTGAGCGATGTCACTAGTTTGTGTGCGCGGATTTTAATCTAGCATATGTACAGACCTTCAGGATGACTCTTTAGACACAGAAACACTCAAGCAGAGAATTGAAGACAGACACCCCCGAATGATGGACTGATTTTTGTTTATTACTTGACGGTGTGTGTATCATTACATACCGGTAATCATTGATTAATGAATGCAATCACTAAAAGTTCTACGACTAAAGTCAGCCAATGAGATCCAGCTTAAAAAACAAACCGACAAACTGAATATGATGCATGTTACTGACTGGCTGATTAAGGCCAAACGCAAGTTTTAAAAAGAGATTCTCCAAATAAAATAATTTAATAGATCTCCAGGACCTTAAAATCTGTAGATCAGGAAAGGTCTCTGTGCGTCGCACCTGTCTGTGTGTGTCCAGCTGTCCTGTAACCACTCCCAGCAAGACAGATGTCAGGGAGCTCCACCCACATTTCCACAGCTGTCTGCAGTGCAGCTTGTAGGAGGTGGAGCATGCAGATATCTGTGTATGCCCAGCTGTTCTATTCCCACTCCCACCAAGACAGATGTCAGGGAGCTCCGCCCACATTTCTACAACTGCAGTGCAGCTTGTGGGAGGCTGAGCATGCAGATATCTGTATGCCCAGCTGTCATATTCCCACTCCCACCAAGACAGATGTCAGGGAGCTCCGCCCACATTTCTACAACTGCAGTGCAGCTTGTGGGAGGCTGGGCTTGTGGTTATCTGTGTGTCCGGTAGTCCAAATCCCACTTCCAGCAAAAGATGTCAGGGAGCACCGCCCACATTTCTACAGCTGTCTGCTGTGCAGCTGGTAGAAGGCGGGGCATGCAGGTATTTGTGCATCTATCTCTATTTTTATTAGAATACAAATATAGCCATGTGTGTACAAAAAAAAAAAAAGTCTATGCGGGTAGAGTTCATGGTTTACCCTCGATGTATATATTATCTCCTTACGTGTGGAATTTACACGCACAATGGTGGTTTTTGAAACTGGTCCATTGATGGAGACCCAACTGTCTTGACAACCAATCAAGGAGACCGGTTCCTCTTTGGAATGTACTAACGATCCAAAGCTTAGCAAGACAAAGCATGTCTCCTAACAAATGATATGGAAGTTCTAAAGGGATGATAAGCTGCTGCACAACAATATGGCAGCTCTCTGGGAACTCTCTCTAGAACAGTGATGGCTAACCTTGGCACTTCAGCTGTTATAAAACTACAAATCCCATCATGCCTCTGCTTACCCGAGTTATGCTTAGAGCTGTCAGAGTATTGCAATGCCTCATGGGACTTGTAGTTCCTCCACAGCTGGAATGCCAAGGTTAGCTATCACTGCTCTAGAAGATGGCTTCCTCTGGTTCCAATATGGTTTGTGACTATGAAAGATTTTTATTTCAATTTAATGAATATGTCTTGGCTTTCAAACTATATAGCTGCACAGCAGTTATATATAGAGATCTGTCTCAACATTGGATGCCTCCTAATGGTTGAGGCCAACCAATAAGATGGCTGCTGAAGAGAAGGGCGTGGCTGCCGCTTATACACAGAATTGATCTTCCTCGCATCATTTTACCTGGCAACACTAACGAGCACCAGCCACCTACAGACGGCACTCGCACTCCGAACCTCTTTAATATGAGCAACATAACCGCATGAGCCGCCTCTGCTGCCAGTTAGGCTTGTTCTATACATGTTACCCAGGCAACTGGCAGAAGAGGGGCTGCAGAGGAAAAACAAAATAAAAAGCGCATAAGAATAAATTAAATTAAATATCTATAGACAGCGACAGACATGGAGAATGAGACAGTTAACAAAAATACATCCAGTTACTGAGATGCTACACTACAGGAAGGCAGTTATGCTGAGTGTTAAAACCACCATTATTTACAAGATTCACAAGCTGTGCAGGCGACTAAAGGCCAAACGTGTTCTCGCCGCTGTAGGCCACATACAGGAAGCCATCTTCGTCCTTCTCTTTCTCATACAGCTGTCCCATGGTTAGGCTGAAAAAGAAGCACAGAAGGTTCCGTCAGCTGAGGAGGAATACAGGAGTACAGCAACACACCATCAGCAGATGTAGTAGCAGTAGAGTGTTGTACCCTGTCAGTCATCAGTAAAAGCTATACGTTTTGAATCATTAAAAGAATAAGAGTAAGCTTCCGGTTGTGCCGCCTTCTTCAGACTTCAATCCTGTATGCTTACAAGACGATGTGTGTTTAACTACAGTGTCCTCCTACTTCCCACAAACCTACTAATGAGTTAACAGATTCCCCCTAAAACAAGACTGTGGTAGGGATTAGATTGTGAAACAGGGCATGATAATAGTCATCGGGGAGGGAGGAGAGTGTCTGGGGACTCCTCTCCTCCCCATTCCAGGGACCCCCTGATATGCTGTCCTGTGTTACTGCTGAGAAGCACATCACTTTCTCCAGTGGCCGGGCCCATGCTCCTCCTCTCTCTTTACTGCAGACTAATGCTGTGAAGCTTTGTACCTCCGTACAATTTTAAGCAAGCAGTACAGAGGCTGCCCATTGTATTGAGGTGGAGTTGGAGTGTTTAGCATGAGTAGAGTTTAGTAGGGAGGCAGAAGCAGAACATAAAGTGGTTGGGAAAGACCTATGAAGGTGGAGTTGGAGTGTTCAGCTGAAGCAGGGAGGCACAACAGGAAGTTACTGAGAAGACATAAGTCTGGAATGTAGAGTTAGAATGTTTAGCAGGATCAGGGTAGCAGTAGCAGAGCAGGGAGTGGCTGGGAAGACATATGGAGGTGGAGTTGGAATGTGTAGCAGGAGCAGAGTGGAGTCAGGCAGCATTAGTAGAGCAGGCAGTGGTTGGGAAGACATATGAAGGAGGAGTTGGATTGTGTAGCAGGAGCAGAGAGAAGCAGGGATGCAGCAGCAGAGCAGGAAGGGGCTGGGAAGACATATGGAGGTGGAGTGTGTAGCAGAATGGCGCAGGGCAGCAGTAGCAGAGCAAAACGCGGCTGGGAAGACGCATGAGGGTGTTGTTGGAGTTGGATTATTTACAGAAGTACAGTGGAGCAGAGCAGAAAGTGGCTGGGAAGACAGATGAAGGTGGAGTTGGAGTGTTTAGGAGAAGAGTGGAGCAGGGCAGCAGCAGCAGAGACGGAAGTGGCTACAGAGACATATGAAGGTGGAGTTGGGGGTGTAACAGAAGCAGGACAGCAGTAGCAGAGCAGGAAGTGGCTGAGGAGACCTGAAGTTGGAGTGTTTAGCAGGGACAGAGTAGAGCAGGCAGTGGCTGAGGAGACATATTAAGGCAGAGTTGGATTTTTAGCAAAAGTACATAGCAGCAGAGCAGGCAGTGGCTGGGAAGACCTATGGAGGTGGAGTTGGAGTGTGTAGCAGGAGCAGGCAGCAGTAGCAGAGCAGGAAGTGGCTGGGAAGACATATGAAGGTGGAATTGCAGTGTTTAGTAGAAGAGTGGGGCATGGCAGCAGAAGAGCAGGAAGTGGCTAAGGAGACAGTGGAGTTAGGTGTGTAGCAGAAGCAGAGCAGATGTAGCAGGAATTGGCTGGTGGACAGTGGAGCAGGGAGACAGTAGCAGAGCAGTAAGTGGCTGGTGTATAGAATTCGGGCTTCTGAGCAGACTATGCATGTAAACAATAAAAGGTGCTGCAGTGTTACATGCAACATCAGAAACAAAGCTAAGAACACACATTAGTAGCATCACTGATGAGGGAGGAGTTGTAAAGCCATATTTACATATTATCTGCATGTACTTTCCTTACACAGTAATGTCAGTTACAGTATGATCCTATCCAGAGTGACAGAATGAGATGCCACGCAGCGCGGGAATCTCACCTGGACTGTGGCACAGTCTTGTCTACAAACAAGAAAATGGCTTTTTCTGAAGGCAGCTGTATGCGTTTCCTGATGATCCACATGAACTGGGCCACGGTGATGTCAGATGGAACCAGATATTTCCGCTTATCGATGTCCACGATCTGTGAGCCGGACACCTTCTCCACAATCACCTGAGCAGAAACAGGAAACCTTTATCAAGTAAAACAAGAACATCGGCACTTTTCTTATGTTTGCGCTAACCCTTTCCTTGGTCTCCACAACTTAACCTGGGGTGTCCAGAATGAAGAATAGTCTACATATTCCACTGACAGCAGATCTGCTTTAGTTAGGTCTCCTTGCAAAAGACCTGAATGTCATGTTGAAAATGGTGGTCACATGACCTATATAAGGTGGGAGGAGGCACCCCAATGCTTCTTCTGGTTAATGAATCAGTGCTGCGATCTACAAAGGCCTTAATTCACTAAGATCATGCTGGAGATAATAAGGCAAGAGAAAACTTACCTCCACACAGTAAGAGAGTTATCTTACCACCTCTGTAGTTAATTTACCTCCTCTGTAGTTAATTTACCTCCTCTGTAGTTATTTTCACACGCAGTTAATGAACAGCATGTCTTTAACTCTGGAGTTATTTTAAGGATTAAAGAGTTAACTTAAAGACAGAAGAGTTAACTTTAGGTTTGCCTGAGGTAAAATGTTTCCTGAATACTACATGCCTTATCACCATGGTAACAACTCTAAAAGAGGTATTAAAGACAGGAGATATGTTTAGTGAATTGAGGCCATAGACACTGTTCATTAACCTGAAGAAGCAGTGTATCCCAAGAAACGCGTTGTTATATTGATGGCCAATAAACTATTTCTTAACCATCATATTGAGGTAAGACTGTCATACCACAGTTTACTACCATCATACTATAGTCTAATTCCCCTATTCAGGAGTAATCCATGTAACCCACACTGGATACAGTCGACCTTTTCCTTGCAGTGCGACCCGGGTCTAGAAGAGGACTCTCCATCCAAGTGGAGATGGTTTTCTCCACCTGCGTGTAAAAGTGGTGGCCTAAAAGCAACCCACGTTTGTAAGTAGAAGTATTTGCTTTGGTTACTCTCCCTATTCCTGAAATACTACACCAGATTGGCGCTCTTGGTCTTCCCTGTCTCTGCGATTCAAAGATTGAATTTCTACCCACCGGACATCCCACAAGGTCACATGATGTATGCTCTCTAATAGCTTGAATGCTCTCCCTCTGTGTGTCTCTGACGTCACATATCTGGCCTATCTTCATGCAATTGCATCAGTGCAATGGGTTGGATCAGAGTGAGGCTGGGTGTGTCCTAAAAATCTATGTATTGTTTACTGTAGGAGGATAATTGAGGGGGTAAGGAGGCTGTTTCGGGTGTTTTTTTCTCATTTTTGCCAGCAGCAATAAATTAATAAGCCCTAACATAGTGAATAATTTTTAGCAGAGATCTGCTGTTCTCTTCTTCAGCTTTTTGACAGGTCTGTCTGCCCCCTCCTCTATGGGCTCTATCTAAAGGTACCAATACATTTGAATAGATTTGACATTAGACTAAAGTGAATCCGAGGTGAAAATAAACAGATAAACAATTATATTTTTCCTCCTACTCCTAAAAAATGTTTTTTTTTTTTAAGTATCCCAGGGTTGTCGTTTTTTATATTTAAACATTTACAAAGTAGGTAGAATGTTGTACTGTCTCTAATCAGTGGCAGCCTATTAAGTGTCCCGGAGTTAGAAAAAGGTCAATAGTTCATGTATTTTATTTCTTCCTGCCTTCAGAAGGTGAATTCTGCCATGAAAACATTTATGGCTGTAATTTACTTATTAACGATATGTATTAAATTATGGACAAGACAGAAGCCGTCACTTCCATGCCTAGAAATTAGCTCTTTCAGGCAGCAAAATAAAGCAAGTAAAACAGCCTGGTTATTAATGTGTTTTGTACTGTACAGACACAGATTTATCTCATGTCACCTCAGGTACACTGTAAAGAAGGCCTTTGTGATCAATGGCGGTTTGTTGTATTGTTGGAACACTGATCAGGATTGGCTGCTCTCCATGCACAGGCACGAGAGCTATGAATTGCTGCCCCAATATTATCAATATTAGATCTGATTCCTGGATAGTGATGGTCAATGAGATGCAACCAGATCCAAGTTGATGCAGAATTATGCAAATTTGAATGTTAATATGTGCTAGACCAGTCAAATACTACTTTGGCTTCATATGGTCCATTTACAAGATGCATACATTTGCATAACTCTGCATCAACTTAAGAGTATTTTGCATCTCATTGACGATCCTTCGTGTTAGACAAGGGAAATGAACAATATCAGGAAGGTACGACTGTCTCTCCTATCTACCAGGAAAGGCAAAGTGCGTGGCCAGCTAGTAGCCATTTTATTTCAGTGATGACATCTTCAGGCAAACCCCGCCTACAGTCAGGCAGCAGACAGTGATGTCACCTTGCACACTCCTTTCAGAGCAGAATAGTGGGCGTGTACATGACCATTACTGTGTGACCCCCAGCAGGTAAATGCATAACATGGGTTGGAAGCTGAGCTTGGGCAGATTGTACAGAAGGGACGAGGAAATAATCCTAAACACAGGTGATCAGTCTGAGACATGGTTGAGATGAATAGTAACAAGTGTGCAGAACAGCAGCCTTAGTGTGAAACTGCCTGCAGGATTTCTCAAGAGCCGCCCCTACCCTCTGCAACTCCCTTCCACCGCCTATCAGACTTGCTCCCTCCTACAACACATTCAAGCAAGCCCTCAAAACCCACCTCTTTAGGATAGCCACCTACCACCAACCACACATTAACTCTACTGAATATTTATTCCACAGCCCTACCTAGTTTGTCCACTCCCCCCCCCCCCTTCCCAGTTGTAAGCCTTTGGCAGGGTCCTCCCTTTCTGAGTGTATTTTACATGCTCCTTTCTTATGACTGCCTCGTACTTGTATTACTGGGCCTGCCTAACCAGCCCAAAATTCCATAATCTTGTACCTTGTTTGCCTTGTATAGCTTTGCCTGATGTTATTTAACCACTTAAGGACCGCATGAGTTTTCTATGATCTGTGCTGGGTGGGCTCTTCAGCCCCCAGCACAGATCGTGTGGCAGGCAGGGCGATCAGACTTCCCCCCCCCTTTTTTCCCCACTAGGGGGATGTCCTGCTGGGGGGGTCTGATCGCCGCCGGCTATCTGTGTGTAGCGGGGGGGCTCCTCAAAGCCCCCCTCCGCAGAGCTATTCCGCCTCCCTCTCTTTCCCTCCCTCTCCTCTCCATGGGCGGTACAGGACGGCGATCTGTCCTGTACCGCCTCTGATAGGCTTCAGCCTATCAGACGGCGGCGATCCCCGGCCAGAGGCAGAGGATCGCCAATCTCCTTTACGGCGCTTTCTTCCCCGGGTGTTTACATTTCGCCTGCAAGCCGCGATTGTACTGAAATGGAACAGCCACTCGAACGAGTGTTGGCTGGTCGTCAAGTGGATAACCTTGGTACCTTTGTATCATATGTATTTATCGTCTAGCGCTGTGTAATATGTTGGCGCTTTATAACTACATTAAATAATAATAACTCATCAGCCTGGGAAAGGTGACATCAGGAACAAAAAGACAATGAAATATGGCAGAATCAGTAATCCATAAGAAGCATGAATCAGGTGTTCAGTTCCCTGAGTAACTGCTAAACAGACTTCCCTATAAGGCAGCATTTGTTCCTGCAATACCTGCACAGATTACTTCCAGACAATGCTTAGTAATTGTGTCACTGCTGTCTCCTGTATCTGAGGAATGAGGACATCTTGCTATACACAGAGCTTCTCTACAGACTTGCCCACTGGGACACACTCAGCAGCATTAAATCAAACAGGATTAATTATTCATGTGTACAAGAATATCTACACCACATACAGGGAGAGCATTTACCATCTAAGGGAATGCGAGGAGGTGCAGGCTGTCCCATCGCTAGAAATCATCACCAACACTAAGCTGCCTCCCTGCGTTACCACAAGCGCATGTACCACCGTGACCTACAGAAATAGCTGGTTCTAAACTTTGAGGTCACTGCTTCCCATACACAGGGCTGTGGAGTCGATACAAAAATCATCCAACTTCAACTCCTCAGTTTATGAAACCACTGACTCCAGATACCCAAAATGGCTCAGACTCCGACTCCTTAGTCTAATACTTACCAGGGCTGTGGATTTGGCACAAAAATCATCCGACTCCGACTACCCAGTTTATGAAACCGACTCCAGGTACCCAAAATTGCTCCGACTCCTCGACTCTGACTCCAACTCCACAGCCCTGCATACCAACCGACTAAATTCTCAGTGATGTCACTGGTCCCTAGTGATTGGATAGGCTACATTTTCAGTGATGTCGCTAGTCTCTAGTGAATGGATAGGCTACATTCTCAGTGATGTCACTGGTCTCTAGTGAATGGATAGGCTGCATTCTCAGTGATGTCGCTAGTCTCTAGTGAATGGATAGGCTGCACTCTCAGTGTTGTCACTGGTCTCTAGTGAATGGATAGGCTGTATTCTCAGTGATGTCACTGGTCTCTAGTGAATGGATAGGCTGCATTCTCAGTTATGTCACTGGTCTCTAGTGAATGGATAGGCTGTATTCTCAGTGATGTCACTGGTCTCTAGTGAATGGATAGGCTGCATTCTCAGTGATGTCACTGGTCCATAGTGATTGGATAGGCTACATTTTCAGTGATGTCACTGGTCTCTAGTGAATGGATAGGCTGCACTCTCAGTGTTGTCACTGGTCTCTAGTGAATGGATAGGCTGCATTCTCAGTGATGTCGCTAGTCTCTAGTGAATGGATAGGCTACATTCTCAGTGATGTCACTGGTCTCTAGTGAATGGATAGGCTGCATTCTCAGTGATGTCGCTAGTCTCTAGTGAATGGATAGGCTGTATTCTCAGTGATGTCACTGGTCTCTAGTCAATGGATAGGCTGCATTCTCAGTTATGTCACTGGTCTCTAGTGAATGGATAGGCTGTATTCTCAGTGATGTCACTGGTCTCTAGTGAATGGATAGGCTGCATTCTCAGTGATGTCACTGGTCTCTAGTGAATGGATAGGCTGCATTCTCAGTGATGTCATTGGTCTCTAGTGAATGGACAGACTGCATTCTCAGTGAGGAATCCGAGGAGGAACCGCACACCACTGTGGAGGTGCTGGACCTGAGTAACAGTCAATGATAAATCCAGAAGGTCCGCACACTCATATGTAGACCAAGTCTGCTGTTTTATACAAAAAACGTGACACAATTCCATTCCATAACCAACGATTAGTTTCGGGTCCCGAGTGGTCCCCTTTGTCAAGGTAAACACACAGAATACTAACACCTGTGTGTTTACCTTGATAAAGGGGACCCCTTGGTCTCTAGTGAATGGATAGACTGCATTCTCAGTCATGTCACTGGTCTCTAGTGAATGGATAGGCTGCATTCTCAGTGATGTCACTGGTCTCTAGTGAATGGATAAGCTGCATTCTCTCTGATGTCACTGGTCTCTAGTGAATGGATAAGCTGCATTCTCAGTGATGTCACTGGTCTCTAGTGAATGGATATGGGTATCCCTAAATCCCCGTGTGACAGCTTTTTTCCACATATCTGTGATCTGTAGGTTATGGCTGTTCAGGTTTCTTCTTTGAATTCCTCTCCTGCTCCTGTACACAGAGTGGAACAACGTCAGACCAGACTACAGATGTAGGAGTTCAGCTTCCACACAGATACAAGCAGCAGTGAGAGACCTGCTTGGACACGCCCAGGGAAGCTGGCAGGGCCAGAGGTTGGCGAGATGGTGTACACTACAGAATACAGAAGACTGTGTCTGGAAACAACTAGTGGTTGGGAGGGGGTTCTCCTATCTTTTCAGGGGGATAAACCAGCAGTTAGAATAATGATGTTTGTAATTTGGGTCTTCATGTAATACATTTATGTAATTCATTTACTTATCCTCTGCTGTTATCCTGTAGCAGATAAACCCAGTAAAATTATCCTGAATAATTCATAAGCCATTAGATGAAACACAATGAAGGAGATAGAAAATCATTTTACCGGAACGCGGTCTGGATACTTGGCCCGGATTTTTGCCGACTCCACGCACCGGTGTTCTGAGATAAAACATAAAAAGTCCTGTTACTGCAGAATGACATAAAAGATACACACATACAGCAAACTGTCTGCCAGGCAACCAATCAGATGACAGCGGCCATATTCCTTTAAAGTGGCCATACATCAAGCGACTTGGTGGCCGATCGACCATCCAATTTGATATTACCGAATTGGATGAAAATCGGTGATGTCACAAGCATGCCCAATCAACGATTCGACTGATTTCGGGCCAAAACTGGTTGAATGTAATCGATCCGACATGCTGGGAAATCTTGGGCTGACATGGTTCATTCAGTATACGCGAATGCCACTGAACCCCCGGCCGACGCCCCCATTGTAAATGTCCCCTCGCATTAAAAGACTTTACCTGTCTGCTGATGCCCACTGGGGTATCCAAACATGTTCCATTTCCATGTGTGACCTCTCGCAAGAGCCCCACGTGCTATATTCTGGTACCCACGTAAGGCGGCAATCCTGAATTCAAGATGGCGCCGGACGGGTAGCCATGGCCGTACAGGGCTCTGGCCTTTCCTTTTAAATTTCTTTAAATTCTTACCTCTACCTGGGCAGGGGAATAATGATGTGCTCTCTCTGGTCCGGGGCCACTTTGCCGATCACCCAGCAGCACATGGGCTGCACATAGGCCATTCCTCTGCCTACCACGATTCAGGAGCTGCTGGCCCGATTAGACCCCGAAGCTGACACGTGCTGCACATGAGCCACTTTACCGCCGCAATCCAGGACCCACACCGCTTGCCTGACCAACAGGAATGCTGCCACTTCACTGCCGCAACCCGCCCGGGACCTGGCCTGACCTAAGAGGCACACTGCCGGATCCCCCAGCATGTGAGCCATGACGCTACCACCGATGCCAGGGAAACCAGACGCTAACAGGAGGACGCACATGGGCTGCTCCTCAGCCGCGGCCAGGGGAAGTCGGACTCCCGCTGCTCAAGTGATGCCCACGGACCATGGATGGCCTGCTCTCCTGCGGTTTCACTGCGTCCAACTGCAGTTCACCCACACAACAGGCCTAAACAGGCCTCACAGCCACACCATCAGGGCTGCTGCAGAGGTTCCATTGCAGCATCTCCAGCGGGACCCTTTCCAGGCCAGCAAGACCTCACAGTGCCGAGGGCAGATAAACACAGCCAGGAGGCTGTCAGGAAACTGAGTGTCGCTTCCCCCCCCCCCCCCCCCACCCTCTGACCCACCTTGCCGGACTAGGCCGCAAGCCTGAGGCTGGATTTCCGTACGCAGCCACAGAGGTGCCTCCAGCCATGCCACCAGGCCACTGCTGCAGCACCAGGACTCCCTTTTCTCTGCCACAGCACCAGGTCTCACTTTCTCTCTCTGCACTATTTCTTCCTTTGGCTTAATGCGGGCATTCGAAATACTGCAGAACAGCGAGCGCCGCAAGTAAGTGTGGTAGCTCCACTCACATAGCACTCGGATGACCACATTAGTACTTCTCTACTACGCTCCATGTCTGCTCTGTGCAACTTAATGTATGTTTTTATTACTCTATGCTGTATGTTACTATGTGTACCACTCTGTATATTACCAAGTGTCCACTGTACTGTACCTCCACCGACCCTATATGTGCCAAAAATAATTCCAGGTACAACCCCCGTTGTACTTGGCGAAATAAATGATTCTGATTCTGAAGATGTATAGGCATCGTGGTGGGGGACAGCAGACAGGTAACGTATTTTCATGAATGGGGGGCACATTTACATTAGGGGAGCAGTAACAGAGGGAGCAGGTCACAAAACAGATTCCCGAGAGAATTCATTCTGAAATCGATCAGAAATCAGCTTGAATGGGCAACCTTGGTAGTGCGGCACCCATATTTCAGAAGACTGCCAAAGGTTTTCGGGAAACCTCTGCCTGCATGGCTGCAGCCCACCCCTAGCTCGGCAGCTGAGCTGGGGGCAGGCTGCGGCCACGCTGGTGTGCGTGGCTAGTGCTAGGCAGTGATTTTGAAAAAAATTGACAGGACTGGTGGCAGAGCTATCACCTACCTAAAGGGAAGTATTTAACCCCGTACAGTGGTTTGCAAAAGTATTTGGCCCCCTTGAAGTTTTCCACATTTTGTCACATTACTGCCACAAACATGAATCAATTTTATTGGAATTCCACGTGAAAGACCAATACAAAGTGGTGTACACGTGAGAAGTGGAACATTTGGCCTGTGAGTTTAGGTAGAAGGCCTTGTCTTGGTAGGTTTACAGTTGTGCCATACTCCTTCCATTTCTGAATGATCGCTTAAACAGTGCTCCTTGGGATGTTCAAGGCTTTGGAAATCTTTTTGTAGCCTAAGCCTGCTTTAAATTTCTCACTAACTTTATCTCTGACCTGTCTGGTGTGTTCTTTGGACTTCATGGTGTTGTTGCTCCCAATATTCTCTTAGAAAACCTCTGAGGCCGTCGCAGAGCAGCTGTATTTGTACTGACAGATTACGCACAGGCGCACTCTATTTAGTCATTAGCACTCATCAGGCAAATGTCTATGGGCAACTGACTGCACTCAGACCAATAATTACGCACACCCCACTTTGCAGTTATTTATTTGTAAAAAATGTTTGGAATCATGTATGATATTCATTCCACTTCTCACATGTACACCACTTTGTATTGGTCTTTCACGTGGAATTCCAATAAAATTGATTCATGTTTGTGGCAGTAATATGACAAAATGTGGAAAACTTCAAGGGGGCCGAATACTTTTGTAAACCACTGTAACTCCCCCTGGTGACACAGTACACATGTGGTGTAGGTCATGCACCGGCTGCCTGGTATGGTGACACAGTACACATGTGGTGTAGGTCATGCACCGGCTGCCTGGTATGGTGACACAGTACACATGTGGTGTAGGTCACGCACCGGCTGCCTGGTATGGTGCCACAGTACACATGTGGTGTAGGTCACACACCGGCTGCCTGGTATGGTGACACAGTACGCCTGTGGTGTAGGTCATGCACCGGATGCCTGGTATGGTGAACAGTACACACACGTGGTGTAGGTCATGCACCGGCTGCCTGGTATGGTGACAAAGTACACACGTGTGGTGTAGGTCATGCACCGGCTGCCTGGTATGGTGACACGGTACACACGTGGTGTAGGTCATGCACTGGCTGCCAGGTAGTGACGGTACACACATGTGGTGTAGGTCATGCACCGGCTGCCTGCTATGGTGACAGTACACACATGTGGTGTAGGTCATGCACCGGCTGCCTGGTATGGTGACGCAGTACACACGTGGTGTAGGTCATGCACTGGCTGCCTAGTATGGTGACAGTACACACGTGGT
This sequence comes from Hyperolius riggenbachi, assembly GCF_040937935.1. Classification (NCBI taxonomy): domain Eukaryota; kingdom Metazoa; phylum Chordata; class Amphibia; order Anura; family Hyperoliidae; genus Hyperolius; species Hyperolius riggenbachi. The sequence goes on from NC_090656.1 coordinate 33,337,629, forward strand.
GTAGGTCATGCACTGGCTGCCTGGTATGGTGACTGTACACACGTGTGGTGTAGGTCATGCACCGGCTGCCTGGTATGGTGACAGTACACACATGTGGTGTAGGTCATGCACTGGCTGCCTGGTATGGTGACACAGTACACACATGTGGTGTAGGTCATGCACCGGCTGCCTGGTATGGTGACACAGTACACACATGTGGTGTAGGTCATGCACCGGCTGCCTGGTATGGTGACAGTACACGTGGTGTAGGTCATGCACCGGCTGCCTGGTATGGTGACACAGTACACACTTGTGGTGTAGGGCATGCACCGGCTGCCTGGTATGGTGACAGTACACATGTGGTGTAGGTCATGCACCGGCTTCCTGGTATGGTGACACAGTACACACTTGTGGTGTAGGTCATGCACCGGCTGCCTGGTATGGGGACAGTACACATGTGGTGTAGGTCATGCACCGGCTGCCAGGTATGGTGACAGTACACACGTGGTGTAGGTCATGCACCGGCTGCCAGGTATGGTGACAGTACACACATGTGGTGTAGGTCATGCACCGGCTGCCTGGTATGGTGACACAGTACACACTTGTGGTGTAGGTCATGCACCGGCTGCCTGGTATGGTGACAGTACACATGTGGTGTAGGTCATGCACCGGCTGCCAGGTATGGTGACAGTACACACATGTGGTGTAGGTCATGCACCGGCTGCCTGGTATGGTGACAGTACACATGTGGTGTAGGTCATGCACCGGCTGCCTGGTATGGTGACACAGTACACACTTGTGGTGTAGGTCATGCACCGGCTGCCTGGTATGGTGACAGTACACATGTGGTGTAGGTCATGCACCGGCTGCCTGGTATGGTGACAGTACACACATGTGGTGTAGGTCATGCACCGGCTGCCTGGTATGGTGACAGTACACATGTGGTGTAGGTCATGCACCGGCTGCCTGGTATGGTGACACAGTACACACTTGTGGTGTAGGTCATGCACCGGCTGCCTGGTATGGTGACAGTACACATGTGGTGTAGGTCATGCACCGGCTGCCTGGTATGGTGACAGTACACACATGTGGTGTAGGTCATGCACCGGCTGCCAGGTATGGTGACAGTACACATGTGGTGTAGGTCATGCACCGGCTGCCAGGTATGGTGACACAGTACACACTTGTGGTGTAGGTCATGCACCGGCTGCCTGGTATGGTGACAGTACACATGTGGTGTAGGTCATGCACCGGCTACCAGGTATGGTGACAGTACACACATGTGGTGTAGGTCATGCACTGGCTGCCTGGTATAGTGACACAGTACACATCTGGTGTAGGTCATGCACCGGCTGCCTGGTATGGTGACGCAGTACACACTTGTGGTGTAGGTCATGCACCGGCTGCCTGGTATGGTGACAGTACACATGTGGTGTAGGTCATGCACCGGCTGCCTGGTATGGTGACACAGTACACACTTGTGGTGTAGGTCATGCACCGGCTGCCTGGTATGGTGACAGTATACATGTGGTGTAGGTCATGCACCGGCTACCAGGTATGGTGACAGTACACACATGTGGTGTAGGTCATGCACTGGCTGCCTGGTATGGTGACACAGTACACACATGTGGTGTAGCCCATGCACCGGCTGCCTGGTATGGTGACACAGTACACATCTGGTGTAGGTCATGCACCGGCTGCCTGGTATGGTGACACAGTACACACATGTGGTGTAGCCCATGCACCGGCTGCCTGGTATGGTGACACAGTACACATCTGGTGTAGGTCATGCACCGGCTGCCTGGTATGGTGACGCAGTACACGCGTGTAGTGTAGGTCATGCACCGGCTGCCTAATATGGTGACAGTACACACATGTGGTGTAGGTCATGCACCGGCTGCCAGGTACTGTGACTCAGTATACACCTATGGTGTGAATCATGCACCTTCATGGCAAGGTTATCATTACTGCAGTTGTTACCCTACAGTTATGTGATGTCTATAGATAAATGCAAGAGAGGATGAAGAAGTCAGGAATGAAAATTATCATAAATGCTAGTAAAGGATTATGAGTCAGGTCTCAACTGATGATGGATAAGGTACAGGTCTGGGGATGGTTGGGTGATGCATGTGTGGGTGGGGAGTCAGGTCCAGAACAATGTGGGTCAGGCACAGGTGGGGCATAGTAAGAAAGGGTGGAGGATGGCCAGGCACATGTGGGGTCATGTTGGGACAGGTGGGGAGGAATGGAGGCCCCTGGAGCCAGGAGAAGTGAAGAAAACCAGGAACAGGTGTTGGGGAAGGGTCAATGATGGACAAAAGTGATTGGGGTACAGTTGAGAGGAGGGGAGCAGACTTGGGATGGTCAAGAGTGTGAGGGATCCGGGTGTGGGTAGAGGATTAGGAGAGGAGGGTCAGGTGTAATGCACAGGAATGGTGAGGGTAGGGTCAGGTACTGGTGGAACATAGTCAGGAATGATACAGGAGGTCAGGTTAAGGGCAGATGGATGTCAAGGCGGGAGGATGGTTTGAGTAGGTGGATGTCAGGTACAGGTGTGGGGCAGTATTACTACAGCAGGATTGAGTAGGTTTAGGCCTCTTCCACGGACTGTTGATAGGCAGTGAAATGCCTCTCAAACTCTCACAACTGCTTGCTGCTGTCGGGTAGCTGCTTGCTGCAGCCTGGCAACTACTTGCTGAGCACACAGTTCAACAGTCCGTGGTGAAAAAGAGGCCTTAGGGACAGGTAAAAGTGGAAAAAGTACAGGTGTTGGTGTGGTCAGGAAAGGTGAGAATGGTCAGGTACAGGTGAAAGTTGGTCAACTACAGGTAATAAGATGGTTAAAGGATACCCGAAGTGACATGTGACACGAGATAGACATGTGTATATGTACAGTGCCCAGCGCACAAATAACTATGCTGTTTTCCTTTTTTTCTTTCTCTGCCTGAAAGAGTTAAATATCAGGTATGTAAGTGGCTGACTCAGACAGGAAGAGACTAGTGTGACTCTCACTGATAAGAAATTCCCTTTTTTTATCTTTTTCTTGCTCTCAGAAGCCATTTTCTGCTAGGAAAGGGTTTTATAGTTGGAAATTCTTACCAGTGAGTATCACACTGTAGTCACTTCCTGTCTGAGTCAGGACTGAGTCAGCCATTTACATACCTGATATTTAATTATTTCAGGCAGAGAAAGAAAAAAAAGAACACAGCATAGTTATTTGTGTGCTAGGCACTGTACATACCCATGTTTATCTGATCATGTCACATGTCACTTTGGGTATCCTTTAAGAGGGGCATTGAAATTGAGTACAAATGGGGGAGGATCAAACACAGGGTAGTAGAGGAGGGAGGATATTTCACATGTGCTAGTCTACTTTAGTGGACCCAGCAGGAAACCTCATATGGAAAAGTTCTCCAATCACAGCACCCTTACAGCAAAAGCATTGTGATTGGCCAATTACTGTGGGTGTAGTCAACTACAACAAATGGAAAACCTAGGAGCACGATGGGGTGCTGTCCACCCAAGCACATCACATTATCTAAATTTCTCTATGAGGTTTCCTGCTGGGTCACCTAATGGAGACTAGCACCAGATCTGTTACATGCATGTGGGGGGAGAGGCACAAGGAAGGGTGCAGGTGGAGAATGGCAGAGAGAAGGTCAAGTACCGGATGTTCAGGCGGGTCGGGGTCAGGATGGATACTTCAGAAGTAGGGTAGTGAGGAGGTGGGGTAGAGGAGGGAAAGATAGAGGTGTTGGATAGCTAGGAGAAGAGAAGGGTCAGGTGCAGATTAAAGTAGCTAAGGTCGAGGTACAGGATAATCAGGAGGAGAAACGAGATGGGGCAGAAAGATCAAGGTAAGGTACAGGTGGGGTTTGACAAGAGAAGTGGGAGGATGGGGCTCATGATGGTCAGGAATAGTGGAAGTCAGGCACAGGATGGATAGGAGTAGGGAAAGGTAAGTACAAAAGTAGCAAGGTAAGGTAAAGGTGGGGAATTATCAAGAACGGTTAGTGTGAGGTACAAAGTGGTAAAAAGGGGCATGGATCAGATAGAGGATGGCAAGGAGGGCTGAGGGACAGATAGAGAACAGTAAGGAGGACTGAGTGTCAGGTATAGGATGGTCAGGAAGGGTAGAGGACGCCAGATACAGGTGTCGGAAGGGTCAGCACAGGTGGTGGGGAGGGGTCAAGGAGGTTCAGGCAGGGTAGAGGAGGCCAGGTACAGGTGTTGGGAAAGAGTCAGGCACAGGTGTTGGGAAGGGTCAGGAGCTGGAGGGGGATGGGGAGGAGGGTTGGGGGACAAACACAGATGTTGGGGAGGGACAGGAGCTGGTGGGGGATGGGGAGGAGGGTTGGGGGTCAGGCACAGGTGTTAGGGGTGGGTCAGGGACTGGTGGGGGATGGGGAAGAGGGTTGGGGGTCAGGCACAGGTTTTGGGGGAGGGTCAGGAGCTGGTGGGGGATGAGGAGGGTTGGGGGGTCAGGCACAGGTGTTAGAGGAGGGTCAGGGGAGGAGGGTTGGGGGTCAGGCACAGGTGTTGGGAGCAGTGGCGTAGCTAAGGAGCAGTGGGCCCCGATGCAAGTTTTACAATGGGGCCCCCCCAAGCACTCTATACGTAACAATTGATACGGCGCACCAAAACCTGCCAAGGGCATCTACAGTTTCAGAGGTGCAAGAAAAGGATGGGAAACAGTTTGTTAAGGATTACCACTATTCAAAGTATCTATAGAAGTAATTATTATGAGCACAGGACCAATAGAGAGCTAATACTGTAGTTGAGGGAGGGCCCTTCGGGGCCCCTCTGGCCCAAGGGCCCCGATGCGGTCGCTACCTCTGCAACCCCTATTGCTACGCCCCTGGTTGGGAGGGGTCAGGAGCTGGAGGGGGATGGGGAGGAGGGTTGGGGACAGACACAGGTGGGGGTGGTCGGGAGGGGTCAGAGAGGACAAGAAGAAGTCACATACTATACAACACACACAACCGTTGCTAGGAGACGCCCCTCCCCTGCTCACCCAGCGCGTGGTCTTCCTTGAACATCCACTTCATGTTACCGATCGGCGGCAGCTGCGACAATAACAACAGGGCGGGGCCTCCGTCTGTCGTCACTTCCCGGACGGATGTATTTAGCCCCGCCCTCCTTCCAGAGCTACATCGGCGCGGCAGGGGGCGGGGCAGCTGGGCGAGTGAGGGTGACGTCACGGATGTGTAGTCAGGAGGGGGCGGTGCCTGCTGGGAGATGTGGTAGACTGTTGCTCACTCAGTCAGTAGTTGAGGGGATGATTGATGACTAGGGACTCAGGCCTTATTAGCCTTACCCTCTTGTCCAACCTCTACTCTCCCCCTCACATGTTTGATGTATTTTACATACCAGAATGGGTTGACAGATGTTTGTCAGAAATTGGATAGAAGGATCAGCCATACTATGCCAGGGAAAAAAATACATATACAAGTAGATAAATACTTGATCTACTTACATAACACATGTATTATACTGTCCACGTTTTGATTTCAGTGAATGTTATATAGTAAATGACGAGAATTCTGTTCCTGGTGGGGGCCTTGTCTTTTGCCCACAGTTAAGGCTAACTCGTGATGTCATTTCTGCCCTTTACTTTTTTTCTTGTCTCCTCCAATCGCTGAGTCGCCTCAGCCTTGCTTGTAAACACAAGTGAATAGGGGATTAGGTTTCAGATAAGCAGCTGGCAGGGAAATAAAGGAAAGAGGAGGAATACATTATAGATAAAAAGAACCCCCAGCATGCAATTCTTTGGCACAGACTACTAAAGGGCCAGTGCTCCTTAAGTATGTGATAACTCCAAATCATAACAGCAGTTTTACAAGTTTTGAATGCAGGATTAGCATCTTTATCACTTAATACACTCAGACCAGTTGCTGTTGAAATTTGATTTTTATGGTGACGATACCGCTTTAAGGTGGCCATATATCAGGCGACTTGGCAGCCGACCATCCGATTCGATTATTATAATCGAATAGGATGAAAATTGGTACCGCCAAGTGCATGCCCGACCAACAAAGCGACCAATTTCGGGAAGGAAATTGGTCGCATGGTTAATCATGCATGCTGCAAAATGTCCGGGCGAAGTTGGTTGGTCAGGTGAACTACGGCGGACAATTTTTGAAACGAACGACGAACCCCCCCGCCGCAATGTATAAATGTTACACCCCCCCCCCCCCCCCGTGTGCATTTATACATTACCTGTCGGGTGTCAGCCTCCACGCAGTTTCCATCCATCTCGCCGGGTTCCGCATACACACTAGCAGCACATATCGTCTGACGTCAGCCACTAGCGTGTACGCGGCTCTTAGAACCTGGCGAGATAGATGGACAATGTGCGGAGGCTGCTACAGGACAGGTAATGTGTAAATGCACACATGGGGGGGAGGCACATTTATACATTAGGGTGGCGGTGCGGACGCGTCGGGCTCAGCCGATTCCCTGAAGCTTTCATGCTGAAATCAGACGGGAATCTGCCTGTAGTATATGGGCAGCTTCGATTTGTCTCTTTTAATCTGCCCATAATCGTCAGGTCTATTCGTACCTTTATGGTTAGCACCCTGTAAAGATGGCCATATATCTGTTGGCTTGGCAGACGATTGACCATTCTTTTCGATCATTAATATTGAATCGGATGAAAATTGGTGCCATCACAGGCATGCCTGATTTTGGGCTGTTGAAAATGGAAATGCTGTTAAAAACAAAGAAAACCCTGAGGGCCCGTTTCCACTGGCAGCCGCGGGGTGGCACTTGCTGACGAATCCCAGAAGCCGTGCCATGAACAGCTATGGGATTCGCAGCCTCCCGCACGGAAACTGACGGCAATGTCGGCTGAATCCCTAAGGTAAGCGATTCGGCTGGCAGGGCCATAGTTTCCTATGGCAGAGTTACCCCGTGCGGTTCGCCTGCGGGGAAACTCCGAATTCGGCCCAGTTTCCGCAGTAGTGGAAACAGGCCCTGAGAATCCCCCATAAAGAGATGGACGGGCCCAAAACCAGTTCTGTCAGATTTTAACTGCCTACTTTTTTTTGTGATAGTGGTCCTTTAAGGATATAGATTTGGTGGCCGACCGACCATCTGATTCGATAATTATTATCGGATTGGACAAAAATCTGTGTCACCCAACCATGCAATTTTTCTGTTCGATTTTACCCCAATTCAATTAAAATAAGAGATGCTCATGCGTATTCTGCGGAAATGAAATTTCTGAATTTCCTATCAGAAATTGCATTTCCGCATCGAAATTTGGAAATCGGTAATTGGCATTTCCGACCATCCTTAATTAAAAATAGAAAATCTTTTTTCCTGATCAGTAAATTTGATCGAAACTGTCATTTCTTTTATTAAAATCAATTGGAAAGGTTGGAAAAATCAGATCAATTTTGTAAAATATTGAATGGTGTGTGGTGGGTTGTATGAAAGTCATTCAACCTAATTGAATGTAAGTTTACATTCAAGAATAAAGAAACTTTATTTGTCAAAGTGACACATTAGATACAATGTACAGTATGTATTCACTGTAATAAATGTAGTGTTGTTTAAAATAAATGAGGAACAGATTGGTTACTGTAAGGTACATTTTGACCTGGAACCCAATAGGAGAGTTTTTCTGAGCGCTTTGTGATTTGAAAAGCTCTTGCTAATGTAATGCTATGGGTGTGATCCCAGTTGAGCGATACAATTTTATAAAAATCCCCCATAGCATTGCATTAGCAAGAGCTTTTTCAAATCACTAGCGTTTAGAAAAGGCTGCTAGTGGGTTTGAGCCCTTTCTAAGGCGCTTAAACCTTGGCTCTTTAACCTCCTTGCCGGTCTACAAAATCCGGCAAGGAGGCAGCGTGGAACTTTTTTTTAATTTTTTTTTTTTTAAATCATGTAGCGAACCCAGGGCTCGCTACATGATAGCCGCTGAGCGGCGGCATCCCCCGAGCCGCTCCGATCGCCTTCGGCGATCAGAGTATGCAGGAAATCCCGTTGAGAACGGGATTTTCTGCAGGGCTTCCCCGGTCGCCATGGCGACGGGGCGGGATGACTTCACCGACGTCATGGACGTCACAAAGAATCCCGGGCCACCCCTCAGCGCTGCCTGGCCCTGATTGGCCAGGCTGTGCAAGGGGTCTGGAGGGGGGGGGGGGCGCGGCGTGACGTTGCGGATAGCGGCGGATCGGCGGCGAGCGGCGGCGATCGGGTGTTACAAGCAGCTAGCAAAGTGCTAGCTGCTTGTAACAAAAAAAAAATTATGCAAATCGGCCCAGCGGGGCCTGAGAAATCCTCCTGCGCAGGTTACCCCGAGCTGAGCAAGGAGGTTAAGGACAACTGTAGCGAGAGGTATATGGAGGCTGCCATATTTATTTCCTTCTAAACAATACTAATTGCCTGGCTGTAATGCTGATCCTCTGCCTCTAATAGTTATAGCCACAGCCCCTGAACAAGCATGCAGCAGATCAGACATTTCTGACATTATTGTCAGATCTGACAAGATTAGCTGCTTGCTTGTTTCTGGTGTCATTCAGACACCACTGCAGCCAAATAGACCAGCAGGGCTGCCAGGCAACTGGTATTGTTTAAAAGGAAATAAATATGGCAGCCTCCATATCCCTCTCACTACAGTTGTCTTTTAACACAGTGAGGCACTTGATTTGGCCTGAGGGAGTGGACAGGGACTCACAAATTGCGCTGCCAGCTTATTTTTATATGAATCTGTCTTCATTGAGGTAAGCCACCTGGAACTTTATTTATTTTATTGTTTTTAGTTCATTTTATCATTTTCTGTGTGCCTTTTCATCCTGTTTGTGCATTGTATACCCCCCCCCCCCCCCCGCCTAGGATAGGGAATACCTTTGGACCCCATCTATGGGCCTTTTTCTCAAAAAGTGTGACCATCTCCAACTAACCTGGACCCCCAAGTGGAGTCTGGTTTATTGATCTCCACCTGCCTGCAGTGGCTGGTTGCCCCTTTGCAACCTCTCTTTGTGAATACCCTATTTTTATTGTTTTGCTTCTTCTATCATTTGTGACAAACTGCACCATTTAGGCTCCTGGTGTCTCTGTGTTTTTTCATTCCAGGGTGACTGTTCACCCTCTACCTTGTTTTATTGTACAGTAACTAGGGTGTAATGGGTTGTGTACAGTTGCCAGGAAGGAAAGGGATATCTTATTGTACAGTAACCAGGGGGTAATGGGTTGTGTACAGTTACCAGGAGGGAAAGTGAATGTCTTATTGTACAGTACGCAGGGGGTAATGGGTTGTGTACAGTTACCAGGAGGGAAAGCGAATGTCTTATTGTACAGTACGAAAGGGGTAATGGGTTGTGTACAGTTACCAAGAAGGAAAGGGATATCTTATTGTACAGTAACCAGGGGGTAATGGGATGAGTACAGTTACCAGGAGGGAAAGTGAATGTCTTATTGTACAGTACGCAGGGGGTAATGGGTTGTGTACAGTTACCAGGAGGGAAAGTGAATGTCTTATTGTACAGTACGCAGGGGGTAATGGGTTGTGTACAGTTACCAGAAGGGAAAGCGAATGTCTTATTGTACAGTATGAAAGGGGTAATGGGTTGTGTACAGTTACCAAGAAGGAAAGGGATATCTTATTGTACAGTAACCAGGGGGTAATGGGATGAGTACAGTTACCAGGAGGGTAAGGGATGTCTTATTGTACAGTAACCAGGAGGGAAGAGGATGTCTTATTGTACAGTAACCAGGGGGTAATGGGTTGTGTACAGTTACCAGGAGGGAAAGGGATATCGTATTGTACAGTAACCAGGGGGTAATGGGATGAGTAGTTACCAGGAGGGTAAGGGATGTCTTATTGTACAGTAACCAGGGGACAATAAGATGTGGACAGTTACCAAGAGGGAAGGGGATGTCTTATTGTACACTTACCAAAAGGGAAAAGGATATCTTATTGTACAGTAACCAGGAGGGAAGGGGATGTTTTATTGTACAGTAAGTAACCAGGGGGTAATGGGATGTGTACAGTTACCAGGAGGGAAAGCGGTGTCTTGTTGTACAGTAACCAGGGAGTAATAGGATGTGTACAGTTAGCAGGAGGAAAGAGGATATCTTGTTGTACAGTTACAGGAGGGAAGGGGATGTCCTATTGTAGAGTAACCAGGGGGTAATGGGATGTGTACAGTTACCAGGAGGGAAAGCGGTGTCTTGTTGTACAGTAACCAGGGGGTAATGGGATGTGTACAGTTACCAGGAGGGAAGGGGATGTCTTATTGTACAGTAACCAGGGGGTAATGGGATGTGTACAATTACCAGGAGGGAAGGGGATGTCTTATTGTACAGTAACCAGGGGATAATGGGATGTGCACAGTTACCAGGAGAAAAAGGAGTGTCTTATTGTACAGTAACCAGGGGGTAATGTAGCGTGTACAATTACCAGGAGGGAAGGGGATGTCTTATTGTACAGTAGCGAGGGGGTAATGGGATGTGTACCAGGAGGGAAGGGGATGTCAGTGGAGTAGCAATAGGGGTTGCAGAGGTAGAGACCGCATCGGAGCCCTTGGGCCAGAGGGGCCCCATAGGGCCCTTCCTCAAATAATTTATAAGCTGTTTATAGGTCCTATGCTGCTAATAATCACTTCTATAGATGCCTTGAATAGTAGTAATCATTAACACACTGTTCCCCATCCCCTTCTTGCACCTCTAAAGCCGGGTCTACATGGAGTGATCCCATCGACTCTGCCGCATCCCCACTTGTCCGCGCGTGTGTTGGATTCGTTCCCTCCTCGTCCCTGCCAGCGCCGCTTATCTTCCGCTTGATTCCCCGCTATTGTTCGCTTGTGTGGAATGAGCGGGGAATCGGCCATGGCGAGGTCGGATCTTATCAATCGAGATTGAAAAGACACATCGTGCCGTGTAGACCCGGCTTAAAGCTGTTGCGGCTCGATTGATAAGATCCGACAGGTCCGATCTTGCCGCAGCCGATTCCCCGAGAGCAAACAATAGCGGGGAATCGAGCAGAAGATAAGCACCGCCGGCGGGGACGAGGTGGGATCAAATCCAATGCACGCGCGGACGAGCAGGGACACGGCGGGTACGTGCGGGGATGCGGCAGAGTCGATCCGTGTAGACCCGGCTTAATACTATGGATGACCTTGGCAGGTTTTGTTGCACCATATCAAGTGTTACATAGAGAGTGCTTGGGGGGGGGGCTCAATTTAAAACTCACACCAGGGCCCAAAGCTCAATAGCTGGGGGATATCCTATTGTATTGTAACCAGGGGATCATGGGATGTGTACAGTTGCAGGAGGGAAGGGGATGTCTTATTGTAGAGTAACCAGGGGGTAATGGGATGTGTACAGTTACCAGGAGGGACTAGGATGTCTTATTGTACAGTAACCAGGGGGTAATGGGTTGTGTACAGTTACCAGGAAGGAAGAGGATGTCTTATTGTACAGTAACCAGGAGGTAATGGGTTGTGTACAGTTACCAGGAGGGACGAGGATGTCTTATTGTACAGTAACCAGGGGGTAATGGGTTGTGTACAGTTACCAGGAGGGAAGAGGATGTCTTATTGTACAGTAATCAGGGGGTATTGGGTTGTGTACAGTTACCAGGAGGGTAAGGGATGTCTTATTGTACAGTTACCAGGAGGGAAGAGGATGTCTTATTGTACAGTAACCAGGGGGTAATGGGTTGTGTACAGTTACCAGGAGGGAAGAGGATGTCTTATTGTACAGTAACCAGGGGGTAATGGGTTGTGTACAGTTACCAGGAGGGAAGAGTATGTCTTATTGTACAGTTACCAGGGGGTAATGGGTTGTGTACAGTTACCAGGAGGGAAGAGTATGTCTTATTGTACAGTTACCAGGGGGTAATGGGTTGTGTACAGTTACCAGGAGGGAAGAGTATGCTTTTTTGTACAGTTACCAGGGGATAATGGGATGTGTACAGTGACCAGGAGGGAAGGGGGTGTCTTGAACAATGGGGGTTAAAGGGTTGTTATTCTACACAAGAACTGAGTGGGAAGGCATATTGTAGGAGAGAGGGGTACAGGCACAAGAGGAGTATGACAGACAGGGAAGGAGGGGGCGCAGCATAGACAACAGCGTGAGGGATTGAAAGGCAGGCACATAGGTAGTTGATGAAGGAGCATCATATACATTGCAGGCAGGATATGTAAGACATGTATGCAGAGAAGGGCGCAGTCAGGACACGCGGCAGTTTCCCCCACACAACTGAAGCTTCGTGTGCCAATAAACTACAAGTCCCAGCGTAGCCTGCCAATACCAAGCAAAAATTCGCAATGAAACACACAGTTTAGGCTCAGGCTCTGGCAGGCTGGTGTCACTTGCAGAAAAGTACTTCCGGGGCAGCGAGTTGACAGACGCCGGAAGTGGTACCAGGGAATGGCGTCCGTTGCTATGGAGACGGAGGAACGGAGAGCGCGCGGCCAGTAGCGGGGTGCTGCTGCTGCTGCCTGAGCTGCCGGTGTGTGCAGCAGAGGGAGCTGTGTAAGGAATAGGAGAACCGGGGAACCTGCAGTGCTGTGTGGGCACAGATGGGGGTATATAGAGGAGAGTAAGCAGAGATTACATGGAGGTACATTGGGGTAAATCAGAGACATTACTACATATACATATTTTGGGGTAAGACAAATGAGTATATAAAGCTGCTTTGCCATAGAGAAGCGCAATGTTTTTACTGGGTGCAGTCAGACTTACTTGGGAGATACATATATTAATTACAAAGCTATGTAGTAGGATATTATAAAGTATAATTGTCAGGTGAGATGTATGTAGTGAACTGGATGTCTGTTAATAATACAGTACAAGTAGGTTGAGTTCTAGGTGTGTATATAATCCTACCTCCCAGCTGTCCCTCTTTGGGAGCCTGTCCCTCTGTACCTCTTTCTCCCTCATTTGTCCCTCTATCAGGACTGATGTGCAGATCTGTGTAACTGTATTTTCTCTGCGGAAAAATGTGTTTAACTGACTCTACACTTTATTTCCACCCTTTAAATTTATATATTTATTAATTTCATGTGTTAATATGAAGGAAAATGAACCAGGATAGAAAGGACCAGTGTGGTTTAAATTATAAAACAACATATTTTTCTTTTGAAAACTTTGATTGGGGGTCTGTCAGGGGCATCTTAAAGGGAACCTAAACTGAGGGGGATATGGATGTTTTCCTTTTCAACAATACCAGTTGCCTGGCAGTCCTGGGGTTTCTCGCTGTAGTGGTGGCTGAATCACAGACTTGATCTGCATGCTTGTTCAGGGGCTGTGGCTGAAAGTATTACAGACATTGGATCAGCAGGAGAGTCGGGCAACTGGTATTTTAAAAGGAAAAATCCACATCCTTCTCAGTTTAGGTTCCCTTTAAAATGTTGGGAGGTATGATATAATACAAATGTTTTACCCAATGAAATGATTGAATTCGTGCTAATAATACCTTTATTGCTTTTCTGGCAGCCTCACCATGGCAATCTACGAAGTCTATTCCCACCCATACCTTGTGAGGTACAGAACCAGCATCTGCTCCAAAGCCACCGTCTTCCTCATCGTAGTCCTGATCCTGACTTATATCCCTCCATTATTGGTGGCCTATCGCAGCCAAGGTGAGGCCCTGTTCTCTGCTGGAGAGGAGGGAAGGCAGCATCTGCTGGTTATGGGGGATTCAGTCATTCTCTCTATTGTCTATGTGAGATCAGCCTATACAGAACTGCACGTGTCATTGTTTATATTGTGCCTATGTGTAACTTGTAATTATTGATATACATGGTGGCAGTTGTATTTGAACAATGATTTTAAAAACTGCTGTTTTGCATAGTGTTCTTCTCCTGCTTTAATTAGTTTAGTTCTAGGCTTCTTGTGCGCCATTCCCACACTGTGTTCAAGCCTTCTAGAGCTCCCTACAATGTTTCCCAACCATTGAACACCGTGTGTTCTAGCCTTGCAGTGGCCCATCTCTATACTGTGTTCCAGGTTACAAGCTCTATAGGGCTCCACCATAGAGCTCCCCTGTGTCCTCATAGGGAACCAGAGCTTCACAGTGTCCTAATAGAAAGTCCCAGCTTCCCAGTGCCTCCATAGTGTGTCCCAGCTTCCCAGTGCATGCATAGTGTGTCCCAGCTTCCCAGTGCATGCATAGTGTGTCCCAGCTTCCCAGTGCCTCCATAGTGTGTCCCAGCTTCCCAGTGCCTCCATAGTGTGTCCCAGCTTCCCAGTGCCTCCATAGTGTGTCCCAGCTTCCCAGTGCCTCCATAGTGTGTCCCAGCTTCCCAGTGCCTCCATAGTGTGTCCCAGCTTCCCAGTGCCTCCATAGTGTGTCCCAGCTTCCCAGTGCCTCCATAGTGTGTCCCAGCTCCCCAGTGCCTCCATAGTGTGTCCCAGCTCCCCAGTGCATCCATAGTGTGCCCCAGCTTCCCAGTGCCTCCATAGGGTGTCCCAGCTTCGCAGTGCCTCCATAGGGTGTCCCAGATTCCCAGTGCCTCCATAGGGTGTGCCAGCTTCCCAGTGCCTCCATAGGGTGTGCCAGCTTCCCAGTGCCTCCATAGGGTGTCCCAGCTTCCCAGTGCCTCCATAGGGTGTCCCAGCTTCCCAGTGCCTCCATAGGGTGTCCCAGCTTCCCAGTGCATCCATAGTGTGTCCCAGCTTCCCAGTGCATCCATAGTGTGCCCCAGCTTCCCAGTGCATCCATAGTGTGCCCCAGCTTCCCAGTGCATCCATAGTGTGCCCCAGCTTCCCAGTGCATCCATAGTGTGCCCCAGCTTCCCAGTGCATCCATAGTGTGCCCCAGCTTCCCAGTGCATCCATAGTGTGCCCCAGCTTCCCAGTGCATCCATAGTGTGCCCCAGCTTCCCAGTGCATCCATAGTGTGCCCCAGCTTCCCAGTGCATCCATAGTGTGCCCCAGCTTCCCAGTGCCTCCATAGTGTGCCCCAGCTTCCCAGTGCCTCCATAGTGTGTCCCAGCTTCCCATTGCCTCCATAGGGTGTCCCAGCTTCCCATTGCCTCCATAGGGTGTCCCAGCTTCCCAGTGCCTCCATAGTGTGCCCCAGTTTCCCAGTGCCTCCATAGGGTATCCCAGCTTCCCAGTGCCTCCATAGGGTGTCCCAGCTTCCCAGTGCCTCCATAGGGTGTCCCAGCTTCCCAGTGCCTCCATAGTGTGTCCCAGCTTCCCAGTGCCTCCATAGTGTGTCCCAGCTCCCCAGTGCCTCCATAGTGTGTCCCAGCTCCCCAGTGCATCCATAGTGTGCCCCAGCTTCCCAGTGCCTCCATAGGGTGTCCCAGCTTCGCAGTGCCTCCATAGGGTGTCCCAGATTCCCAGTGCCTCCATAGGGTGTGCCAGCTTCCCAGTGCCTCCATAGGGTGTGCCAGCTTCCCAGTGCCTCCATAGGGTGTCCCAGCTTCCCAGTGCCTCCATAGGGTGTCCCAGCTTCCCAGTGCCTCCATAGGGTGTCCCAGCTTCCCAGTGCATCCATAGTGTGTCCCAGCTTCCCAGTGCATCCATAGTGTGCCCCAGCTTCCCAGTGCATCCATAGTGTGCCCCAGCTTCCCAGTGCATCCATAGTGTGCCCCAGCTTCCCAGTGCATCCATAGTGTGCCCCAGCTTCCCAGTGCATCCATAGTGTGCCCCAGCTTCCCAGTGCATCCATAGTGTGCCCCAGCTTCCCAGTGCATCCATAGTGTGCCCCAGCTTCCCAGTGCATCCATAGTGTGCCCCAGCTTCCCAGTGCATCCATAGTGTGCCCCAGCTTCCCAGTGCATCCATAGTGTGCCCCAGCTTCCCAGTGCCTCCATAGTGTGCCCCAGCTTCCCAGTGCCTCCATAGTGTGTCCCAGCTTCCCATTGCCTCCATAGGGTGTCCCAGCTTCCCAGTGCCTCCATAGTGTGCCCCAGTTTCCCAGTGCCTCCATAGGGTATCCCAGCTTCCCAGTGCCTCCATAGGGTGTCCCAGCTTCCCAGTGCCTCCATAGGGTGTCCCAGCTTCCCAGTGCCTCCATAGGGTGTCCCAGCTTCCCAGTGCCTCCATAGGGTGTCCCAGCTTCCCAGTGCCTCCATAGGGTGTCCCAGCTTCCCATTGCCTCCATAGGGCTTGATTTACAAAACGGTGCTAACTTTAGCACTGGCCCTTAGCACGTCTAAACTCAGTTGAAATGTGAGAAGTAGTGATCGTGCGCAAAGTACCGCGCGCAAAGTTTTACGCGCGCACTGCACAGAGCGCAGGGCGCTCCGCGCGAAGTGCCCACTAAAGCCTATGGTACTTAGCACGCGCATAGGACTTTGCGCACGATCTGATTGAGAAAACTGGTGCTAACCTACTTAGCACCCTGGTTAGCGCGCCTTAAGACTTTAGACGTGCTAAGTAGGTTAGCACCTCTTAGTAAATCAAGCCCATAGTGAGTCCCAGCTGCCCAGTGCATCCATGGTGAGATGACCATTCACTATAATTGATTTCTTGATGTTATGGAATCTTGTTACAATGTCTATGGATACGCCTGCCTGACGAATTAACCTGGCTAATCTGACTTATCACCATTGCTACCTGTTGTGCTGCTGCTGCTGGATGAACCGCTTACTGCATGTATCTGTGCTATACTAACACCAAGGCCTGTCATTTCTGATGCTGGACTGCGTCTGACCCCAGCCGTGCTGTTTTGTTGCTCTATTTTTTACCCTCGTTTTTCCTTTTTATAGGGATATTTTATACCTGGGACACAGCACTAGGCTTGATATTCATTTGCAGATTTGCTATTAGCGTTAGATGCCGGCGTGTGTCTGCTGGTGTGATGTTTGTGGTTTGAGTGGATGAGTCGTGACGGGGTGGCCATCCCATGTGTTTTTTACTATATTTTTAACTTGAATTGCGGATTTAATAAATATATTTGATACCTTCATTGAATTTTCATTTGTGTTGGCTCACTGGGAGTGTATGTCCTACCTCTTAGAGATCATCACTGCCAAGTTTGATTAGTATTGCATCCATAGGGTGTCCCAGCTTCCCAGTGCATCCATAGTGTGCCCCAGCTTCCCAGTGCATCCATAGGGTGTCCCAGCTTCCCAGTGCATCCATAGGGTGTCCCAGCTTCCCAGTGCATCCATAGGGTGTCCCAGCTTCCCAGTGCATCCATAGGGTGTCCCAGCTTCCCAGTGCATCCATAGGGTGTCCCAGCTTCCCAGTGCATCCATAGGGTGTCCCAGCTTCCCAGTGCATCCATAGGGTGTCCCAGCTTCCCAGTGCCTCCATAGTGTGTCCCAGCTTCCCAGTGCCTCCATAGTGTGCCCCAGCTTCCCAGTGCCTCCATAGGGTGTCCCAGCTTCGCAGTGCCTCCATAGGGTGTCCCAGATTCCCAGTGCCTCCATAGGGTGTGCCAGCTTCCCAGTGCCTCCATAGGGTGTGCCAGCTTCCCAGTGCCTCCATAGGGTGTCCCAGCTTCCCAGTGCCTCCATAGGGTGTCCCAGCTTCCCAGTGCCTCCATAGGGTGTCCCAGCTTCCCAGTGCATCCATAGTGTGTCCCAGCTTCCCAGTGCATCCATAGTGTGCCCCAGCTTCCCAGTGCATCCATAGTGTGCCCCAGCTTCCCAGTGCATCCATAGTGTGCCCCAGCTTCCCAGTGCATCCATAGTGTGCCCCAGCTTCCCAGTGCATCCATAGTGTGCCCCAGCTTCCCAGTGCATCCATAGTGTGCCCCAGCTTCCCAGTGCATCCATAGTGTGCCCCAGCTTCCCAGTGCATCCATAGTGTGCCCCAGCTTCCCAGTGCATCCATAGTGTGCCCCAGCTTCCCAGTGCATCCATAGTGTGCCCCAGCTTCCCAGTGCATCCATAGTGTGCCCCAGCTTCCCAGTGCCTCCATAGTGTGCCCCAGCTTCCCAGTGCCTCCATAGTGTGTCCCAGCTTCCCATTGCCTCCATAGGGTGTCCCAGCTTCCCATTGCCTCCATAGGGTGTCCCAGCTTCCCAGTGCCTCCATAGTGTGCCCCAGTTTCCCAGTGCCTCCATAGGGTATCCCAGCTTCCCAGTGCCTCCATAGGGTGTCCCAGCTTCCCAGTGCCTCCATAGGGTGTCCCAGCTTCCCAGTGCCTCCATAGGGTGTCCCAGCTTCCCAGTGCCTCCATAGGGTGTCCCAGCTTCCCAGTGCCTCCATAGGGTGTCCCAGCTTCCCATTGCCTCCATAGGGCTTGATTTACAAAACGGTGCTAACTTTAGCACTGGCCCTTAGCACGTCTAAACTCAGTTGAAATGTGAGAAGTAGTGATCGTGCGCAAAGTACCGCGCGCAAAGTTTTACGCGCGCACTGCACAGAGCGCAGGGCGCTCCGCGCGAAGTGCCCACTAAAGCCTATGGTACTTAGCACGCGCATAGGACTTTGCGCACGATCTGATTGAGAAAACTGGTGCTAACCTACTTAGCACCCTGGTTAGCGCGCCTTAAGACTTTAGACGTGCTAAGTAGGTTAGCACCTCTTAGTAAATCAAGCCCATAGTGAGTCCCAGCTGCCCAGTGCATCCATGGTGAGATGACCATTCACTATAATTGATTTCTTGATGTTATGGAATCTTGTTACAATGTCTATGGATACGCCTGCCTGACGAATTAACCTGGCTAATCTGACTTATCACCATTGCTACCTGTTGTGCTGCTGCTGCTGGATGAACCGCTTACTGCATGTATCTGTGCTATACTAACACCAAGGCCTGTCATTTCTGATGCTGGACTGCGTCTGACCCCAGCCGTGCTGTTTTGTTGCTCTATTTTTTACCCTCGTTTTTCCTTTTTATAGGGATATTTTATACCTGGGACACAGCACTAGGCTTGATATTCATTTGCAGATTTGCTATTAGCGTTAGATGCCGGCGTGTGTCTGCTGGTGTGATGTTTGTGGTTTGAGTGGATGAGTCGTGACGGGGTGGCCATCCCATGTGTTTTTTACTATATTTTTAACTTGAATTGCGGATTTAATAAATATATTTGATACCTTCATTGAATTTTCATTTGTGTTGGCTCACTGGGAGTGTATGTCCTACCTCTTAGAGATCATCACTGCCAAGTTTGATTAGTATTGCATCCATAGGGTGTCCCAGCTTCCCAGTGCATCCATAGTGTGCCCCAGCTTCCCAGTGCATCCATAGGGTGTCCCAGCTTCCCAGTGCATCCATAGGGTGTCCCAGCTTCCCAGTGCATCCATAGGGTGTCCCAGCTTCCCAGTGCATCCATAGGGTGTCCCAGCTTCCCAGTGCATCCATAGGGTGTCCCAGCTTCCCAGTGCATCCATAGGGTGTCCCAGCTTCCCAGTGCATCCATAGGGTGTCCCAGCTTCCCAGTGCCTCCATAGTGTGTCCCAGCTTCCCAGTGCCTCCATAGTGTGCCCCAGCTTCCCAGTGCCTCCATAGGGTGTCCCAGCTTCCCAGTGCATCCATAGGGTGTCCCAGCTTCCCAGTGCCTCCATAGTGTGCCCCAGCTTCCCAGTGCCTCCATAGGGTGTCCCAGCTTCCCAGTGCATCCATAGGGTGTCCCAGCTTCCCAGTGCATCCATAGGGTGTCCCAGCTTCCCAGTGCCTCCATAGTGTGCCCCAGCTTCCCAGTGCCTCCATAGGGTGTCCCAGCTTCCCAGTGCCTCCATAGGGTGTCCCAGCTTCCCAGTGCCTCCATAGGGTGTCCCAGCTTCCCAGTGCCTCCATAGGGTGTCCCAGCTTCCCAGTGCCTCCATAGTGTGTCCCAGCTTCCCAGTGCATCCATAGGGTGTCCCAGCTTCCCAGTGCATCCATAGTGTGCCCCAGCTTCCCAGTGCATCCATAGGGTGTCCCAGCTCCCCAGTGCCTCCATAGTGTGCCCCAGCTTCCCAGTGCCTCCATAGTGTGTCCTAGCTTCCCAGTGCATCCATAGGGCATTCCAGCTTCCCAGTATCCCCATAGCGTGTCCCAGCTTCCCAGTGTCTTCCCTCATGGGAAGCCCAGACTTCACTGTGTCCTCAATAGTGTGTCCCAGCTTCCCAGTGTGTTGTAATAACTCCATCTGTGAGTGCACCACTTTGCGTTTCCCCAGTGTTGCAGCACCCCAGTAGTTTTTTCTCAATATTATATGAAAGGCTGTTACTAGCCTGCAGAGGATGACAGGTGAGTGCCCTCATATTCTGTCTGTGTGACTACCAGATATCCCATCAGAATCATGGAAGTACCAGGGACAGGAAGTGAGAGAAAGTCTGACCAATGGGGACACCGACAACAGGAACAACCTGACAGAAATCATACCCCATCCTCTCTAAAAGTAGCACAAAATAACTGGAGCGTTGCAGAATTTTCCAGCTGTAACTCTTGATGTGTGATCAGGAAATGACCGTATATCCTCTTGTACCTGTTGCAGGATTCTGGATGAAGAGGAGCAGCTATGAGGAGCAGCCCAGTGTGCGTTTCCGCTATGAAGTGCTGCTGACGGCTGTGAACAGCACCAGCGGGAGTTACATAGCCTGGAGCACATTTCAGAACTTCAATAACCTGGTGGGGGACAGGCTGCGCATTCCCTCTGTGTCGGTACGTCTATCTAGCAGTGTACCTGGCTTCCTACTTTAGGAGGCGGGCTGTCAAGTCCCTCCTTCACACACTTGCACTGGAAGGAAGATGAAGGGCACGGGGGACACACCCACTCCCACAATCCCCATTTCAATTTCCAAAAATAGGGGTGAGGGAGTGTCAGGCATAGCCACACCTCCTGTTATGGAGGAGCAGTAAAAGGAATAGTGACATGTAATGGTAGCCATACTCCATACCATGGAGTAAAAGGGGGGGGGGGGTGAGCAGCAGCAGACGGCTGTGATGATGGAGCACCCCACATCCAACAAACATGATGCCCTGGCCAGAGGACACTGCAGGACATCGCTGCAAGACTTTTTAATTGGGGTTTCCTAATCAAAGTGGAGATTTTAGTACTGTATATTCCTGCGTATAAGACTACTTTTTAACCCTTGAGCTACTCTCTGCAAACATCTACACTGGCTCCTCCCACCACTCCTCATCTGCTGCTCCTCTCTGCAAAACTACACTGGCTCCTCCCATCACTTCTCATCTGCTGCTCCTCACTTCAAATCTCTTCCCTGGCTCCTCCCACCACTTCTCATCTGCTGCTCCTTTCTGCAAATCTGTACACTGGCTCCTCCCACCACTCCATCTACTAATCTCTACAATGGCTCCTCCCACCACTCTTGAACTGCAGCTTCTCTCTGCAAATCTCCACACTGGCTCCTCCTCTTACCTCTTCTCATCTGCTGCTCCTCTCTGCAAATCCCTTCCCTGGCTCCTCCCACCACTTCTCATCTGCTGCTCCTTTCTGCAAATCTGTACACTGGCTCCTCCCACCACCCCATCTACTAATCTCTACAATGGCCCCTCTGCTGCCCCTCTCTTCAAATATCTTCTCTAAAGCAAAATATAACACAGTTCCCCTCATGTAGCTCCTTGCAAAGAGCTAAAAGCTGTTGCTTTCCTTCACCCCGGTTCACCACTCCTGTGAAATATGTCTCTAAAAGAAAGAGGCAGAAACTTTTATTTCAAATTCTATCAGAGTTTGACTGCACACTACCTGTTGAAAACGTCAGTGCTTCCTCAGGTGCCTCTCCTCACCTCCCAGCTGAATAGTCAGAAGTCAAGGCCTTATCTGAAGCTATTTGCTACAGGCTGAGCGGGGAAATCCCATCCTCACTGAACCGTATTTGATAACCTACACTGGAGTTTCCAGGTTTACTCAGCTGATCTGCATTGCGCAACAGGCGGTGGAATTCACAGCCTGGAGCGAATAGCTTTTTGCGATTTGCATGCAGCATTTTGGCCGCAATTGCGATTTTTTTTTTTTATTCTCTTGAATGAGAATAGTAAAGCGAAAATGCTGAACATTTGCGATTCGAGTGTGAACCAGGCCTCTTTTATTATAGATCGCCCCACACACACAGAGTGTATATGAGTGACTGAGGATCATCTGCCACAAAATGATCCATTGTACTGATACGCAGCAG
Organism: Hyperolius riggenbachi; assembly: GCF_040937935.1. NCBI lineage: Eukaryota > Metazoa > Chordata > Amphibia > Anura > Hyperoliidae > Hyperolius > Hyperolius riggenbachi. Next base: position 33,359,594 of record NC_090656.1, read on the forward strand.
TTCCTTACTTGACTTAGTATCTGAGTGGAGGCAAGGAGAGCATGCAGGCACCTGGCTGTGCAGGATAGGGACTTACGGGAGTGTTCTGTGCCGCTTCTGAAGTATGCATGGTCAGAACTCTCCCAGCTGTGGCTGCTGTACACAGCTGGGCGTGAGCGCTGACGTACAGGAAGTGTGGAGTGGACAGAGAATACCATGCTCTCTCAGCTGCCTCCAGCGGAAGCCACAAACTCGGACCACAGCAGCAGAAGGGAACCCATCCAAAAAGGGGAACCTGTAAGCATCAGGACCCCATATTATACACAATGGCAAAAAAGGGGTTAGAATGTGCATGTGATCAAAAAAAGGAGCTCCTCCCATTCTAGTGCTTGGACTCTCTGGGCATATTCAACAAGCCTTGCAGAATATGTTCTTATGGCATAGCTTCTGTCTGCACACAAGTACAACTGCGCAGGTTCAAGTATGACCCACACAGTAGTACAGATGCGCTCGTGCACAGAGGAAAATGCCATGCACAAGCGGCTTCTTGCTACTGCACTGGTACAGCTCGCACCTGCACAGTAGTACAAAGACAGGAGCGTGAAGAGGAGGGTTCCGGTGAGCAACTGTGAAGGGGGATCGTAGAAGCCTAAATAATCCAGGTACCTCCCTTCTACTGAGATATTTAACTTTTCTTCCCCCCCCCCCCCCCCCCCCCCTTCCCAGGTCTGTGCTAGGAGAGTTGGGGGGAGCGCCAATTAAATTCCCAAAAAACACAAAATGGAAAATTAATTTACTGCCACCACCAGCAATCTCACATGACCTCAGTATACTGCAGCAGTAGCTGGAAAGCAGCACGCGTGGTCAGTGAGCCTCACTCTGTGCACTCAGATTCAAGGATGCCTGTGCTGTTCCAGCTGCTGCTAGTCCTGCCTCCCCGCCGACTCCTGATTCCTGGAGGGTATGTCTGATGCTCTGGTGTCACTCTCTGTCCGCCGGGATAATGCTGGCTGACATTCTCTCTAGCTGCTCTGCCTGTCCCTGTGTCTCCACTGACATTGATGATCGCTCTCCTCCAAGCTGTTCTGGTGGTCCTGGATGACAAAGCAGAGAAACGGTAAGTATGTACCTTGAGCCGGGCTTACCTTTAAAGAGGAGCTGTCAGCCATACTATCTCACAAAAAACAAACATATATAAGTAGATAAATACTTGCTCTACTTACATAACAGATGTATTGCACTGTCCACATTTTGATTTTAGTGACTTTTCTACAGTAAAAAAAGAGAAAATCCTTCTTAACATTTCCTTCTTTAACTGTGGCTATTTTGAAGCCAATCCTGATGTAATTTCCTCCCTTACTCTCCTCTGCCTGATTTGCCCGCCCTTCACTATAGAAAGTGCATTGTATCAGCATGAGAAATATTGGCCAATCAGAGAGGAACAGAGGTGTGGGAGGGGAAAACAGGAGAGAAAAAGGCTTTGGACAATCAGGCTGCATTAGTTAAGTCTGAGGGGAAGTATAAAACCAAAAAAGGACAACCCAGCATGCCCTGCAACTTCCTTTTTGTGTACCAAGTTTTGTGTGTACCAAATAAGAGTCAGGTAAACTGGGGAATTTATCAACAAGAAAAGTAATAGTGATTTTACCTTTTGGATTGCCTGGCTAGCATCCTTATTACTTGTTTACCAGATAGAAATAAAGAATTGATTTTTGATTTTATGCCCGACAGTTACACTTTAAGGCTGTGGTCATGATAAACCTGCAGCTCTGGATGGGGGCTAGAAGGGAGTGGTTTGTATGGCTTTGCTGACTGCCCTGAAATGATGCATCATATGTGTTGCTTCTTCACCTGCAGAACTCATAACATGATAACTGATAATGGGGTTGTTTCATTACCTTTAATGCAGACAAACTGTGCAAGCAAACTGTTGTTACTTGCGCTAATAAAGCAGCGCAACTTCCTGACATCTCCATGCATGCTACACGCGCTAATGGCAGCGCCAGTTATTTACTGCCTTATGCATAACATATAATCAGTAACTGTGGAGTACTAACCAGCATGTTCCATGCAGTATGCTGCTGACACGTAGCTCCTGTGTTCCAGGCTCGTGAAGAAGATAAAAACCAGGATGGGAAAATGGACCAGCTGTATTTTAGGCTGGAGCTTCCCCTGCTGTCTACAGAAGAGGTGTACGGAGTGCAACTTATCCTGACCTTCTCCTACCAGCTGTATGTACGTACCCTCCCCCTTCTACCAGTTGTATGTACATACCCCACCCCCTTCTACCAGTTGTACGTACGTTCCCCACCCCCTTTTACCAGCTGTATGTACGTACCCCAACCCCTACTACCAGTTGTACATACATACTCCACCCCTTCTACCAGCTGTATTTACGTACCCCACCCCCTTCTACCAGTTGTACATACGTACCCCACCCCTTTTACCAGTTGTATGTACATACCCCACCCCTTTTACCAGTTTTATGTACATACCCCACCCCCTTCTACCAGCTGTATGTACATACCCCACCCCCTTCTACCAGCTGTATGTACATACCTCACCCCCTTCTATTAGTTGTATGTACATACCCCACCCCCTTCTACCAGTTGTACGTACCCCACCCCCTTCTACCAGTTGTACTTACATACCCCCACCCCCTTCAACCAGTTGTAAGTGCGTACCCGCCCCCTTCTACCAAATATATATAACTATCCTCAACCCACTTCCTTCTCCTACCAGCTGTATGTATGTACCCCCCCCCTTCTACCAGTTGTACGTACTTATTCCCATATGCCACCCCCTTCTACCAGTTGAATGTATGTACCCCACCCCCTTCTACCAGTAGTATGTACATACCCAACCCCTTCTACCAAATATATGTACGTATCTCCAACCCACCTCCTTCTCCTACCAGCGGTACTTATCCCACCCCCTTTAGATGCAGAGTTGGGTAGCAGAGCAAGGCGGGCCTCTACAAGAAGTGCAGGGGATCTGCCATGTATTGTCAGATATAGAGTTGGGTAGCAAAGCACGGCGGGTCTCTACATGTTATGTAATGTCAGATGCAGAGTTGGGTAGCAGAGCGGGGTGGGTCTCTACAGGAAGTGCAGGGAATGGGAATCTATGTATTGTCAGATGCAGAGTTGGGTAGCAGAGCAGGGCGGGTCTCTACATGCTATGTATTGTCAGATGCAGATTTGGGTAGCAGAGCAGGGCGGGTCTCTACATGCTATGTATTGTCAGATGCAGATTTGGGTAGCAGAGCAGGGCGGGTCTCTACATGCTATGTATTGTCAGATGCAGATTTGGGTAGCAGAGCAGGGCGGGTCTCTACATGCTATGTATTGTCAGATGCAGATTTGGGTAGCAGAGCAGGGTGGGTCTCTACATGCTATGTATTGTCAGATGCACATTTGGGTAGCAGAGCAGGGCGGGTCTCTACATGCTATGTATTGTCAGATGCAGAGTTGGGTAGCAGAGCAGGGTGGGTCTCTACATGCTATGTACTGTCAGATGCAGAGTTGGGTAGCAGAGCAGGGTGGGTCTCTACATGCTATGTATTGTCAGATGCAGAGTTGGGTAGCAGAGCAGGGCGGGTCTCTACAGGAAGTGCAGGGAATGGGAATCTGCGATGTATTGTCAGATGCAGATTTGGGTAGCAGAGCAGGGCGGGTCTCTACATGCTATGTATTGTCAGATGCAGATTTGGGTAGCAGAGCAGGGTGGGTCTCTACATGCTATGTATTGTCAGATGCACATTTGGGTAGCAGAGCAGGGCGGGTCTCTACATGCTATGTATTGTCAGATGCAGAGTTGGGTAGCAGAGCAGGGTGGGTCTCTACATGCTATGTATTGTCAGATGCAGAGTTTTGGGTAGCAGAGCAGGGCGGGTCTCTACATGTTATGTATTGTCAGATGCAGAGTTGGGTAGCAGAGCAGGGCGGGTCTCTACAGGAAGTGCAGGGAATGGGAATCTGCTATGTATTGTCAGATGCAGAGTTTGATAGCAGAGCAGGGCGGGTCTCTACATGCTATGTATTGTCAGATGCAGATTTGGGTAGCAGAGCAGGGCGGGTCTCTACATGCTATGTATTGTCAGATGCAGAGTTGGGTAGAAGAGCAGGGCAGGTCTCTACATGCTATGTATTGTCAGATGCAGATTTGGGTAGCAGACCAGGGCGGGTCTCTACATGCTATGTATTGTCAGATGCAGATTTGGGTAGCAGAGCAGGGCGGGTCTCTACATGCTATGTATTGTCAGATGCAGATTTGGGTAGCAGAGCAGGGCGGGTCTCTACATGCTATGTATTGTCAGATGCAGAGTTGGGTAGCAGAGCAGGGCGGGTCTCTACATGCTATGTATTGTCAGATGCAGAATTGGATAGCAGAGCAGGGAGTTGCGGAGCTTTGGCTGGAGACTCTTCCCCACATATAGGGCGGCCTGTTGAATGAAATATATAGCTGTGCACACAGCACATGGCAATATTACCCTTTCTTTCCGCACTGTATACCGCAAATTACGCTATTAACGTGACCCTTGCTACAGTAGTGTTCGCTCCTTGCGGTAATGCGCGTTACCATAGCAATGGTCGCGCTAGTTGAGTATCACAGGTTTAGCTACTAGCATACTTGCAGTAAAAAGTGCAGATGGCAAAGGTAATATTGGCTCATTATCTCTAATTTCTGTTGTCTGTTGTGCTTCTTGCAGCGGATGTCTACATTTGTAATGCAGAGCATGGTGTTCATCCAACACTCGTCTCCCATCCCCGGAGCCCAGCTCTATGTCAATGGAGACCTCAGACTGCAGCAGAGGCAGCTGCTGAGACACCAAGGACTGGACACCACCTACAACGTAAGCTCAACTCGTCTATGTGATACAAAACGGGCACACTGCTGGCACTCCTTCTTCTCTTATCTCTTGGGGTTCCACTTGTTGAAACACACCACAAGTTTTGCTGAGCAGAAAATTCTCCTAACTAGCAAACCATTACTGGCCCGGGTGGTCAACCATGTGACATATAAAGCTATCCATACACTGGCAGACTTTCTTCCGATATGTCCAAAAGATCGATTCCTCTCTGATCGACATCTGATCAGAGAGGAATCTATCATTGACACACACTGCCCATCGATTTCATCCTAAAATCTAATAAAACCCACAGCTACGGCCACTGTGACAGCCCCCAGGTATTCCCCCTGCCATTGCTGCTCCCTGGGCCCCCACACAGAGTATACACAGCGCATCAAACTCATACACGATTCAATTTTGTAAATAAAAAAATGTATAAGGTTTTGTTTAGATTATTTATCAAACCTACCATACACCATTCAGTTTTAAAAACAATCAATCTAATATTTCAAACACATACGATAAAAAAAAATAAAAATGTAATAATCAATCGTTTATCAATCGAAAAACAAGTATTCTATCAATACTCTATTTGATTGTTCTGGTTGAATAAATAGGAAAATTGAACTATTTGGTTGTACCGTGTATGGGCACCTTAACACTCGCCTCTACAGCCAGCGGTCTTCCTCCTCTCTGCTTTTGTCGTCTCCTGGTGCCTATACCTTGTGACCAACTACTGCAGGGAAATCTCACCATCATGGGAGGGGGAGGAGACACAAACTACTGTAGGGGAATCTCACACTTGTGGGAGGGGAGGAGACACACACTACTGTAGGGAAATCTCACACTTGTGGGAGGGATGAGGCACAAACTACTGCAGGGAGATCTCACCATTATTGGAGGGGAGGAGACACAAACCACTGCAGGGAGATCCCACCATTATTGGAGGAGAGGAGACACAAACCACTGCAGGGAGATCTCACCATTATTGGAGGGGAGGAGACACAAACCACTGCAGGGAGATCTCACCATTATTGGAGGGGAGGAGACACAAACCACTGCAGGGAGATCTCACCATTATTGGAGGGGAGGAGACACAAACCACTGCAGGGAGATCTCACCATTATTGGAGGGGAGGAGATAAACCACTGCAGGGAGATCCCACCATTATTGGATGGGAGGAGACACAAACCACTGCAGGGAGATCTCACCATTATTGGAGGGGAGGAGACACAAACCACTTCAGGGAGATCTCACCATTATTGGAGGGAGGAGACACAAACCACTGCAGGGAGATCTCACCAATGTGGAAGGAGAGGAGACGCAAACTACTGCAGGGAAATATTAGCATTATTGGAGGGGAGGAGACACAAACTACTGCACCACTATTGTGGAAGGGAGGAGACACAAACTATTGCAGGGTAAATGGTGTAAGAGAAATACACTTCACGTTTGCCCTCTGAAGGTTGAATGTCCGTTTTGAGTAGAGGAGACGGCTAACCTGCAATATTATAATTAAGGTATTAGGGGCGGTTTACACTTGCTTAAAAAACATACCCGTTCGGGACTTTTTTTAAGCTCCGCTTAAACGCAGGAAGCGGATCCTGTGATTAAAAATAGGATCCACTTCCACTTACAAAACATGCATCTGTGTGCCATGGAACGCGAGGCGGAAAGCAGAGTCCAAACTTGGCATATTTACAGATCGGGTGGGAAAATGTGTCCATTGAAAACCTATGAGAACGTACACTGTCCCTTCTCACTAGGCTAGTCGCCACATCCGCGTCGCCTGTTTCACCCGCATTTGTGTCGCCACCCTGATGTCATACTCGCGTGTCACGCCACCCATCGCCACCGCTTGGTCCCTTCTAAACAGCCCGGTGGTCAGTATTAGCCTTTAGATCTACATTGGGATGCAAAATACCAATAAGAATCCTCAGCAACAGGGAGAATTCTCATTGGTTCATGTTAGAGCTCCATGCTTCTGCTGGCCTCCGGGCCGTTGAAGGGGCGGCGGCAGCAGGACAGGTGAGCAACGATGTAGACGTGATCAACACAGGAATGGACGGGCGGATGGGTAAACGCGGGCCGGGCGGGGTGAAGACGCGGAACGGTCGGGTGCATTTGTTGCATTCAGATGCAGAATGGATGGTACCACCTTGCGGATGCGCTAACCGTTTCCGTTCTGCATCCGTTCAAGTGTGAACCGGCCTTTACAGGCTCTCCTCTTTACAGGCAAGGCGGCTCCCACAGTTACATACTCGGGATTTGCACTCCTGGGATGAACTTTGTGCCCTGTAGATCAGTGACCACACTTGGATGTATGTTTATGAAGACAGAGATGGCTGTTTTGTGTGTTACCCTTGTAATTTTCAGTACTGGTTACACGTCTCTCTCTTCACAGGTTTCTGTTATTAATGGGTCCAGTCCCTTCGCCAGTTCATATGACTTCACAAACATCATATCAGCGTATCAGGATAGGAACGGTAAGTAAGACTCATCGCTGATGTTTTTGGTGTGTGATGTGAAAGTGCCGCTGCTCTGATAGAATGATCCATGGAGGGAGGTTTTGGCATAACCGATGAATATCAGCAGATAGAGAAGTCAGAACGGAAGCTTCTCTTCTTTATAGATCTGTTAAATCCAGATGACCTTTTCATCAATGATGCAGAACTTGGCCAGAGTGGCCAATGTGCCTGAATATTCATCTGCTGAGCCACATGACCAAACACCACCATCTGGTCACATAACTCGCTGCAATACTGTATACAGTGCAGTCATTAACCCCTCCTGAGCAGTCATTAACTTTGCTGGGTAGACTTATACTTGAGTCAAAAATTCCAACTTAAAGAGACACTGAAGCGAAAAAAAAAATATGATATAGTGAATTGGTTGTGTACTATGAATAATTACTAGAAGATTAGCAGCAAAGAAAATATTCTCATACTTTTATTTTCAGGTATATAGTGTTTTTTCTAACATTGCATCATTCTATAATATGTGCAGATTACACAACACTCAGCATTCAAAATGAGTCTTTCAGAGCAGTCTGTGAAGTAATGACCTCTCCTCTAGCAGAGGAAAAGTAAATAGTCCAGGAACAGTTGAGATAATAAAAGTCAGATAACAGCCCTCTCCACGACTAACTTAGTCGGAGAGCTTAATGGCTTGTTTGCATAGAGATAACAACTGGAGTTTCTCAACCCTTCCTGTACTGGAAACAATTACACTGATGTATCTGATCTTAATGTTTTATTTCTAAAGGTGCCCATACACTCGTCAGATTGGCAGCAGATAGATAAGAAATGCATCTGATGATCTATCTGATGCGTTTTTAGAACATTTTTTACCAGGATAGAATTCCAATAGATTTCAGTTTGAAATCTATTGAAATTCGATCTGATGGCATTTTTTTGCCATCAGATTTCCATTAAGGCCAATGCAAACTGATAAGCAATCTCATCAGATCGACCTAAATTTTCCACCCTGCAAGTTCGATGGAAATCCATCGAAATCGGCCGTCGATCGGTCGATTGGCCAAACGATTTGCAATCGATCGATCGATCGGGATCGATCGGTCGGCCAGAAAATCGGCTGAGTGTATGGGCTGCTTTAGCTGTGCTACAAATACAAATCACAATATCCTCATTTTTTTTTCGCTTCAGTGTCTCTTTAAGAGGGTTGAATATTGGAGTCGACTTGTACATGAGGTCGGCTTGTATTCGAGTATATACGTTATATAGATTTCTGCAAAGAGTGATCTACAAAACACATCCCATGTCCTTTGTACAATAGATATATTACAGAGCACATTAGGAAGATGCATATAAAATGGCCTAAAATCTGGACCATCCCATATCCACACTGTGTCTGGGAACCTGGCTGCCCAGACACTGCCCACTTTCTGAGGCCACACACCCTCTGTAGGCCTATAGTGGAGAGAGGGGGGTTGACAGCCTGTTCACTCCTCATGGAATCCTTTGGGGTGGGAGGGGGAGTGACAGCCTGTGTTAAGCCCCTCCTCTTCTGAGAACAGGAGGAGGGCAGTTCAGTGGTAATCGGGTCCATGTCATCTCCCAGAAGGAAACTCAGTCGGTGTACCAATCCTGAAGATCCTGGAGTCCAGCCACTGTTATGTGACCACACCATCACATGTTTGTTTGGGGTGAGGAGATGTTATGTATAACATGTAGCATTCCAAGTGACTTTTACACTAATGTACTTGAAGCTTTTACTTAAAGAGAAACTCCAGCCTAAACAAACATACTGTCATTAAGTTACATTAGTTATGTTAATTAAAATAGATAGGTAATATAATCTCTTACCCACACTGTTTTAAAAGAACAGGCAAATGTTTGATTTCATGAGGGCAGCCATCTTTTTGGTTGAAAGGAGGTGACAGGGAGCATGAGACACCATTCCAACTGTCCTGCGTCCTGAGCACCTCTCCCAGTTGCTAGGCAACGTGAATAACATAGGCAATCCCATCATGCTCTGCACAGCATCAGGGAAAAAAAGCCCAGGCTTTTTTTTTGATGGGTGGAGCTTAGATAAAGATTCAGCTGAAAATGATGCTTTGGCAAGAAAAACAAAGTTCTGATGCTGTGAAACTGTTTTTCTGCTGAGTAGATTTTTAGTCCGGAGGTTCACTTTAAGTTTACGTACAGTTTGACGTCTCTTCATGTTCTTCTATAGTAGTGAATGGCAAGTTGGAGCCATCCTGAGAGCAGCTTGAATTCCAGGTGCGATTTACAGTCAACCTAATGTTTGTGTACACTAGTAGGGATGATCAATGAGATGCAAATACTTCCAAAATTATGTACATTTTTATGGAAATATATGCAGCTTGAAAAAGGTTCAATTAATTTAAACCTGGGTTTAAATTGACTGGTCCATTTTCAAACTGCATACATTTGCATCAACTCGGGACAGTTTGCATATCTGTGATCATCCCTATACACTAGCCCTTAGGCCTATCATAAACTGTCCTCTGTGTTCTTTTTGACATTAGTTTGGCATGTGTTTGCAGTTTAACCATTTCAGCCCGCGGGGATTTTTCACCTGATGCATCGAAGCAATTTTCACCTCCCATTCATTCGCTAATAACGTTATCACTACTTATCACAATTTATTGATCTATATCTTGTTTTTTCCGCCACTAATTAGGCTTTCTGTGGGTGGTACATTTTGCTAAGAGCCACTTTACTGTAAATGCGTTTTTACAGGATCAATAAGAAAAAAATTGAAAAAATTCATTATTTCTCAGTTTTCGTCTATTATAGCTTTAAAATAATCCATGCTACCATAATTAAAACCTATGTATTTTATTTGCCCGTATGTCTCGGTTATTATACCATTTAAATTTTGTCCCTATCTCAATGTATGGCGCCATATTTTATTTGGAAATAAAGGTGCATTGATTCCGTTTTGCGCCCATCACTATTTACAAGCTTATAATTTAAAAAAATGTTTGTAGTATACCCCCTTCAAATGCATATTTAAAAAGTTCAGACCCTTAGGCAGCTATTTGTATTTTTTTTTTTTTTTTTTCCATTAAAAATTTTATTTGGGGAATATTTTGGTGTGGGACATAAACAGTCAATGTTTAATGTTGCTATATATGTAAATTGTAATGTAAAAAAAAGTGTAGATGTAGTTTTACTATTTGGCCAGAAGATGGCCACCTTCATTTTTGTTTTCCCTCCTTGTACTTATCGCTAAGTGGAAGTACAAGGGGGATACGGAAATTCTTCTGGGCAGAAGAACTGAAGCCTCACGGGTGAGCGCTTCGGTCTTCCTGCGGGGAACAGGGATCGGTGATCGGGACCCATGTTCCCTTTCACTGATCCCAGGGCTACCGGTGGACACCGCGGGGACACGGGTGCGCACCCGTGATCGCGCCGAAGTGCGGGAGCGCATCAGCGCAGCCGCCCGGACATGAGCTTCATGTCTGGGCGGCTGAAATGGTTAAAGGAGACCCGAGGTGAAAATAAAGTAATGAAATAAACAATTGTATCTATCAGTATGTATGTATCTATCTATCAAGTATGCCAGAGCTAAAAGCTATGAACTATTGACCCTTTTATCTCTTTCCTACTCTCAGAAGCCATTTTCTGCTAGGAAAGTTTTTTTTTTTATAGTTAGAATTACTTATCACTATCAGTGAGGGTCACGCTGTAGTCTGACCCAGTCCTGACTCAGACAGGAACTGCCACTTACATACCTGATGTTTAACTCTTTCAGGCAGAGAAAGGAAAAAAAGGAACACAGCATAGTTATTTGTGTGCTTGGCACTGTACATACACATGTCTATCTCATCATGTCACATGTCACCTCGGGTATCCTTTATTGTCAGGCCTTGGTCTTCAGCTCATGATAGTTTTCCAGTACATCCTTACAGCTTGGACACAAACTGAAAATACACCAACAAAATTGAATACAAAGGTCCGGACATACTGGCCCTTCAGTGTTTCATTTGCCTGAAGTTTTGTATAACGGAGTGATTGTCATGTGTGTTGTATTCTGTGTCATTACAGTGACCACGGTGCTGAACAGTCCCAGTCCCGTATGGCTGGTTGGAAGAGGTCCGTCAGATCCGTTTGTGGTGAATGCCGTTATCCGATACCCAGCAGAGGTCATCTCATATCCTTTTTATCACCATGCTTGTGTAACAGACTCCGGGATACATCTCCTGACTATCTACCACAGGTGACACCCATTCCTGCCAGAGTCTCCTCCGGTTTAGTTAAGAAGCTATAAGCAGCAGGGTGGATTGATGATGATGATGATGATGATGATCAGCAGCTGGTAACCAGGGATACAGGTTCCTTCTGTCTTGTTTAGCCTTTTTTTTTAAAACAGAGAATGGACCAAGAATTCTGGTAGAACAGTGCTGTGCTGCACCAAGGCTGTGTAGAGTTGGGTAAACACTGTATTGGCTAGTTTTCATGTGGCCAAGTCACTCTTCTGTCCTCCTGTCTATTCTTCAGGTAGTCTGCTCTATAATTGGTCTTCTGGAAGGGGGTGTGACCAGCCTGTCACTTATCCTTCCACAATTGTGGCCTATAGTGGTGGACGTGTCATGGGCTGCAACCCTTCCTCCTTCCTGCATTGCCTTATGGGAGGGGTTGTAGCTGCGGTCTCTACCTCCTCGCACTAGAGCGGTGAGGCAACCTGGCATGGAGGGGAGGGTGACACCAGCTCTGTCCCCGTTGCACATGCGCCACCATAATTTTCATAACTATGTGGTGCTGGAGTATGGACTTTGTGGAATACGTGGAGTATCGGACTTCAATCCACATAAGGTGACGCCATGCCGGACTAGATCCAGCAACCGCACCCCTAGGGATCAGCCCAAATGCGACCATGTAATATTTAAATTACGTACCGCGGGGTGGAGGGTGTAGCTGGCAGCGATCAGTGTCAGTCTTAGTTCAACACTGTGATTTAAAGAGGAGCTGTCAGCCATACTATCTCAGAAAAAAGCACATATATAAGTTGATAAATACTTGCTCTACTTACATAACACATGTATTGCACTGTCCACATTTTCATTTTAGTGATTTTTGTACAGTAAAAAAAGAGAAAATCCTTCTTAGCATTTCCTTCTTTAACTGTGGCTATTTTAACCACTTCGGGACCACAGTCTTTTCGCCCCTTAAGGACCAGAGCCTTTTTCTCCATTCAGACCACTGCAGCTTTCACGGTTTATTGCTCGGTCATAAAACCTACCACCTAAATGAATTTTACCTCCTTTTCTTGTCACTAATACAGCTTTCTTTTGATGCTATTTGATTGCTGCTGCGAGTTTTACTTTTTATTATATTCATCAAAAAAGACATGAATTTTGTCAAAAAAATGACTTTTTTAACTTTCTGTGCTGACATTTTTCAAATAAAGTAAAATTTCCTATACATTTGAGCGCGAAAGTTATTCTGCTACATGTCTTTGATAAAAAAAAAAACATTCAGTGTATATTTATTGGATTGGGTAAAAGTTATAGCGTTTACAAACTATGGTGCCAAAAGTGAATTTTCCCATTTTCAAGCATCTCTGACTTTTCTGCGCACCTGTCAGGTTTCATGAGGGGCTAAAATTCCAGGATAGTACAAATACCCCCCAAATGACCCCATTTTGGAAAGAAGACATCCCAAAGTATTCAGTGAGAGGCATGGTGAGTTCATAGAAGATTTTATTTTTTGTCACAAGTTAGCGGAAAATGACAGTTTGTGACAAAAAAAAAAAAAAAAAAAAGTTTCCATTTCTTCTAACTTGCGACAAAAAAAAATGAAATCTGCCACGGACTCACTATGCTCCTCTCTGAATACCTTGAAGTGTCTACTTTCCAGAATGGGGTCATTTGTGGGGTGTGTTTACTGTCCTGGCATTTGGGGGGTGCCTAATTGTAAGCACCCCTGTAAAGCCTAAAGATGCTCATTGGACTTTGGGCCCCTTAGCGCAGTTAGGCCGCAAAAAAGTGCCACACATGTGGTATTGCCGTACTCAGGAAAAGTAGTATAATGTGTTTTGGGGTGTATTTTTACACATACACATGCTGGGTGGGAGAAATATCTCCGTAAATGACAATTTTTTTATTTTTTTTACACACAATTGTCTATTTATAGAGATATTTCTCCCACTCAGCATGGGTATGTGGAAAAATACACCCCAAAACACATTATACTACTTCTCCTGAGTACGGCGATACCACATGTGTGGCACTTTTTTGCACCCTAACTGCGCTAAGGGGCCCAAAGTCCAATGAGTACCTTTAGGATTTCACAGGTCATTTTGAGAAATTTCGTTTCAAGACTACTCCTCACGGTTTAGGGCCCCTAAAATGCCAGGACAGTATAGGAACCCCACAAATTACCCCATTTTAGAAAGAAGACACCCCAAGGTATTCCGTTAGATGTATGGTGAGTTCATAGAAGATTTTTTTTTTTTGTCACAAGTTAGCGGAAATTGATTGTAATTGTTTTTTTTCACAAAGTGTCATTTTCCGCTAACTTGTGACAAAAAATAAAATCTTCTATGAACTCGCCATTCTCCTAACGGAATACCTTGGGGTGTCTTCTTTCTAAAATGGAGTCATTTGTGGGGTTCCTATACTGCCCTGGCATTTTAGGGGCCCTAAACCGTGAGGAGTAGTCTTGAAACCAAATGTGGCAAAATGACCTGTGAAATCCTAAAGGTACTCATTGGACTTTGGGCCCCTTAGCGCACTTAGGGTGCAAAAAAGTGCCACACATGTGGTACCGCCGTACTCAGGAGAAGTAGTATAATGTGTTTTGGGGTGTATTTTTACACATACCCATGCTGGGTGGGAGAAATATCTCTGTAAATGACAATTATTTGATTTTTTTTACACACAATTGTCCATTTACAGAGAGATTTCTCCCACCCAGCATGGGTATGTATAAAAATACACCCCAAAACACATTATACTACTTCTTCTGAGTACGGCGATACCACATGTGTGACACTTTTTTGCAACCTAGGTGCGCTAAGGGGCCTAACGTCCTATTCACAGGTCATTTTGAGGCATTTGGATTCTAGACTACTCCTCACGGTTTAGGGCCCCTAAAATACCAGGGCAGTATAGGAACCCCACAAGTGACCCCATTTTAGAAAGAAGACACCCCAAGGTATTCTGTTAGGAGTATGGTGAGTTCATAGAAGATTTTTTTTTTGTCACAAGTTAGCGGAAAATGACACTTTGTGAAAAAAAAAACAATACATATCAATTTCCGCTAACTTGTGACAAAAAATAAAATCTTCTATGAACTCATCATACACCTAAAAGAATACCTTGGGGTGTCTTCTTTCTAAAATGGGGTCACTTGTGGGGTTCCTATACTGCCCTGGCATTTTAGGGGCCCTAAACCGTGAGGAGTAGTCTTGAACCCAAATGTCTCAAAATGACCTGTGAAATCCTAAAGGTACTCATTGGACTTTGGGCCCCTTAGCACAGTTAGGCTGCAAAAAAGTGTCACACATGTGGTATCGCCGTACTCAGAAGAAGTAGTATAATGTGTTTTGTGGTGTATTTTTACATATAACCATGCTGGGTGGGAGAAATATCTCTGTAAATGACACATTTTTGATTTTTTTTACACACAATTGTCCATTTACAGAGAGATTTCTCCCACCCAGCATGGGTATGTGTAAAAATACACCACAAAACACATTATACTACTTCTCCTGAGTATGGCGATACCACATGTGTGACACTTTTTTGCAGCCTAGGTGCGCTAAGGGGCCCAACGTCCTATTCACAGGTCATTTTGAGGCATTTGTTTTCTAGACTACTCCTCACGGTTTAGGGCCCCTAAAATGCCAGGGCAGTATAGGAACCCCACAAGTGACCCCATTTTAGAAAGAAGACACCCCAAGGTATTCCGTTAGGGGTATGGTGAGTTCATAGAAGATTTTATTTTTTCTCACAAGTTAGTGAAAAATGACACTTTGTGAAAAAAACAATAACAATCCAATTTCCGCTAACTTTTGACAAAAAATAAAATATTCTATGAACTCATCATACACCTAACAGAATACCTTGGGGTGTCTTCTTTCTAAAATGGGGTCACTTGTGGGGTTCCTATACTGCCCTGGCATTTTACGGGCCCAAAACTGTGAGTAGTCTGGAAACCAAATTTCTCAAAATGACTGTTCAGGGGTATAAGCATCTGCAAATTTTGATGACAGGTGGTCTATGAGGGGGCAAATTTTGTGGAATCGGTCATAAGCAGGGTGGCCTCTTAGATGACAGGATGTATTGGGCCTGATCTGATGGATAGGAGTGCTAGGGGGGTGACAGGAGGTGATTGATGGGTGTCTCAGGGGGCGGTTAGAGGGGAAAATAGATGCAATCAATGCACTGGGGAGGTGATCGGAAGGGGGTCTGAGGGGGATCTGAGGGTTTGGCCGAGTGATCAGGAGCCCACACGGGGCAAATTAGGGCCTGATCTGATGGGTAGGTGTGCTAGGGGGTGACAGGAGGTGATTGATGGGTGTCTCAAGGTGTGATTAGAGGGGGGAAATAGATGCAAGCAATGCACTGGCGAGGTGATCAGGGCTGGGGTCTGAGGGCGTTCTGAGGTGTGGGCGGGTGATTGGGTGCCCGCAAGGGGCAGATTAGGGTCTAATCTGATGGGTAACAGTGACAGGTGGTGATAGGGGGTGATTGATGGGTAATTAGTGGGTGTTTAGAGGAGAGAATAGATGTAAACAATGGATTTGGGAGGTGATCTGATGTCGGATCTGCGGGCGATCTATTGGTGTGGGTGGGTGATCAGATTGCCCGCAAGGGGCAGGTTAGGGGCTGATTGATGGGTGGCAGTGACAGGGGGTGATTGATGGGTGGCAGTGACAGGGGGTGATTGATGGGTGATTGACAGGTAATCAGTGGGTTATTACAGGGGAGAACAGATGTAAATATTGCACGGGCGAATTGATAAGGGGGGGGTCTGAGGGCAATCTGAGCGTGTGGGCAGGTGATTGGGTGCCCGCAAGGGGCAGATTAGGGTCTAATCTGATGGGTAACAGTGACAGGTGGTGATAGGGGGTGATTGATGGGTAATTAGTGGGTGTTTAGAGGAGAGAATAGATGTAAACAATGGATTTGGGAGGTGATCTGATGTCGGATCTGCGGGCGATCTATTGGTGTGGGTGGGTGATCAGATTGCCCGCAAGGGGCAGGTTAGGGGCTGATTGATGGGTGGCAGTGACAGGGGGTGATTGATGGGTGGCAGTGACAGGGGGTGATTGATGGGTGATTGACAGGTAATCAGTGGGTTATTACAGGGGAGAACAGATGTAAATATTGCACGGGCGAATTGATAAGGGGGGGGTCTGAGGGCAATCTGAGCGTGTGGGCAGGTGATTGGGTGCCCGCAAGGGGCAGATTAGGGTCTAATCTGATGGGTAACAGTGACAGGTGGTGATAGGGGGTGATTGATGGGTAATTAGTGGGTGTTTAGAGGAGAGAATAGATGTAAACAATGGATTTGGGAGGTGATCTGATGTCGGATCTGCGGGCGATCTATTGGTGTGGGGGGGTGATCAGATTGCCCGCAAGGGGCAGATCAGGGGCTGATTGATGGGTGGCAGTGACAGGGGGTGATTGACGGGTGATTGACAGGTGATTGACAGGTGATTGACAGGTGATTGACAGGTGATCAGGGGGGATAGATGCATACAGTACACGGGGGGGGGGGTCTGGGGGGGGTCTGGGGAGAATCTGAGGGGTGGGGGGGTGATCAGGAGGGAGTAGGGGGCAGATTAGGGACTTAAAAAAAAAATAGCGTTGACAGATAGTGACAGGGAGTGATTGATGGGTGATTAGGAGGGTGACTGGGTGCAAACAGTGGTCTGGGGGGTGGGCAGGGGGGGGTCTGAGGGGTGCTGTGGGCGATCAGGGGGCAGGGGGGGGGGAAATCAGTGTGTTTGGTGCAGACTAGGGTGGCTGCAGCCTGCCCTGGTGGTCCCTCGGACACTGGGACCACCAGGGCAGGAGGCAGCCAGTATAATAGGCTTTGTATACATTACAAAGCCTATTATACACTGTTGCAGCGGCGATCCGGATGCCAGTAACCCGCCGGCGCTTCCGAACGGCCGGCGGGTTACGGCGAACGGGGGGCGGAGCCAGTCCCCGGCGGCTGATCGCGTCACGAATGACGCGATCGCCGCATAGCCACTCCCGCAGCCGCCCCCGCCGATGGGCGTATTGCGGTCGTTTGGGCCCAGACTTTGCCGCCGCCCATCGGCTGGGGGCGGTCGTTATGTGGTTAAAGCCAATCCTGATGTCATTTCCTCCCCTACTCTCCTCTTCCAGACTTTGTATGCATTGCCCGCCCTCCACTATAAAAAGTGCATTGTCTCAGCATGAGAAATATTGGCCAATCAGAGAGAAACAGAGGTGTGGGAGGGGAAAACAGGAGGGAAAGAGGCTTTAGCCAATCAGGCCGCATTAGTTAAGTCTGAATGGAAAGCAGAGAAGCAAAAAAGGACAACCCAGCATGCCCTGCAACTTCCTTTGTGCGGCAACGTACCAAATAAGAGTCAGGTAAACTGGGGAATGATCATTTATCAACAAGAAAAGTAATAGGGATTTTAACTTTTGGATTGCCTGATTAGCTCCCTTATTACTTGCTTACCAGATAAAAATAAAGAATTGATTTTATGCCCGACAGTTACACTTTAAAGGGGCTGACACTGTGCCAGATTTTATCTGTCAACACCGCCTCCTAGCGGCAGACATTTTGTTATGTTGAACTACATCCGACATTGGACTTGTGCTGGAAAAGGCCAATGTTGGACATAGTCTGAAATAGGATTAGAAAGGGTAAACTCCGCACCTTCAGACATACATGGCCTCAATCCTATCCACTGATCCATTATATTGTTCTGGCACCTCAGTTATACTGCATTTACCCATCAAATTCACTCAGTCTTGATTATTACTGCCTTTCTACCCTACATAGGGGAGGAGAGATTTTTCATCAACATACAGTGAATTTTATCATCTGTATCTATAGCATTTTAGAAACAACACACAGGTAGCATGATCAATACACATCTGCATTGCGAGTGTCAATTAGGCTAGACTCTTTTCTGCCTGGCGTAAGTTAACTATGTCTATTTATTGATATCTGAAGAAGTTGCTCAGATTGGTGACACAATATGTTGTAGAGATGTCTGGTTGAAGCTTATTCTATGTTTGGATCCTCTGTACCCTGGACGACCTTCCGACACATGCCTGTCTCTTCCATCTCCGCCGAATGGTCACCAAATGTTACATTTCATTTCCTCTCCTCCTTCCTTTATTTCTCTTATTTCCTGCTGAGAATTGATGCCAGTTGTGTCCTTAATAAGGGGCACATATCAGCCGGGATTCTGGGAGATGATCAAATTCGGCTGGATTCAGTATGTCAGCGTCCTGCTCATCTTCCTCTGGGTCTTCGAGAGGGTGAAGGTGTTTGTCTTCCAGAACCAGGTCCTCACTACGGTCCATTCTCCTCCAGCAGCCTTATATAAAGAGCACCAGAGCTAACCTCACGTCTCCGGAGTGTCAGAGGGGCTCCTGGCTACAAGTGTCCACATGGTAGAGGACTGTGGCTATAGGATAAGTGCATCTATATCATAAACGGGCCAGATCAGCACCAAATGGGCCTTTATTCAATAATGCCAATGCCATCCATCACTAATGACCACCTGATTGATTTACACACTTCTCCAGAAACAGCACTATGTATTCACCATAGTACGGCCTCTGTGGCCTGACTCTGCAATTAGCCAGCTATCTGCAACCCTTTCCCTCTCCACCTGGGTCCAGATCAGACCTGATATGCAGATATTGGATAAATACTACAGTTATCCACAGCCGTGGTTGTGGGCGGGCCGACAGGGTAACATGTGACCAACCAAGAAACAGAGCAGAGCTGGAGTACAGCGAGGTCTGTGTACAGACTGCTGTTAATGGGGAGGTGGTTGTGAACAGCACACAGTAAGGTAGCTTCTGATCTGTGTAGCGAGAAGGTGGGGGGATCACTAATTATAGATTCCGAGGTTTGTTTTGAGAATTTCCTATGCTTTAAGTCTTGATATACGGTACATATATATTTTCTTAAAAAGAAGCCCTTATCAATATGTTTATAATCTTGTGCTGATGGTTTCACCCTCTTGTCCCTAACTGCTGTCACTTATGTAGAAGGTTTTCTCCAGTTCCCCACCATTGTCACTTGTGTAGCTGAGTGTCCACTGTCCCCTACTGTCACTTATGTAGATCAGTGTCCCAGGTCCCCCACTGTCTCTTATGTAGATCAGAGTCCCAGGTCATCCACCACTGTCTCTTATGTAGATCAGAGTCCCAGGTCATCCACCACTGTCTCTTATGTAGATCAGAGTCCCAGGTCATCCACCACTGTCTCTTATGTACAGTAGATCAGAGTCCCAGGTCATCCACCACTGTCTCTTATGTAGATCAGAGTCCCAGGT
Organism: Hyperolius riggenbachi; assembly: GCF_040937935.1. NCBI lineage: Eukaryota > Metazoa > Chordata > Amphibia > Anura > Hyperoliidae > Hyperolius > Hyperolius riggenbachi. Next base: position 33,379,422 of record NC_090656.1, read on the forward strand.
CCAGATGAGGATCAACCAATCCCAATCAGTCTGTACGCATGTTGGATTATTGTGATTCTGTACAATTAAGTTGCATTCCAGCCGTTCTGGAGGTGTGTTTAGCTATCGGGGATAACAAAGAGATGGAATTGCATATTCAGCAGTGATGCATTGTGGGACACCTCAGAGCTCATTCCAACCTGAATAATCTCAAATACCTTCTGTTTTAAAGTGGATCCGAGATAAACTTTTACTCATTGCATAATTGTGTTCCTTTCATATAGTTTATAGGGCATTCCTCAAGCCAAATACTTTTTTCTGTTTTAATACTCTAATTCCCTATAAACTAAACAAGCCTCGCCCACAGCTTCTCCAGTGTGCCTTGGCACTCTAAACCTTAGTAGCAAGGGCTTATGGGAGCTCAGTCTGGGTAGGAGGAGGAGGTTACTAGCCAGAGATTTCAGAGGCAGAGGGGAGTGATGTTTTCACAGGCTGAGGGCTGGAGATGCAGATTAGCTTGCTTGTGTAAATTGTGACAAGCAGAATATGGCTGCTCTCATTGTATCACAGGAATCAATAATCATAAAATGTTGAAGCTGTTTGCAGCTAGATTTACTGTGTAAACTATCTAAACTTCAGATAAGATATATAGACAAGTTACTTGTTATAGTTAGTTTTTCATCTTGGATCCGCTTTGAGAAGGCAAACTTCTGTTTTGCATAGCCTTTTAGTAAGGAGGGTTTTTTTTTTATGTCTTTCAGCCCCTTACACACTCCTAGGAGTTCTGGTTCACCATGAGCTTGTCATGCAATCTGTAGTTATATGGATGTGTTTATAGTCCCCAACCATTGACTATCTCCATTGGCCACCTTATTGTTTTAAATCCTGTTCAAGTTTGCTTTTATACACTTGTGTTTTTGTATGTTTTTTGTAATTGTATTTTATGTACCACTATATTGTTATTTAGGGCTCTGTAAAATGTTACAAATAAGCATTTCATGTTTTTTTTTTCAGGGCTCCACTAGCTTGTTAGACTGGCCAGTTTTGCGAGTAAAAATGCCTCTCACGTTTATGGAAAACAAGCTACTAAGGTTAAAAAAAATCCAAGTTGCTGGGCTTCAAAAAAATGATCAGTTCATGGAGGCCCATGTGATCGAGGCATCTCTGATTGGCTGGTTGCTATCATATGATCATGCCTCACTGTGCCTACACAGGAAGGAGAGGTGAGATCTGATCACATGATTGCACTCAGCCATCTGGCAACACGTGGTGAAGAACTGATCTCTCCCTGATATCGATCAGGCCACAGATCAGGCCTCCCTGCCACAGTGCCCCACCAGATATTAGATCAGATCTCGTAGATATTCCATTTACCTTATTAAGTTATACACAGTATCCCATCATATACAGTTCTTTAACTACATAGTTGCAAAACAAAACTCGTCCCAAGATGTAAATCTTATCCATAACGCCAACAGCTTTTTTTGTTTTTTTTTTAAAGTGTACCAGAGATCAGTAATAAGAAAGATTTGATACTTACCTGGGCCTTCCTCCAGCACCGCTGCGCCCCTGCCGTCCTCCCACAGTCCTCTGTTCTCCTTGCATCTGTCCCGGTAATTGGCTCAGATGTGCCAGACGGTCTCAAGAGCACGACTGATGCCACCGAACCAGAATACCGTGGCTGATTGCGGCCGAACGTAGGCATCTGGGAGGACGGCGAGGGATGCAGCGGTGCTCATGGGGCTGGAGGAAGCCCTGGGTAAGCATCAAATCTTTCTTACAAGGGCTCTTCTTCCATTAGATGCGGTGCGATGCGGCGGCTACACAGAACTGCGGGTGTTTTAAACCCCAATGCTCGGCTATTAAACAGTTTCCATTGCGTGCGGAGCGATCCGAGAATCTACAGCATGCTACAGATACTCGCAGAGCCGCATTCCCCCCCCGGCCAGCAGAGGTAGTGATGTGATGTGGCGAGGTAGCCGCATTCGCATCACTAATCCATGGAAAAGGGCCCTTACAGATCTCAGGTTTCCTTTATGTAGAACGATATCTAAAGACAAAAGTAGATAAATAAATTTAAAATGCGAGAACAAATCTGTATCTGCCCTGGGTTCAGGCAAGCGGGAGGTTAATGGGCTTGTTTATCTGCGTGGTTCACATAATTTCCTCGGGTAATATGCAGAAGGTATGTGTGATGTGCAATAAAATACCACAACAAGGCGCGCCTAGAGTACCTGTGTAATGACATAATTCCATCAGCACTTAATGAAAGCAGAGGCTACATAAACATCTCCCTCATTTTATCCATCCTTGCCATCCATTACGAAAAACGGTTTTCCTTTTGCTAGTAATCAGTTTAGAATAACTGCAAAGAAAACCACCCTTCGTGTTCCTGTAAATGCACTTGTAACATAGAAGGTGCTTGTCAAGACTTTCAGAAGGAGAGATAACGCCTCCTGTGCTAACAAGCCATTTCTCCCAGTGGTCAGCCACTCTCATGTTACTGTAACTGTCTTGGGAGAAAGCAGCACAAAATTGAAATACATAAAAATGGAGAAGGAAGTTTTTCTGCTGTGCTATTTTCCCCAGAACAGATGGTGGAGCAGGACCTGTGATTCGGTGGTGGATAGGAATCGATGGCCATATCATTTAGATGTAGAATTGGAGGGGGGGGGGGGGAGGGGTGGTATGGAGGCATTTGAGGTGATTCGTGATCAGATTTATTTCAATATCTGACTAATGCAGGATGTTAAAATGTGAAGAAGACCAAAAATGGGCAATGGGAAATTTGGGCGCACCATGCGCCGCCATAGTGCGAATCATGGCTATAGTGGTGCTTAGAAGGTAATTTGGGCGCCAACAAAAGATGGAGCCCAAATTACTTTAAAAGCAATGTAATTCAGCCGCCAGCAACAGCTGGCAGCCGTATTGTCTTTCCCCACTGCTGCCTGGAGGGGGAATAGTAATAAACACCGCTGGCCGCTGGGACTTGTGCAGGAACAGGGTGAGATGATTTTCGGTTTCACCCTGCATCCAAATTTTCCGGCGCCGTTTTTACATGTATGCGTTAAAGGGAGGGAGGACACCAAGAGCCCAATACTGTGATATTGTATAGATGATCAATAATAATGAGTAATATAACAATTTAATACTCACAAACCAGGGTTACCATTAGGCAACCACTGTGAAGGCAGGTGGGGAGATTAACCTGACCCCACTCAGGATTAAAAGTCGCTCTCTGTAGATGGGAAGAAGATGGGTACAACCCTCCACCAAGGGTGGACTTAGCAATATGTAGAAGCTTTCCAGAGGCGCCAATAGAATAAAAGTCACTTAAACGAGCTTAAAACCGATGGGGCAGTGGTGGGCCTATCCCATCCATGCAGACAAAGCAAACAAAGGAAGGACTGTGGCATCAACAGTCAAACAACAATTTATTTATACTCCACAGTAAAAATAGGCAACGCGTTTCACGGGCTCAATCCCGCTTCATCAGGCCAATCAAAAAGGAGCATACAGCTTAACAGCATCAAAACCACACAGAGGCGCTCAGTGTGGTTTTGATGCTGATAAGCTGTATGCTCCTTTTTGATTGGCCTGATGAAGCGGGATTGAGCCCGTGAAACGCGTTGCCTATTTTTACTGTGGAGTATAAATAAATTGTTGTTTGACTGTTGATGCCACAGTCCTTCCTTTGTTTGCTTTGTCTGCATGGATGGGATAGGCCCACCACTGCCCCATCGGTTTTAAGCTCGTTTAAGTGACTTTTATTCTATTGGCGCCTCTGGAAAGCTTCTACATGCAGTGATTTGGTGACCACCCGGCTGTCATCGGCTAACCTACTCACCACCTCCTATGCTGTAAGCAGAGTTGCCCTGCATTTTCATCTCGCCCCACCCGGCTGCTTTTTCCTGCCACCCGGCTACTATTTCATGCCACCCGGCTGGAAAAAAATTCTGGGGAGAACACTGTACATGTATGCGTTAAAATTATAATTTCTCCCCCAATATCCAATCAAAAGTGGTCCATTGTTTGCTGGATCCAAGAATGGTAACCGTGACATCAATTTGTAGATCAAATGCCATGACTCAGACAAGTGACGGAATACATTTCTGAGCAGTGTTGTTTTTTTTATATTGTCAATACATGTAAATGTACCTTGGGCAGTATCTGATTGTTGCTGCTCTCCTTGCTGCAAATGTTGTTACTAATTTCCTCCTCCTGCTCTCCCGCTTTCTTATCCTTGCCCCCTGCAGTGATGTAAGCAGGAGGAAGGGTTTAGGGTCAGCTGCCCTTCCCACTGAAGCCACACCTTCATATTAACTGACAGCCCATGCAATGCAGTTGCTTCCTCTCTCCCCTGTAAATTACAGATGGCGGCAGATCGAGTCTAATGCGCCTGTGTGGGCATTCCTTCCCCTCCCATCCATGTCAACTGGCGCCTACTGCGCCTGCATTCAACTACTGCGCAGGCGCAGTACTCTCCAGATGACGTGGACACAGAAGACCTGACCTGCCGGGCCAAGTCGTGATCTTCTCTTCACGGGCGGCCAGCGGGACAATGTGGAGGATCGGCAAGGGCACGAAACAGCTGCTATGGGCTGGAATAAGCCTCAAAATAGTAAAATCTGTTTAAATTTTGTCGCATCGGAAGTCCTTCAAATGGAAATAAATATGGCAGCCTTCATATTCTTCTCACTTCAGTTGTTGTTTAAAGGGAACCCGAGGTGAGAATAATATGGAGGCTGCTATATTTCCTTTTAAGCAATACCAGTTGCCTGGCTGCCCTGCTGATCCTCTGCCTCTAATACTTTCAGCCATAGACCCTGAACAAGCATGCAGCAGGTTGGCGGTTTCTGACAATATTGTCAGAACTGACAAGATTAGCTGCATGCTTGTTTCTGTTGTAATTCTGTTCACTACTGCAGCCAAATAGATCAGCAGGGTTGCCAGGCAACTAGTATTGTTTAGAAGGAAATAAATATGGCAGCCTCCATATCACTCTCACCTCGGGTTGACTTTAAGCACATGCAGTAAGGTGTATACCAGGCAGGCATTGTAAAGACTCCATTTTGCAGTCTATTAATAGAAATTTGCCCAAGCGCTGAGCCACCCGCTCACACTACCATCGATAAACTCACCCGAAGGCCGTCCCTGTACAGACACTGCTCATCACAGGGCGATACATCGTGTGTCTGTTGAACGTGTTTTACAAACTCATTGATGCAATACTTCACGTCTGTAAATCTCTGTTCAGTTTTTTTTAAAGATAATCTCTCTCTCAGAATGTATATTTTGTTTAAGATGTTTGTGTGAAATATTTTCTATTGCTTTTGTACTGATTTTGGTAAAATAAATACAGATCATTTTTTGAAGTGATTCCATCCTGTCTGTTGTTATTTTACAGGTTTCCATAGCACTTTACAGAGTATCGTATTTTTCGGACTGTAAAACACATTTTTTTCTCCCCCAAATGGGGAGGGAAAAAGTGGCTGCATCTTAAAGTCCAAATAATACGATTCGGACTGGCACCCAGCATCCCCCCACAAGTACAGTGCGTATCGTGCAAATTTGCAGCGGTCCTTCTTTATCCCTGTGTCCTTCTCTGTCCTCTGCACTGTTTTTCTGCATCCTCTGTCTCCTAGCTCCATGCAGCACTGTGTTCCTAAGCACTGCTTCAGCCTATGGCAAAGAAGCGCGGTAACTTGAATTACTATGTTGATGTTTTTACTGGAGCCGATGGTCTCGTGGGCAGGACCATGGCTCCATTATTGGGACCAATCACTGCATTTGCTGAGTAGCAGTAATTGGCCCCAATGACAGAGCCATGGTCCCGCCCACGATACCTTCACCTCCAGTTAATACACAGTAATTCAAGTTAACATACTTCTTCCCCATAGGCTAAAGCTGCGTTCAGGGATACAGCGCAGCATGGAGCTGGGAGACAGATGAGGACACGGGGACGGCGGAAGACACAGTGACAGAGGAGAACACAGAGGACACCAGGAGGACAAGGGGAAAGAGGAGGACACTAAAGGTACAAGGGGGCACACAAGAGGTGCAAAGGAGATACAAGGGGGCATAATAATTGGGGAAGAGAAGATCCACAAAATGCCCCTGAACCATAACCAGGTTTAGTATATTTTTTCCCCTGGTTTTTGTTCCCTAAACCTGGGTGCATCTAATGGTCCCAAGCGTTCATAGTCCACAAAAATACGGTAAGTGGTAACTCATACAACTAATTGCCTCCAGTGGGACAGGTCCTCTTTCCTCCTACTGCATCCTGTGTTCCTTCACTTTATAGATTGTAAGCCTGATGGGACAGGTCCTCTTCCTTCCTACTGTATCTTGTGTTCCCTCATATCTTAGAATGTAAGCTTGATAGGACAGGTCCTCTTCCCTCCTACTGTATCCTGTGTTCCCTAACCTCTTAGATTATATGCCTGATGGGACAGGTCCTCTTGCTGTATCCTGTGTTCCCTCACCTCTTAGAATGTAAGCCTGATGGGACAGGTCCTCTTGCTGTAGCCTGTGTTTCCTCATATCTTAGAATGTAAGCTTGATGGGACAGGTCCTCTTCCCTCCTACTGTATTCTCGGTTCCCTTATCTTTTATATTGTAAACCTGGGACAGGTCAATCTGCTGTTTAACCTGAGAAATTTAATCTAGAAGTGACAGCGCTTCCTGACAGAATATATGAATTGAAGAGCAGGTCCATAACATATGAGTCAAATTGGGTGTTGGGTCCTGGCATTTAGGAGAAAGGATCAAATCTGGCTTGTCGGTATGTTTGTATGGGCCCCTTAATAAAGAGAAACCGTGACCAAGACTTGAACTTCATCCCAATCAGTAGCTGATACCCCCTTTCCCATGAGAAATCTATTCCTTTTTACAAACTGATCATCAGGGGGCTCTGTATGCCTGATATTGTGCTGAAACCCCTCCCACTGTGTGTCAGGACCATGGTCCTGACAGTTTCCTGTCTGTGAACCTCATTGCATTGTGGGAAATAACAGCTGTTTACAGCTGGGTCGAACTGCCAAAAAAGCAAGGAGCATCTCCTTCCACTGACATCACCTGCCACCAGTAAAAATGTCACCATGTGGTAAACATCAGAATGTAAATCAGGGAGAGGAAAGATTTAACAATGGGCAACCACTGACTAAATCATGTATACATAATTATTGTAAAAACGAAGCAGTTTTTTCATTACATTATTTTCGCTGGAGTTCCTCTTTAATAGAGATATAAGTCCTAATCAACACTTCCCGCCAGTCTTCCACTATTAGGCCTAGTCCACACTAGTTCCGGAAACGTAACCGTGGCTGCGTTTTTCAGCCCTGATGAAAAACAGAGACCCGGATACTAATGTTAAAAATAGCAGCCGTCCTCACCCAAGAAAAAAACTGATCCGTCTGCGTTTGCAGGGACCCGTTTTCAAAACCTGAACGGAAGGTCCGGAATTGCTGCATTTTTACGGACCACGAATACATGGATGGGTAGTGAAAAGCAATGGGAAAACGCAACTCTATCTCCACAGGCAAAATAGCACCAAAAACGGATAGCCTGAACTTTATTATTGGCCCAAAAAATCCTGCCACTACCTTCCTAATGATAGAGACGTTTTCTGTCCGTTTTTTGAGGTAAGAAACTGAACGGAAACTGATGCAAAACTGATGCACTTTTTTTTAAAACGGATCAGTTTACGGTCTGGTGGTACTTTCCCTGATCCCGGACTGCAGCGTCCGTCCTGCATCCGTGCCTAGTGTGGACCTAGCCTTACTGCCTTTCTTAACAACTTCAGCCTTCAGTCGTTTTCACTTTATGCATCCGAGCAATGTTCACCTCCCATTCATTAGCCTATAACTTTATCACTACTTATCACAATGAACTGATCTATATCTTGTTTTTTCCGCCACCAATTAGGCTTTCTTTGGGTGGTACATTTTGCTAAGAGCCACTTTACTGTAATGCATTTTAACATAGAGAATAAGAAAAAAACTGAAAAAAAATCATTATTTGTCAGTTTTCGTCCATTATAGTTTTAAAATAATACATGCCTCCATAATTAAAACTCACGTATTGTATTTTCCCATTTGTCCTGTTATTACACCGTTTAAATTATTTCCCTATCACAATGTATGGCGACAATATTTTGTTTTGAAATAAAAGTGCATTTTTTCTGTTTTGCATCCATCACTATTTACAAGCTTATAATTAAAAAAGAAATATTTAATCTTTACATTGATATTGATAAAAGTTTAGACCCTTAGGTCAATGTTTTTTTTTGTTTTTTTATTGTAATTTTTTTTGTTTTTTTTTATTAAACATTTTATTTGGGTATTTTTTTTTGGGGGGGGGGGGATGTAAACAGTAATTTGTTTTTGTGAATATGTCTTGATTTTTTAATTTTTTTTTTACATTTAGTTGTAGTTTTACTTTTTGGCAACAAGATGGCAGCCATGAGTTTGTTTACATGGCATCACTCTAAGCGTAACGTACGCTTAGAGCAAGGTAGGGGAACGTTGGAGTCAGAAAAGGTGAAGCTTCCGAGAGAAGCTGACGCATTTTCTGCGGGGGAGAGGAATCGGGGATCGGGCACCATAGCCCTATTCATTCCTGAGCTAACGATCCGCAGCCAGGAGTGCGCATGCGCGCGCGATCGGCTGCGGGAGCGCACATGGCCTCCTGGACGTAGCTAGTACGTCCAGGAGGTGAAAGTGGTTAAAGAACAACTGTAGCGAGAGGTACAGTAGCTTGCAAAAGTATTCGGCCCCCTTGAAATTTTCCACATTTTGTCACATAACTGCCACAAACATGAATCAATTTTATTGGAATTTCCCATGAAAGACCAATACAAAGTAGTGTACACATGAAAAGTGGAACGAAAATCATACATGATTCCAAACATTTTTTTTACAAATAACTGCAAAGTGGGGTGTGCATAATTATTCAGCCCCCTTTGGTCTGATTGCAGTCAGTTGCCCATAGACATTGTCTGATGAGTGCTAATGACTAAATAGAGTGCACCTGTGTGTAATCTAATGTCAGTACAAATACAGCTGCTCTGTGATGGCCTCAGAGGTTGTCTAAGAGAATACTGGGAGCAACAACACCGTGAAGTCCAAAGAACACACCAGACAGGTCAGGGATAAAGTTATTGAGAAATTTAAAGCAGGCTTAGGCTACAAAAAGGTTTCCAAAGCCTTGAACATCCCACGGAGCACTGTTCAAGCGATCATTCAGAAATGGAAGGGGTATGGCACAACTGTACACCTACCAAGACAAGGCCGTCCACCTAAATTTACGAGGCGAACAAGGAGAGCGCTGATCAGAATTGCAGTCAAGAGGCCCATGGTGACTCTGGATGAGCTGCAGAGATCTACAGCTCAGGTGGGGGAATCTGTCCATAGGACAACTATTAGTCGTGCACTGCACAAAGTTGGCCTTTATGGAAGAGTGGCAAGAAGAAAGCCATTGTTAACAGAAAAGCATAAGAAGTCCAGTTTGCAGTTTGCCACAAGCCATGTGGGGGACACAGCAAACATGTGAAAGAAGGTGCTCTGGTCAGATGAGACCAAAATGGAACGTTTTGGCCAAAATGCAAAACGCTATGTGTGGCGGAAAACGAACACTGCACATCTCTCTGAACACATCATCCCCACTGTGAAATATGGTGGTGGCAGCATCATGCTCTGGGGGTGCTTCTCTTCAGAAGGGACAGGGAAGCTGGTCAGAGTTGATAGGAAGATGGATGAAGCCATATACAGGGCTATCTTGGAAGAAAACCTCTTGGAGTCTGCAAAAGACTTGAGACTGGGGTGGCGGTTCACCTTCCAGCAAGACAACGACCCTAAACATAAATCCAGGGCAACAATGGAATGGTTTAAAACAAAACATATCCATGTGTTAGAATGGCCCAGTCAAAGTCCAGATCTAAATCCAATCGAGAATCTGTGGCAAGATCTGAAAACTGCTGTTCACAAAGGCTGTCCATCTAATCTGACTGAGCTGGAGCTGTTTTGCAAAGAAGAAAGGGCAAGGATTTCAGTCTCTAGATGTGCAAAGCTGGTAGAGACATACCGTAAAAGACTGGCAGCTGTAATTGCAGCAAAAGGTGGTTCTACAAAATATTTACTCAGGGGGCTGAATAATTACGCACACCCCACTTTGCAGCTATTTTTTTGTAGAAAATGTTTGGAATCATGTATGATTTTCGTTCCACTTCTCATGTGTATACCACTTTAATGGTCTTTCACATGGAATTCCAATAACATTGATTCATGTTTGTGGCAGTAATGTGACAAAATGTGGAAAACTTCAAGGGGGCCGAATACTTTTGCAAGCCACTGTATGTGGTGGCTGCCATATTTATTTCATTTTTAAGCCAGTGGTTCTCAACCTGGGGTCCATGGACCCCTGGGGGTACATCAGCACATCAGGGGTCCACAAGGGGCCGCAGACAAAATGGTAGATCTTGCCCCCTAGGAGAGGAGAAGTGGCAGGCAGTGTCTGTGGCAAGGGGTGTCATAACTTACATAACCTGCTCTAGCGCAGACTCCTCTTGCCACTCCCTCCTCCTCTTGCCGCCTTGGTGGGATCGCTTCATTTCTCCATGGTTACCTGGCAGTCTGGCAGACTCCTCTCATGGCATCAGAGGTGCTGCCAGAATATGGCATTAGGACATAGTGGCGGGGAGAGTAGGAGAACGCTGGAACGAGGTTATGTAAGTCTTGGCTGCACTTGTACCTGCCTACCTATACTGGGGCACCTATAACTGACTACCTATCCTGCTGGCACCTGTACCTAGCTTAACTATACTGGGGCACCACCGGTACCTGGCTACCTATACTGGGGCACCACTCGTACCTGGCTACCTATACTGAGGCACCTATAGCTCGCTACTTATCCTGCTGGCACCTGTACCTGGCTAACCTATACTGGGGCACCTATAGCTTGCTAACTATCCTGCTGGCACTTGTACCTGGCTACCTATACTGAGGCACCTATAGCTTGCTAACTATCCTGCTGGCACCTGTACCTGGCTAATATATACTGGGCCACCTATAGCTTGCTAACTATCCTGCTGGCACCTGTACCTGGCTACCTATACTGAGGCACCTATAGCTCGCTACTTATCCTGCTGGCACCTGTACCTGGCTAACCTATACTGGAGAACCTATAGCTTGCTAACTATCCTGCTGGCACCTGTACCTGGCTAACCTATACTTGGCACCTACAGCTTCACTGCACCTGCGCAGTATGTTCTTGCCAATGTGAGCGTTTATGAGGGCGCAAACGGCCAGGGCCATGCAGGCGCAGTGGCCCACTGACTTATCAGTTGGCAGAACCAAAACTTAGCTGCGGCGGGGGGACCAGAAGACCGGTTTGGAACGCTGTAGGGACAGAACAGCTGCAAGGGGCTGGTCGAAGCCCCAGGTAAGTGAAACTCTTTTTCTTTTGTTCAAGTTAGGTTCACTTTAAGTAGGTTTGCCGAAGGTAGAGCAGACTTCATGGTGTAGAAAAATCTAGTGACTCAGAGATAACATGGGTTTACTAGGGATAGGTCTTGTTTGACTAACATGTTCTTTTATGAGGTGGTAAATGCTAATGTGAATATTTGGAAAGCTGTAGGTGTGATATACAGCATAGTCCCTGTTACCCAGAATTCAGGCGTCCAGACGTCTCAATTAACCAAAGCGGCATGCCTCAGGGGATAACTGGGACATCAGTTTTTTCTTTTGTGTGTGTGTGTGTGTGTGTGTGTGGGGGGGGGGGGGTTGCAGGGCATACAATACTTACCAAGCCTCCAGGCGGTGTCTTCAAGCCCTCCTGTAGCTCCTAGCAGCTTTGCAGCGTCCTTGCACAGCTTCCAGCGTCTCATGTGACCCAATGCAGGCCAGGTGACACGCCGGGAACCGTACACAGGATTCTGGAAAGCACCTAGGAGCTACAGGAAGGCTACAAGACGCCACCTTCGTCCGGTTGCTCAAGCCACTGGTAAGCACATCAGGCGATCCCCGCCAATGCCGGATACCGAGGACTTTGCTGTACCCGGACTTCAATTCATTTATTAATGAAGAGTAGTGTTGTTATTTTTGCAGATGATACGATGCCTAACCCTTACTGCACCCCTCCGCTGCAAAATCCACCAATATCACCTTCACCGCTAAACACCCCCTTCACCAATACCCACGCCGCCTGTAAAGGTAACTTATTGGGCTGGCTCCTAAATTACACAGTGGGCACTTGCAAAGGGCCCACAGCCACAATTGGGACCGGGCCCCTGGTTTTGAGGGGGCCCATTTAAGCCCCAGCCTGCACATTTATTTTCCTTTCCCCTCAACGCTGCTGGAATGATGGCACGTTGCATACAAGGGCCCCGCCAAAGTACAATGCTATCCTGCTGTGTGGCTGTATACTATGCGTGTATCAAATAAGGGTGCCTGGAAAAAAGGGCGCGGGGTAAAGCCGAAATTTTACGTTTTAATGCAAAACCATATTTTTCTTTTAAGGGGTTGTAAACGAAAATTTAGTGCTAAATAGGTTAAATAAACAGAAATGAAATGGCAAAATACCGTCTATAACAACAAACGACTTCTGAAAAGAAACGTCAAATATCGTCTATACCAAAAACGATATTTACACTTGTATTAAACATAGCAATGCAATGGTAAGTTTTACAGATATTTTACTGTAATTATACCAAACTGTAGGCTCACACAGATCTATCCCTATCTCTATCCCTAACCCCTAGACCCCTCTTTGTTTAAATATATATAATTTAATAAATTGTATATATTACATATATTGTGCTGTAACTATACCTAACCTTACTCTCACACAGAGCCCTCCCTGTACCTATCCCTAACCCCTAGACCCCCCTGGTGGTGCCTAACCCTAAGACCCCCCCAGGTGGTGCCTAACCCTAAGACCCCCCTGGTGGTGCCTAACCCTAACACCCCCTGGTGGTGCCTAACCCTAAGATCCCCCTGGTGGTGCCTAACCCTAAGACCCTCCTGGTGGTGCCTAACCCTAAGACCCCCCTGGTGATGCCTAACCCTAACCACCCCATGATTGCGTATATTATACTGTAACTATACCTAACCCTCCCTGTATCTATCCCTAACCCCTAGACCCCCCTGGTAATGCCTAAACCTGACCATCCCCACCGCACAAACACCCTAAACACATATAAACAATAATATATTTAATCCTTAAAATGCTTCTCTACAAATAACATGAATAAAATAATTTATATATTTGTAATAGAATAAATAGCTTTAAAATAGCCTTAAAACCATGTATACATTAATATTATAAATAAAGAAAAGTATATATAAATATATACAATACAATAGATAGCCTTACAAGCATTAGAAATCTTAAGATAACAGTAACATTAAAAGCGATATTTTAGTAACTATATAATCAACGCATTATAAGTGTAAAAACAAAGTTAATACCAAAAGCGATGTATTTCTAATACAATAAGGTTGAAAACGGTATTTATGCATTATACATATGAAAACAAATTTTTAAATGATCAAAGAAGTGTAAACGAAAATTTAGTTGTTATACTTTTGTAAGCGAAATTTTTAAACGAAAACATAAGTAAAACTGATATAAGCGAAATTTAAAAATGAAAAAATAAGTATAACACAAACTCAAAACGAACTTGTAAATGATATTTGTTATAAACCTTATTCTGTAAATGAAAACTTTTGCTAACACGATCCCTGTAACCGCTATTTGTCGGGCGCCCTTTTTTTCTGTCGGGTGCCGAATAACTGATATTTTGCATAGCAGTCTATGGCGGCGCCCTTTTTGTCCACTATCCCTGTGCGCCCTTTTTTACTAGCACTGTATACTATGGAAGCTAAGTGTCCCCATCGCTGCTCTCTTCCTTATTGCATCATCTGCTCTGCTCCGCCCCTCCTCTCTGCAGCATGGTCAAGGGGAGGAGCAGAGTGCTGAGTAGACGCGGGAGTTTTGAGAAGGAAGCGAACACCAGCAGAGACACTTTTGGTTGTAGTAGGCGATGTCTGTGCACAGGGGTATGGCACTGGCAATAGCCATTATCCAAATCCAAAATGGAGATATGCCCTTCTCTCCATTGTAGTGTACCGCAAAGCAGCAGAGCCAGCAGGCTGGAAAGTTTACAGGAGCAACCATGCTACCAAGTTGATGATGATGATCACTCGCCAGGATAGCAGCAATGGTGCAGCAGCATGAAGCTGGGCTGGCTCCAGCTGGATGATCTCTGAAGCAGGTTATTTCAGCGCTGAGCGCCATGCACTGAAGCTGGGCGCCGTCACAGCAGCAATGCTATGCTGCGCTCCCAGCGTAACGGTAATTCGGGGCTCTGGGGGCTGCCTTACCCTGAATTACATCTCCCTCTGAGTTGTGACAACTTGGGAGGGGGAACAGTATTTAACACCACCTCGGAGTTTAGCGGCAGAAGGAAGAGCCGTCAATCAGCTCTCCCTGCGCTGAACTGAGCGGCGCTGAGATGCCATGTACTCCAATCATCTCTGCTCCGCTTTCCAACCAGTACCTATGAAAAAGCCGCTGGGAGACTTGGGCGCAGGATATAGCCGGTATTTGGCTAGTCCTGGTATAGCCGGTATATACACAACTCCCGAAGGCGTTAATTACTATTCCCCCTCCAGGTCCACGTGGATGGTGGGGGATGATGCAATTTCGGCTTCAAGCGATTGCTGGCGGCCGTATTACAGTGTTTTAAAAAGTAACTTCAGCTCCGTCTCCTGACGGTGCCGAAGTAACTCCCTGTTATAGCCGTAATTCCTATTACAGTCTATGGTGGCGCCGGCTGCGCCCAAATCTCCTGCCCTGGACTTCTAGCGTTCGTTTCCAACAGACTGCAGTTTGGACCAGGAGAGGAGATCTTTGCAGTGCAGACTGCAGAGCAAGCAAGGCTGGATCCACCAAAACCAATGGTTATTGTGTGCTATACAGACTCCTAACAATGACTACAGAAAAACAGGTAACAAAAATCTTTCCACCAGGTTCTGACTATAACATGAACACAAGAAATCCTGTCTAGAAGGTGCAAACCTAATGTTTGTCCCAAACAAGACAACGTACCGACTTCGTCAACACAAACTAGCAAATTGCATGTGTTTGTCAGGCCAGCACACCATGGGATTGATTCACTAAAGCTGGGGTGCTACCGTGCTACAGCAGCGCAGCTTAATGACAGCAGGGAGTGTTATAATTCTGTATATGCATGCTATGCAGCCATAGAGTGTGCAGTTAAATTACGCTGGGCTCAGATAGTATGAAGAGCGATTCGTTACACTTGACGAGCGCTCCAATGAACCCGACTGGAGCCCAGCGGGTCCAGTAGCTTAAAAGTACGATATTCCTGCACTTTGATTGGCCCCATAGCGTGACTGTCAAGTGACAGGCAGCCTACAGGGCCAATCAAAGTGCAGAAATATCGTATTTTGAAGCTACTGGACCAACCAGGCTCCAGGCTGGTTAACTGGAGCTCTCCTTAAGTGCAATGAAGCACTCTTTAAATTAAGGCCAGCGTAATTCAACTACGCACGCTATATGGCTGCATAGCGTGCGCAGGGGATTATAACACTCTCTCCTGTCATTAAAGGGACTCCGAGCTCATAAAAAAAATGAAAGTTGTACTCACCTGGGGCTTTCTCCAGCCCAGTGCTGGTCGGGAGGTCCCACGACGGCATCCTGGCTCTTCTTCTTCTCCCCGCTCCGGAATGGCTGACAGGCCGCAGCCCGGGCGACACTCTCCTGAGTGTCGGGCTGCTCCTTCCGCGTATGACGCGGATTACGTCACACGCCGGCCGCCTCGCGTCACCACGGCGGCCGGCGTGGCAGTACGGCGCATGCGCGCTTTAATCGCGCATGCGCAGTACTTTCACGCCGGCCGCCGTAATGACGCGAGGCGGCCGGCGTGTGACGTAATCCGTGTCATACACGGAAGGAGCAGCCCGACACTCAGCCGAGTGTCGCCCGGGCTGTTGCCTGTCAGCCATTCCGGAGCGGGGAGAAGGAGAAGAGCCAGGACGCCGTCGTGGGACCTCCCGACCAGCACTGGGCTGGAGAAAGCCCCAGGTGAGTACAACTTTCATTTTTTTTATGAGCTCGGAGTCACTTTAAGCTGCGTTGCTGTTGCAGCGCAGTTTAGTGAATCAAGCCCACCTGTTTCCCAGATAAGGCTGAGCTAATTAACCTTTTATTTCCCACCTGATAACTCCTCTCAGGAAGAGCATAAAATCCTGGAGCTGGTTAAAATTCCAGAGCAGAAGAGATAAATCTGTGACACAAATCCCTGTAGCTGCCGCAGTACATGAGTAGCTGCCTCATGTCCTCTGCCTCTCTAACTCACTATAATCTCTGTTAAATCACACCCTTTTACTTTATTGGTTCCATAAAATCACATCATGCTTGTTCTAATTTATTGCAATAGCGCTCTCTCAATTCAGTTTATTATTTTATCATTTCCTAATAAGCAGTTATAAACCTATCGCCGGTTTTAGACTTTTTGCTGCCTAAGGCAAACTTGTGAGAATGTGATCCACCCACCGAAAATTTGAAATGATTGCGCAGTATCTGAAAATGTTCACCCTCCGTATAGCTACTACACTATAGATCGGTAGCTAGTATAGTTCGTATAGTTGCCCCAGTATAGGTAGGTAGGTAGTATAGGTACCCCAGTATAGGTAGGTAGTATAGTTGCCCCAGTATAGGTAGGTAGGTAGTATGGTTGCCCCAGTATAGGTAGTATAGCTGCGACTGTATAGGTAGTATAATTGCCCCCAGAAGAGGTAGTATAGCTGCCCCCAGTATAAGTAGCATAGTTGCCCCCAGTATAGGTAGTAAAGTTGCCCGCAGAAGAGGTAGTATAGATGCCCCCAGTATAGGTAGCATAGTTGCCCCAGTATAGATAATATAGTTGCCCCAGTATAGGTAGTATAGTTGCCCGCAGAAGAGGTAGTATAGATGCCCCCAGTATAGGTAGCATAGTTGCCCCAGTATAGATAATATAGTTGCCCCAGTATAGGTAGTATAGTTGCCCCAGTTGCTCCTCCCCAACCCCCCCCACCCCCCTGGGCCGCGACTCACATTACCTTCTGAGCTGGCGGATGCTTCCTCTACGATAATCTCCTGCCCCTTGCATGCCGTCGGTCTCCGCTACACAGACCT
Organism: Hyperolius riggenbachi; assembly: GCF_040937935.1. Lineage (NCBI taxonomy): Eukaryota > Metazoa > Chordata > Amphibia > Anura > Hyperoliidae > Hyperolius > Hyperolius riggenbachi. The sequence goes on from NC_090656.1 coordinate 33,396,600, forward strand.
CACATCAGAACGACCCACTGTGACAGCATAGCCGCCTGCCTGTAATTACTTCCTGTATACACACTGATAGGAGGCAGGCGGCTCTCCTGTCTCAGCAGCTCAGGGGGTCACTCTGATGTGAGGTCTGTGTAGCGGCAAGTGGCGACATGCAAACAGGCCGGAGACTATCATAGAGGAAGTGGCCATCAGTTCAGAAGGTAACACGAGCAGCAGCTGCAGGTGGGGTCGGGAGGCCCTGCAAGATGATGCTCAAGCGCCCATGCCGCCTGACGCAAAAGCGTCACTTGACATGATGGGCGGGACGGGGCTGTGGGACCAGGGCGACAACGAGAACAAAATTATTCAGGAAACAGAAGTTACTTTGACTCTTTATTAGTTTCATGAGAAACGGACACATAATCCCTCAGGAATCTCTGTTATCTGCTGACATACAGAAAAAAATCACATAGTTTAGTTAATAATATACAAACTCCGGGATTATCAGCATGGCTTCAGTCCAGCGTGTGATAATAACCGGCACTAAATAATATCACACGTAATAAACTTACTTTTCTGAGGCTGAACAGCAATTAAAACAGTAATGTAAGGCAATTAAAACATTTCTTCAGAATCTTCTACTATCTTGTTTAAATCAGAGGAAATGCTCTGGATAGTCCAAAAGGTTCCCCGATCTTCTTGTGTAGTTTGCCTTATTAAAACAGAAAGTATTTGCGATAATTCAGCTTTAAGTGAACAACCGTGGTTACCAACAATCCACACTGCTGAATATGCAAATTATCACTGTATGCTGAAGCGACGCCACACACGATACAATAAAATGAATAGACAGACAAGTGACAGCGCTCAAGGATGCATCTGAATTGTAAGCCAACAGAGGCAATGCAGAGCCCCTCTGGAACTAAATCCATGCCTTGAATGCAAAACAGATGCAAATTGTATGATAATTCTAATCTAAGACTTTTTGAAAGTGAATTTTAAACAGTGAATGCAGCTGGCCACTTGTATACTTACATTCAATTTGCACAGCGGGAGACATGGCAGCGCTTTCAAACAAAACTTATACCTGAATGATTTGTTTGCACTGATGTGCAGAGCTCCAATAACTACTGGACTAAATTACACACCTAGCACTCATTACAGGCAAAAGGGGTAGGGGGGGGGGGTTGCGTAGCTTCAGTGAAGGATGAACGTATACCTGTATGATTTATCTACATTGATGTGCAGAGCTCCAATAACTACTGGACTAAATTATACACCTAGCACTCACTACGGGCAAAGGGGGGTGTTAGCTTCAGTGATAATATGTGCACAGATTATTACCTAATAAACTTCCCCACGGTGGTGACTTACCCCCTCGGGGAAGACCTAATGCTAATCTAGCGATAAAAACACAATATTCTTCATGCTGCTAATGATAAAAATGGTACACACATTTCATAAAACAAGTGAGAGTGCTCAAGGTTGCATCTGAATTGTAAGACAACAGAGGCAATGCAGAGCCCCTCTGGAACTAAATGCATGCCTTGAATGCAAAACAGATGCAAATTGTGTGATAATTATAATCTTTTTGAAAGTTAATTTGAAACAGTGAATGCAGCTGGCCACTATTATACTTACATTCAATTTGCACAGAATTTGCACAATCTGTACACATATTATCACTGAAGTTATTGGAGCTCTGCACATCAATGCAAACAAATCATTCAGGTATGAGTTTTGTTTGAAAGCGCTGCCATGTCTCCCGCTGTGTAAATTGAATGTAAGTATACAAGTGGCCAGCTGCATTCACTGTTTAAAACTCACTTTCAAAAAGTCTAAAGCTCCATCTACACAGAGCGATGTTCCTTATCAATCGAGCCGCTTATGCGGCTCGATTGATAAGATCCGTCAGGTCCGATTTTGCCGCCGCCGATTCCCTGCTCGTTCCCCACGAGGGGACAATGGCAGGGAATCGAGCGGAAGATAAGCGGCGAGGCGCGGGGACAAGGTTGGATCGAATCCGACGCACGCGCGGGCGAGCGGGGACGCGCGGGGATGCGGAAGAGGCGATCCGACGGCTAATCGAGCCGCCGGATCGCCTCGTGTAGACGGGGCTTTAGATTAGCACACAATTTGCATCTGTTTTGCATTCAAGGCATGTATTTAGTCCCAGGGGGGCTCTGCATTGCCTCTGTTGGCTTACAATTCAGATGCATCCTTGAGCGCTGTCACTTGTCTGTCTATTTGTTTTATGAAATGTGTATACCATTTTTATGATTAGCAGCATGAGGAATATTGTGTTTTTATCGCTATATTAGCGTTAGGTCTTCCCCGAGGGGGTAAGTCACCGCCGCGGGCAAGTCTAGTAGGTAATAATCTGTGCACATATTATCACTGAAGCTAACACCCCCTTTTGCCTGTAGTGAGTGCTAGGTGTGTAATTTAGTGCAGTAGTTATTGGAGCTCTGCACATCAATGCAAACAAATCATTCAGGTATAAGTTTTGTTTGAAAGCCCTGCCATGTCTCCCACGATACAATAAAATGATCCAATTTTACAGCAATTCGATAAATATGATCGGATCTCCCGAAACAATCAAAGCTTTTTTTTCATTCCACTGAAAAATCCGATCGGATTTTTCCTTTTTTTTTTAAATTTTTATTGATCCGGAATGCTGGAAATGTTTCTTCAATTTTTCTAAACATTGTATGGTGTGTGTTAGATTGTCAGTTTATTAGTATATATACCCTAGCAATTTTCTCAGAGTTTTCAATCATTCTTATCATAATTGGGGAAAAATTGAACATAGGTGTGTGGTTCATTGGTCATATTTTTGAAAGGTTACAATCAGTCAGAAAAATTGTTTGCAATTCTTGAATTGAACAGATATTTAAAAAATTGCATGGTGTGGCCACCTTAACCACTTGAGGACCACAGTGTTAAACCCCCCTAAAGACCAGGCCTTTTTTTTTGTAAAATAGGCCACTGCAGCTTTAAGGCCAAGCTGCAGGGCCGCAAAACACAGCACACAAGTGATTTCCTCCCCCCCTTTTCTCCCCACTAACAGAGCTCTCTGTTGGTGGGGTCTGATCGCTCCCCTTGTGTCTATTTTTTTCTAATAAATATTCTTGTTATTTGTTTTATAATACATTTTACTATTCCCCCAACCCCCGAGAGCTCGCCCTCCCTCCCCCGCCAGCTAATCACTGTGATCAGCTGTCATAGGCTTCAGCCTATGACAGCCGATCACCTCTGATCCCCTGGAGGGGACAGCTGTGTGCAGATCGCAGCTCTGTACGGGTAATTAGACGGCATTTTCGCCTTCTAACAGTCTCCTGAGTGGCGCAGCAAAACAGAGCCCTAGGACTTTAAGCTGATCAGCGTTAGGCGGTCCGGTGGCTACCGCCGCAGCCACATCCATCGCTGTGACGCAGTCGGCTAGTAGTTAAAGGGGAACTTATGTAACTTAATGACAGTATGTTTGTTTAGGCTTAAGTTATGTTAATTAGAATAGATAGGTAATATAATATCTTACCCACCCTGTTTTAAAAGAACGGACAAATGTTTGTGATTCATGGGGCTGCCATCTTTGTCATGGGGGCAGCCATCTTTTTGGTTGAAAGGAGGTGACAGGGAGCAGGAGACACTTCCAACTGTCCTGCGTCCTGATTACCCCTCCCAGCTGCACACGCTAGGCTTCAAATGTCAAATTCAAAATGTAAAAAAAAAAAATTGCACCAAAAAAGCAGAACGAGAACAACAACATCAGAAATCCCATCATGCTTTGCACAGCATTAGGGGAACAATGCCCGGGCAGTTTTCTTCTGTGCAGCTAAAAATGAGGCTTGTATAAGAGAAACAAAGTTCTGATGCTGTGAAACTGTTAAAGAAACACCAAACCTTTTCAGTGCTGCTGAGTCGATTTTTAGTCCGGAGGTTCACTTTAACCACTTGAGGACCTAGGGCTTTCTACCCCTTAAGGACCGGCCACTTTTTTTCCATTCAGACCACTGCAGCTTTCACGGTTTATTGCTCGCTCATACAACCTACCACCTAAATGAATTTTGGCTCCTTTTCTTGTCACTAATAAAGCTTTCTTTTGGTGCTATTTGATTGCACCTGCGATTTTTACTTTTTATTATATTCATCAAAAAAGACATGAATTTTGGCAAAAAAATGATTTTTTTAACTTTCTGTGCTGACATTTTTCAAATAAAGTAAAATTTCTGTATACATGCAGCGCGAAAAATGTGGACAAACATGTTTTTGATTAAAAAAAAAAAACCATTCAGTGTATATTTATTGGTTTGGGTAAAAGTTATAGCGTTTACAAACTATGGTGCAAAAAGTGAATTTTCCCATTTTCAAGCATCTCTGACTTTTCTGACCCCCTGTCATGTTTCATGAGGGGCTAGAATTCCAGGATAGTATAAATACCCCCAAATGACCCCATTTTGGAAAGAAGACATCCCAAAGTATTCACTGAGAGGCATAGTGAGTTCATAGAAGATATTCTTTTTTGTCACAAGTAAGCGGAAAATGACACTTTGTGAGAAAAAAAAAAAAAAAAAAAAAAGTTTCCATTTCTTCTAACTTGCGACAAAAAAAAAATGAAATCTGCCACTGACTCACCATGCCCCTCTCTGAATACCTTGAAGGGTCTACTTTCCAAAATGGGGTCATTTGTGGGGTGTGTTTACTGTCCTGACATTTTGGGGGGTGCTAAATTGTAAGCACCCCTGTAAAGCCTAAAGGTGCTCATTGGACTTTGGACCCCTTAGCGCAGTTAGGCTGCAAAAAAGTGCCACACATGTGGTATTGCCGTACTCAGGAGAAGTAGTATAATGTGTTTTGGGGTGTATTTTTACACATACCCATGCTGGGTGGGAGAAATATCTCTGTAAATGACAATTTGTTAATTTTTTTTACACACAATTGTCCATTTACAGAGATCTTTCTCCCACTCAGCATGGGTATGTGTAAAAATACACCACAAAACACATTATACTACTTCTCCTGAGTACGGCGATACCACATGTGTGGCACTTTTTTGCACCCTAACTGCGCTAAAGGGCCCAAAGTCCAATGAGTACCTTTAGGATTTCACAGGTCATTTTGAGAAATTTCGTTTCAAGACTACTCCTCACGGTTTAGGGCCCCTAAAATGCCAGGGCAGTATAGGAACCCCACAAATGACCCCATTTTAGAAAGAAGACACCCCAAGGTATTCCGTTAGGAGTATGGTGAGTTCATAGAAGATTTTATTTTTTGTCAAAAGTTAGCGGAAAATGACACTTTGTGAAAAAACACAATTAAAATCAATTTCCGCTAACTTGTGACAAAAAATAAAATCTTCTATGAACTCGCCATACTACTAACGGAATACCTTGGGGTGTCTTCTTTCTAAAATGGGGTCATTTGTGGGGTTCCTATACTGCCCTGGCATGTAAGGGGCCCTAAACCGTGAGGAGTAGTCTTGAAACGAAATTTCTCAAAATGACCTGTGAAATCCTAAAGGTACTCATTGGACTTTGGGCCCTTTAGCGCAGTTAGGGTGCAAAAAAGTGCCACACATGTGGTATCGCCGTACTCGGGAGAAGTAGTACAATGTGTTTTGGGGTGTATTTTTACACATACCCATGCTGGGTGGGAGAAATAACTCTGTAAATGGACAATTGTGTGTAAAAAAATCAAAAGATTGTCATTTACAGAGGTATTTCTCCCACCCAGCATGGGTATGTGTAAAAATACACCCCAAAACACATTATACTACTTCTCCCGAGTACGGCTATACCACATGTGTGGCACTTTTTTGCACCCTAACTGCGCTAAAGGGCCCAAAGTCCAATGAGTACCTTTAGGATTTCACAGGTCATTTTTGTTTCAAGACTACTCCTCACGGTTTAGGGCCCCTAAAATGCCAGGGCAGTATAGGAACCCCACTAATGACCCCATTTTACAAAGAAGACACCCCAAGGTATTCCGTTAGGAGTATGGTGAGTTCATAGAAGATTTTATTTTTTGCCACAAGTTAGCGGAAATTGATTTGAATTGTTTTTCTTCACAAAGTGTCATATTCCGCTAACTTGTGACAAAAAATAAAATCTTCTATGAACTCACCATACTCCTAACGGAATACCTTTGGGTGTCTCCTTTCTAGAATGGGGTCATTTGTGGGGTTCCTATACTGCCCTGGCATTTTAGGGGCCCTAAACCGCGAGGAGTAGTCTTGAAACTAAATGTCGCAAAATGACCTGTGAAATCCTAAAGGTACTCATTGGACTTTGGGCCCCTTAGCGCACTTAGGGTGTAAAAAAGTGCCACACATGTGGTACCGCCGTACTCAGGAGAAGTAGTATAATGTGTTTTGTGGTGTATTTTTACACATACCCATGCTGGGTGGTAGAAATATCTCTGTACATGACAATTGTTTGATTTTTTTTACACACAATTGTCCATTTACAGAGAGATTTCTCCCACCCAGCATGGGTATGTGTAAAAATACACCCCAAAACACATTATACTACTTCTCCTGAGTACGGCGATACCACATGTGTGACACTTTTTTTGCAGCCTAGGTGCGCTAAGGGGCCCAACGTCCTATTCACAGGTCATTTTGAGGCATTTGTTTTCTAGACTACTCCTCACGGTTTAGGGCCCCTAAAATGCCAGGGCAGTATAGGAACCCCACAAGTGACCCCATTTTAGAAAGAAGACACCCCAAGGTATTCCATTAGGTGTATGGCAAGGTCATCGAAGATTTTATTTTTAGTCACAAGTTAGTGAAAAATGACACTTTGTGAAAAAAAAACAATAAAAATCAATTTCCGCTAACTTTTGACAAAAAATAAAATCTTCTATGAACTCGTCATACACCTAACAGAATACCTTGGGGTGTCTTTTTTCTAAAATGGGGTCACTTGTGGGGTTCCTATACCGCCCTGGCATTTTACGGGCCCAAAACCGTGAGTAGTCTGGAAACCAAATGTCTCAAAATGACTGTTCAGGGGTATAAGCATCTGCAAATTTTGATGACAGGTGGTCTATGAGGGGCCGAATTTTGTGGAACCGGTCATAAGCAGGGTGGCCTTTTAGATGACAGGTTGTATTGGGCCTGATCTGATGGATAGGAGTGCTAGGGGGGTGACAGGAGGTGATTGATGGGTGTCTCAGGGGGTGATTAGAGGGGAAAATAGATGCACTCAATGCACTGGGGAGGTGATCGGAAGGGGGTCTGAGGGGGATCTGAGGGTTTGGCCGAGTGATCAGGAGCCCACACGGGGCAAATTAGGGCCTGATCTGATGGGTAGGTGTGCTAGGGGGTGACAGGTAGTGACAGGAGGTGATTGATGGGTGTCTCAAGGTGTGATTAGTGGGGGGAATAGATGCAAGTAATGCAATGGCGAGGTGATCAGGGCTGGGGTCTGAGGGTGTGGGCGGGTGATTGGGTGCCCTAGGGGCAGATGGGGGTCTAATCTGATGGGTAGCAGTGACAGGGGGTGATTGATGGGTAATTAGTGGGTGTTTAGAGGAGAGAACAGATGCAATGCACTTGGGAGGTGATCTGACTGCGGGTCTGCAGGCGATCGGATGGTGTGGGTGGGTGATCAGATTGCCCGCAAGGGGCAGGTTAGGGGCTGATTGATGGGTGGCAGTGACAGGGGGTGACAGGGGGTGATTGATGGGTGATAGGTGATTGGCAGGTGATTGACAGGTGATCAGTGGGTTATTACAGGGAAGAACAGATGTAATTAATGCACTGGCGAATTGATAAGGGGGGGTCAGAGGGCAATCTGAGCGTGTTGGCGGGTGATTGGGTGCCCGCAAGGGGCAGATTAGGGTCTGATCTGATAGGTAAAAGTGACAGGTGGTGAAAGGGGGTGATTGATGGGTAATTAGTGGGTGTTTAGAGGAGAGAATAGATGTAAACAATGGATTTGGGAGGTGATCTGATGTCGGATCTGCGGGCGATCTATTGGTGTGGGTGGGTGATCAAATTGCCCGCAAGGGGCAGGTTAGGGGCTGATTGATGGGTGGCAGTGACAGGGGGTGATTGATGGGTGATAGGTGATTGGCAGGTGATTGACAGGTGATCAGTGGGTTATTACAGGGAAGAACAGATGTAATTAATGCACTGGCAAATTGATAAGGGGGGTCAGAGGGCAATCTGAGCGTGTTGGCGGGTGATTGGGTGCCCGCAAGGGGCAGATTAGGGTCTGATCTGATAGGTAAAAGTGACAGGTGGTGATAGGGGGTGATTGATGGGTAATTAGTGGGTGTTTAGAGGAGAGAATAGATGTAAACAATGGATTTGGGAGGTGATCTGATGTCGGATCTGCGGGCGATCTGTTGGTGTGGGTGGGTGATCAAATTGCCCGCAAGGGGCAGGTTAGGGGCTGATTGATGGGTGGCAGTGACAGGGGGTGACAGGGGGTGATTGATGGGTGATAGGTGATTGGCAGGTGATTGACAGGTGATCAGTGGATTATTACAGGGAAGACCAGATGTAATTAATGCACTGGCGAATTGATAAGGGGGGGAGGGGGGGTCTGAGGGCAATCTGAGCGTGTGGGCAGATGATTGGGTGCCCGCAAGGGGCAGATTAGGGTCTGATCTGATAGGTAACAGTGACAGGTGGTGATAGGGGGTGATTGATGAATCTGAGGGGTGGGGGGGGGTTGATCAGGAGGGGGCAGGGGGGGAGATAAAAAAAAAATAGCGTTGATAGATAGTGACAGGGAGTGATTGATGGGTTATTAGGGGGGTGATTGGGTGCAAACAGGGATCTGGGGGGTGGGCAGGGGGGGTCTGAGGGGTGCTGTGGGCGATCAGGGCGCAGGGGGGGGGGGCAGTTCAGTGTGTTTGGGTGCAGACTAGGGTGGCTGCAGCCTGCCCTGGTGGTCCCTCCGACACTGGGACCACCAGGGCAGGAGGCAGCCTGTATAATACACTTTGTATACATTACAAAGTGTATTATACACTTTGTAGCGGCGATCGCGGGGTTAACATCCCGCCGGCGCTTCCGTATGGCCGGCGGGATGTTACGGCGGGTGGGCGGAGCCAGTTGCCGGGGGAAGCGCGCGTCATCAATGACGCGATCGCTCCCCCGGCATAGGAAAAGGACGCAACGCCCTAAGGCGTATTGCGGTCCTTAAGGCATCCACTTTGCCGCCGCCCATGGGCTGTGGGCGGTCGGCAAGTGGTTAAGATCAAGAACCGCTGGTGTATAGCATGCCTATAGCTTTGAATTCGCTCCTGTGACATCCCCGTAAGTGCATGCACAAGTACAGTCCACGCCTGCGCAGCAGCACAAAGACGTCAGGCATGGCCTTTTCCTCAGTTAACAGGGGGGTGCAGCTGTGAAGAGGAATATGGTCCCAGGCAGAAGGCATAGTTCCCAACTGTCCCTCTTTTGGAGGGACAGTCCCTCTTTGGGAGCCCTGTCCATCTGTCCCTCTTTCCTCCTCATTCGTCCCTCTTTCAGGACTTATATATTTCTCTACTAAAAATGTGTTTGACTCTAAACTATATTCCCATCCTTTAAATTGTTATATTCATAATTTTAAAATTTTAATATGAAGGAAAATGAACCAGGATAGAAAGGACCAGTGTGGTTTGAATTATAAAACAACATATTTTTCTTATGAAATTTTTATGGTATGCGTGACTAGGGGTGTGATGGGGGCGTGATCAGGGTGTGGCAGGGGTGTGGCTTAAGTGTCCCTCTTTCTCTCAGGGGAGGGGTCAAGAAGGATACAGCTAAAGCCCAGGTGTCAAACTCAAGGCTAGCGGGGCAAATAAGGCCCTCCTCACCATTTAACGCCGAGAGCTGTAACCGGTAAAAGAAAGGAGGGCATAGAGAGCACAAACCTGTGCAGTATAGATGCTCACAGCAAACTGGGAGTTACAACGTGGTACGGTGTGCCTGTGCTTGCACCAGCATCTGCAAGGCGGGATTTATGCTTTTTGTGCCCCTAGGCCAAGTATGTTGTGGCTCCCCTTCCTTGTGCAGCAGCACCCTGCCCATTCCATGTGGAGCCCCCTCTTCCTTGTGCATCATCGTTTCTTCCATGAACACCTCCCTTGAGCATTAGTTTCCCTTTTTCATGTGGGGCCAGGGCCGTTTCTACGGCCGTGCAGCCCGTGCCGCTGCCCTGGGCGCAGAGGAAGGGGGGGGCGCTGTGATAGCGGGGGGAGCCGGAGCCGCTGGGAGGGCAGCCCGACCTCTTCCTCCCTCTCCTCCTCCGGCCGCCCTCCGTGCTTCCCCCTCGGACTGCAGCAGAGTTAGCGCGCAGGGAAGCGCTGCTATACACAGTTACTCACCTCCCTGGATCCGATCGCCGCTCACGCCCTGCTGGTCTCCTCTCTGCAATGTAGCCGCTGATGATACACACGCTGCTTCCTGTTTACATAGGAAGCAGCATGACATGTGTATCAGCGGCTACATTGCAGAGAGGAGACCAGCAGGGCGTGAGCAGCGATCGGATCCAGGGAGGTGAGTAACTGTGTATAGCAGCGCTTCCCTGCGCGCTAACTCTGCTGCAGTCCGGGGGGGAGCACGGAGGGTGGCCGGGAGAGGAGAGAGAGTAAGAGGTCGGGCTGCCCTCCCAGCGGCTCTGGCTCCCCCCGCCATTATGAGGGGGCACCTACCTACGTAACCTATACTGGGCAAGCTACCTATCTATCCTATACTGGGGGGCACCTACCTAATCTAACCTGTACTCGGGGACAGCTACCTATCTAACCTATACTGGGGGGCAGCTACCTATCTAACCTATACTGGGGGCAGCTACCTATCTATCCTATACTGGGGGGGCACCTACCTAATCTAACCTGTACTGGGGGCAGCTACCTATCTATCCTATACTGGGGGGCACCTACCTAATCTAACCTGTACTGGGGGGCAGCTACCTATCTAACCTATACTGGGGGGCAGCTACCTATCTAACCTATGCTGGGGGCAGCTACCTATCTAATCTATACTGGGGGCACATACCTAATCTAACCTATACTGAGGGGCAGCTACCTAATCTAACCTATACTGGGGGGCAGCTACCTATCTAACCTATACTGGGGGCACCTACCTACCTAGCTAGCCTATACAGGTGGCAACTATACTGGCTAACTATACCGGGGGCACCTACCTAACTAACCTATACTGCAGGTACCTACCTACCTAACCCAGAGGGCCCAACCGTCCCGATCTCGTCGGGACTGTCACGATTTGGGGGGGCTCTCCCGCTGTCACGGTATGAGCCCCCCAAGTCCCGGCGGCAGTGGGCAGCAGTAAAAAAAAAAATGATCGAGGCGCCAGCCGCGCGTGGTATGCGGGATGCGGCCATATCATTACTACCTCCCTCCCTCCCTCCCTTGAGATCTGCCCCCCCCCTGTGTCCCCGTTAGCAGAGTGCGCAGCGAGCGGAGCGGGCTGTCATTACCTGTGTCCATGCACGGGTACCGATGTCCGGCTTCACTCTGCTTCCTGTGACGTCACAGGAAGCAGGAAGCTGGATGAAGACATCGGTACCCGTGCATGGACACAGGTAATGACAGCCCGCTCCGCTCGCTGCGCACTCTGCTAACGGGGACACAGGGGGGGGCAGATCTCAAGGGAAGGAGGGAGGGAGGTAGTAATGATATGGCCGCATCCCGCATACCACGCGCGGCTGGCGCCTCGATCATTTTTTTTTGTGCAGTGGCACCCATCCTCCCCACCCACGGGCACCCTTACCCTCTTCCCCACCCACGGGCATCCTTACCCTCCTCCCCCCCACGGGCAGGGTGAGGGTATATTAATTAAAACAAAATAAGGGCATAAATATTATTTAAAAAAACATTTCAAAAAACGATGGTGGGCGTGTGTAGGGGGTGTGGTAGGGGGTGTGGTTAGGGGTGTGGCCAGTGTCCCGGTTTCATAGTTTAAAATGTTGGGAGGTATGCCTAACCTATGCTGGGGGCAACTATACTGGCTACCTATATTGGAGGCACCTACCTAGCTAACCTGTACTGGGGGCACCTACTTATCTAACTTATACCGAGGGGGGGGGGTGCCTGCCTATCTAACATATACTCAGGGCCGGATTTGGACTTCCCAGTGCCCTCGGCCCGGTACCACCAAGCGCCCCCCCCCCCCACACACACACACACACACACACTCAGGGTGCATACACACATCAGACCATAGTCTTTGGAAAATGAAAGATCGCAGACCAATTTTACCCCCTTCCATGTAGTATGAGAGCCATACTCTACACCAGGGGTCCCCAAACGTTTTGGGTCGAGGGCCGGGTCAACATACTTCTGACTGCTGGGGGGCCGGAGTATACATAAAATGATGTAGAAATCTTTTCGGGCCAGACAGTGAAGCATACCCAGGTGACAACCTGCAGTCCAATTGGACAACAGTGTCACCTGATGTGGAATTTGATTGGAAACCAGTGAATTACTGCTTTTTGGCTTCATTCGATTTGCGGACCACCAATATTTAAAGATGTAGCTGACCACATCTATAATACATGTTGTGTGTGGGGGGCCAGTAAAAAAGCATCAGGGGGCCACATTCGGCCCACGGGCCTTAGTTTGAGGACCACTGCTCTACACAGTCTATTCTATGGAGCTGAACTCCCCATCAGACAGAAATCTTTGCAAGATGCTGCACACAAAGATGCTGTACACATTCAAAAGATCAGTATCTGCAAAAGATCTGTTCCTGCAAAAGATCCGTTCCTGCAAAATGCATTCATAGTCTATGATATCTGCAGATCATCATACACACCTTGTTTAACAGACATTCGTCTGCAGATCAGATCCACCAGAATGGATTTTCAGAGCTGCAGATGATTGTCTGATCTGCAGATGAATGTCAGTTAAACAAGGTGTGTATGAGGATCTGCAGATCTCATAGACTATGAATGCAATTTGCAGGAATGGATTTTTGGCAGGAACAGATCTTTTGCAGATACTGATCTTTTGTGTCTGTACAGCATCTGTGTATGCAGCATCTTGCAAAGATTTCTTTCTGATGGGGAGTTCAGCTCCATAGAATAGACTGTGTAGAGTATGGCTCTCATACTACATGAAGGGTGGTAAGATTGGTCTGTGATCTTTCATTTTCCAAAGACTATAGTCTGATGTGTGTATGAGCCTTAAGGATCACTTGTTTGCAGGAGGAAATGCCTGTTTTAGTGACTCGTGTATACCTATGAATGTTTTCTCTCTGAAAAATGATGAATGATTGTTTTTCCTGTTAGAGCAGTGAGTCCCTAATGCCTGGTACGCACCAGATAGATGGGTTGAATCGATTTTCCGATCACTTATACAAAGTCGATTAGAAAAATGATCAGAAATCAGATTAGACCTGTCAGAAATAATCAATTCGAACCCATCTATCTGATGGCAAATTGCATGATGTGTACCAGGCATGAAGTAGCAGAGCGGCGTTCATCTCCCTCTCTGCTCTTCTGTAATCACAGATCTGTTGCATTTATTTTAAAGTATTTATTGTACTGATTCTTTCACAGTTGTTTTTTTTACTGTTTGCCAACACAGTACAAACATATATTTTTTTTTAATTTTTAGTGTATGTTATTACTTTTGGTATACAAAACAGAATGTAACAATACAAAAGTATACAACAGTACATTTGCAATTATAATTATAGAGAAGTTGTCTATCTCATACTAGACTACTGCTGCCTTTAAAATGAGCCAGCAAGGGGTTAAGATTTAGCTTAGAAGGGGCTGTCATAAATCTCTCTAAGGAAAAAAAAAACCTTATCTTTCTGTTTAAGATTTACAATCCTGGGGAGAGAGGAGAAGGAATGGCTCAAGTCATTAACAGAGTCTGACCAGCAATACATTGTTTAGCCCAGCTTGAGTTGTAAAGTGGAATAAATTCTGTTAAAATGTTTACTTTTACTGGATCAGAAATTGTGTCTACAACATTGTGATCCATGTTTCTCTCACCCCTGGCAATAAACTGAAGCTTGTATGTTCAGGAGATAGCACTGTCTCATCGCACACCACAAAGTAAGTAAAATACACAGAGCTCTGGAATTCTGACTGTGTGTGCAGCAAAGCCGGGGCGGCTTCGGAGCAGGAGAAATGATATATTTTGACATGCAGCCTCTTATCTCTCTCAGGTCCTGCCACCCTTTTATCCTTCTGATTTTTTTCCGCCCTAGGCCGTGGCCTTTGTGGCCTTTGCAGAAATCCGGCCCTGCATATACTGGGGGCAACTATACTGGCTACCTATACTGGAGGCAACTACCTGGCTAACCTATACGGGGGGGCAACTTTACTGGCTCACCTATGCCTGGCCACCTATACTTGGGGGGACCTATAGCTGGCTACCTATACCAGGGGGGGGGGGGCAATTTTTACACCCTCGCCCTGGGTGAATTTTAGCCTAGAAACTGCACTGTGTGGGGCTCCCCATTTTCAGCCCCCATTTCATATGTAGCTCATGTCCAGGTGCCCCTTTGGCTTAAGCCGCCCTAGGCCCAAACCCTTGTGGCCTTTCCAGAAATTCTTCCCTGGGCATCTGATGTTTTTGTGGAGATAAGAAAGAGGGTCACTTCAAGACACGCCCATGCCACACATCTAGCCACACCCCGCCACACCCCTCGTCATGCATATTACAAAGACTTCAGAATCAAACGATGTAGTTTTATCATTCAAGCCAAACTGATCCTCTCTATCTTCATTATCTTCATTCGTTTTTCTTATTGAATTGATGGGAATACAGCTTGGAGTCAGTTAAACACATTTTTTCTGTAGAAAAAGACATATATTTACATAGATCTGTACATCAGTCCTGAGAGAGGGACAAATGAGGAAGAAAGAGGGACGGAGGGATTTGGCTCCCAAAGAGAGACTGTCCCTCCAAAATAGGATCAGCAGTGAGATGTCACATTTGCGGACAACTTTACAATTATTTTTACAGGTGTTACTGGTGATCACTCATAATATGACAGCTCCTCTGAGCACAGTGATAAGGGCAGAATTCACTGCAGGGTGTATTCATCACAGCATAAAACGCTACAGACCTTAAGCTGTGTGCACTTGAGTTGTGAAATGTCATAGTAGGAGAGTTCTGACAGCCAAGGTGTGGTGATTGGTGGGTGTGGTAACTGGTGGACATGGAAAAAGCAATCTTAAAGGAGTACTGTATGGGGGTAGGGGGAAAAAGAGTTGACCATTCCTGGGGCTTCTAACGGCCCCCCGCAGACGTCCTGTGCCCACGCAGCCAGTCACCTAAGCTTCAGTTCCCGCCTCCGATTCACTTTCGGAATTTGCTACTTTAAAATTGGTCGCATCCTCGCTCCCGCTAACATCACCTGGAGTGTACTGCACAGGCATAGACCGTACTGGGTTGCGCTGTACACTCCCGCCAGTGACGTTAGCGGGAGCAAGGAAGCAGCCATATAGGTGCAGTGGTTTTCCGACTTTAAAGTCGCAAATTTCAGAAGCGAACTGGAGGTGGAGTCCGAAGCATCGGTGTGTGGCTGCGCGGGCACAGGAGGTCTGCAGGGGACAGTTAGAAGCCCCGGGTAAGTTCAATTTTTTTCCCCTTACCACCATACAGTAATCCTTTAAGATTACTTTTTCCACTACCTGTACTTGGGAGGGGACCATCCAGGGCTGGTTCTCTCATGAAGCAAGGTGAAACACTTGCATCAGGCGCAGAGATTACAGGGGCAGCATGTTTGTACTGTGTGTTTACACTAACAGCATGCAGTCAGAATAGGAGGAGAAGCAAGAGGAGAGTGAGGTGAAGAGGTCATTATTGGGGAAAAGCAGCTCGCTGTGCTCTGTGAGGAGTCTGACAGTGAGTGAGGAGGGGGGAGGCAGGAGAGCATCATTGGGGAAAAGCAGCTTGTTGTGCTGTGTGAGGGGTCTGACAGTGAGTGAGGAGGGGGAGGCAGGAGAGCATCATTGGGGAAAATCAGCTTGTTGTGCTGTGTGAGGAGTCTGACAGTGAGTGAGAAGGGGGGAAGCAGGAGAGCATCATTGGGAAAAGCAGCTTGTTGTGCTGTGTGAGGTGTCTGACAGTGAGTGAGGAGGGGGGAGGCAGGAGAGCATCATTGGGGAAAAGCAGCTTGTTGTGCTGTGTGAGGTGTCTGACAGTGAGTGAGGAGGGGGAGGCAGGAGAGCATCATTGGGGAAAATCAGCTTGTTGTGCTGTGTGAGAAGTCTGACAGTGAGTGGGGAGGGGAGAGGCAGGAGTGCAGCATTGGGGAAAAGCAGCTTGTTTTGCTGTGTGAAGAGTCTGACAGTGAGTGAGGAGGGGGGAGGCAGGAGAGCATCATTGGGGAAAAGCAGCTTGTTGTGCTGTGTGAGGTGTCTGACAGTGAGTGAGGAGGGGGAGGCAGGAGAGCATCATTGGGGAAAATCAGCTTGTTGTGCTGTGTGAGGAGTCTGACAGTGAGTGAGGAGGGGGAGGCAGGAGAGCATCATTGGGGAAAAGCAGCTTGTTGTGCTGTGTGAGGAGTCTGACAGTGAGTGAGGAGGGGGGAGGCAGGAGAGCATCATTGGGGAAAATCAGCTTGTTGTGCTGTGTGAGGAGTCTGACAGTAAGTGAGGAGGGGGAGGCAGGAGAGCATCATTGGGGAAAATCAGCTTGTTGTGCTGTGTGAGGAGTCTGACAGTGAGTGAGGAGGGGGAAGGCAGGAGAGCATCATTGGGGAAAATCAGCTTGTTGTGCTGTGTGAGGAGTCTGACAGTGAGTGGGGAGGGGGAGGCAGGAGAGCAGCAGTGTTTCATTTGACTTGCACAGCAGAAGGGAGGAGGTGGCACTGCTGTACTGACCATGGGGGAATGGAGTGAGGGTGAGCAGTTTGTTTGTTACAGACTCATAGCCAGCCAATGTGCTACCAAACACGGCAAGGAAGTCCTTCCACACATCTGACACACGTGTAACTGGCCCTCGCTTCCAGCGTGAGTGATTGATAATGTTTGGTATTCAGCACAACTTTATATGCAATGTGCGTAATAGAATAAAGGTTCACATAGACAGACCTGCTGTGGGGACCCTGTACATCTCTGGCGCCCACTCTGTGGTGCTCAGACCATGCGCTATATGGTCCACTAGAAAAACTAGCTAACTTGTCAGTACATTAACCAGTTCTGGATCTCTGGTACGTATATATACACACCTCTGAAAACTCTGCTACTAGATTTGAGACGTATATATATATATATATATACATACACAGTGCTTTGCAAAAGTATGCAGCCCCCTTGAAGTTTTGCACATTTTGTCGCATTACTGCCACAAACATGAATCAATTTTATTGGAATTCCACATGAAAGACCAATACAAAGTGGTGTACACGTGAGAAGTGGAATGAAAATCATAGAGGATTCCAAACATTTTTTACAAATCAATAACTGCAAAGTGGGGTGTGCGTAATTATTCAGCCCCCATTGGTCTGAGTGCAGTCAGTTGTCCAGAGACATTTCCTGAAGAGTGCTAATGACTAAATAGAGTGCACCTGTGTGTAATCTAATGTCAGTACAAATACAGCTGCTCTGTGACGGCCTCAGAGGTTGTCTAAGAGAATCTTTGGAGCAACAACACCATGAAGTCCAAAGAACACACCAGACAGGTCAGGGATAAAGTTATTGAGAAATTTAAAGCAGGCTTAGGCTACAAAAAGACTTCCAAAGCCTTGAACATCCCACGGAGCACTGCGATCATTCAGAAATGGAAGAAGTATGGCACAACTGTAAACCTACCAAGACAAGGCCGTCCACCTAAACTCACAGGCCAATCAGAAATGCAGTCAAGAGGCCCATGGTGACTCTGAACGAGCTGCAGAGATCTACAGCTCAGGTGGGGGAATCTGTCCATAGGACAACTATTAGTCATGCACTGCACAAAGTTGTAATCAAAAAAACAATATCAGCGCAGCCAAGCAAATCTTAACATGTGGAACACTACATATATCGCAGCCAAAGTCCAACGTCTCAGCAAAACGTCTTCAATTAACATAAATAGTACACTTCAGCGCGAATTCACTTGTGTCCACCACCGAAAACACCATAAAAATAATACGCTTACCAGATTATCACAGACCTTAACTACAGAGTCTGCAATATGGCTTAATGAGGTCAGCAGCAGGTATCTTCGCAGCCGGCCTCCTCTCCAGACAAGCCGAGCAATCTAATCCTCAATTGCAGTATTTCACCAAAAATGAGGCATGCAAAGAGACAAACGCACATCTAAGCGTATCTACAGCGATTTTAATATCTCATTTAAAAAAACATAAAAGTTTTTTAAAAGTCACTCACATCTGGGCCCTTATGACAGGGACCCACAAGGAAAAACAGCACTTAAAACATAGGACGCCGTCCAGCCACACGTCCGCCTCGTCCGACCGGTTTCACTGTCAAAGTTTCATCAGGGACTATCTATGTGTGGCGGAAAACTAACACTGTACATCACTCACAACACACCATCCCCACTGTCAAATATGGTGGTGGCAGCATCATGCTCTGGGGGTGCTTCTCTTCAGCAGCGGCAGGGAAGCTGGTCAGAGTTGATGGGAAGATGGATGGAGCCAAATACAGGACAATCTTGGAAGAAAACCTCTTGGAGTCTGCAAAAGACTTGAGACTGGGGCGGAGGTTCACCTTCCAGCAGGACAATGACACTAAACATAAAGCCAGGGCAACAATGGAATGGTTTAAAACAAAACATATCCATGTGTTAGAATGGACCAGTCAAAGTCCAGATCTAAATCCAATCGAGAATCTGTGGCAAGATCTGAAGACTGCTGTTCACAAAGGCTGTCCATCTAATCTGACTGAGCTGGAGCTGTTTTGCAAAGAAAAATGGGCAAGGATTTTAGTCTCTAGATTTACAAAGCTGGTAGAGACATAGCCTAAAAGACTGGCAGCTGTAATTGCAGCAAAAGGTGGTTCTACAAAGTATTGACTCAGGGGGCTGAATAATTACGCACACTCCACTTTGCAGTTATTGATTTGTAAAAAATGTTTGGAATGATGTATGATTTTCATTCCACTTCTCACGTGTACACCACTTTGTATTGGTCTTTCACAGGGAATTCCAATAAAATTGATTCATGTTTGTGGTAGTAATGTGACAAAATGTGGAAAACTTCAAGGGGGCCCGAATACTTTCGCAAAGCACTGTATATATATATATATATATACAGTACAGACCAAAAGTTTGGGCACACCTTCTCATTCAAAGAGTTTTCTTTATTTTCATGACTATGAACATTGTAGATTCACATTGAAGGCATCCAAACTATGAATTAACACATGTGGAAGTATAGTACATAACCAAAAAGTGTGAAACAACTGAAAATATGTCATATTTGAGGTTCTTCAAAGTAGCCGCCTTTTGCTTTGATTACTGCTTTGCACACTCTTGCAATTCTCTTGATGAGCTTCAAGAGGAAGTCCCCTGAAATGGTTTCTACTTCACAGGTGTGCCCTGTCAGGTTTAATAAGTGGGATTTCTTGCCTTATAAATGGGGTTGGGACCATCGGTTGCGTTGTGGAGAAGTCAGGTGGATACACAGCTGAGAGAATAGACTGTTAGAATTTATATTATGGCAAGAAAAGGGCAGCTAAGTAAAGAAAAACGAGTGGTCTTCATTACTTTAAGAAATGAAGGTCAGTCAGTCCGAAAAATTGGGAAAACTTTGAAAGTGTCCCCAAGTGCAGTCTCAAAAACCATCAAATGCTACGAAGAAACTGGCTCACATGCGGACCTCCCCAGGAAAGGAAGACCAAGAGTCACCTCTGCTGCGGAGGATAAGTTCATCCGAGTCACCAGCCTCAGAAATCGCAGGTTAACCTTTCTGGCGGTAAGCCCAAGCTGAGCTCGGGCTATGCCGCGCAGGAGAATTTCTCAGGCCCCGCTGGGCCGATTTGCATAATTTTTTTTGGTACACGCAGCTAGCACTTTGCTAGCTGTGTGTACTGCCCGATCGCCGCCGATTCGCCGCTGTCCCGCCGCCCCCCAGACCCCATGCGCTGCCTGGCCAATCAGTACCAGGCAGTGCCGAGGGTTGGATCGGGACTCCCTTCGGTGACGTCATCCCGCCCGTCGCCATAGCGTCGGGGAAGCCCTAACGGAAATCCCGTTCAGAACGGGATTTCCGGACAGGCTTGATCGCCGGAGGCGATCGAAGAGGGTGGGGGGATGCCGCTGCACAGCGGCTGTCATGTAGCTAGCGCTATGGTTAGTTGCATGATTTTTTTTAAAAAAAATAGTGCTGTGCTGCCCCCTGGCGGTTTTAATTGACCGCCAGGAGGGTTAACAGCAGCTCAGATTAGAGACCAGGTCAATGCCACACAAAGTTCTAGCAGCAGACACATCTCTAGAACAACTGTTAAGAGGAGACTGTGTGAATCAGGCCTTCATGGTAGAATATCTGCTTAAAACCACTGCTAAGGACAGACAACAAGCAGAATAGACCTGTTTGGGTTAAAGAACACAAGGAATGGACATTAGGCCAGTGGAAATCTGTGCTTTGGTCTGATGAGTCCAAATTTGAGGTTTTTGGTTCCAACCACCGTGTCTTTGTGCGACGCAGAAAAGGTGAACGGATGGTCTCTACATGCCTGGTTCCCACCGGGAAGCATGGAGGAGGAGGTGTGATGGTGTGGGGGTGCTTTGCTGGTGACACTGTTGGGGATTTATTCAAAATTGAAGGCATACTGAACCAGCATGGCTCCCACAGCATCTTGCAGCGGCATGCTATTCCATCCGGTTTGCGACTTTGCGTTTAGTTGGACCATCATTTATTTTTCAACAGGACAATTACCCGAAACACACCTCCAGGCTGTGTAAGTAGAGTTGAGCTGAAATTTTCGTAATTTCGCATTACTAAAATTACGCATGCGAAATTTGCGATTACGATGCGAAATTACAGTAGCGTAATTGACATTAAAATCGTAATTGAAAATACCATAAGCGTAATTTTCAACGCGTAATTTCGCGCTTCGTTCATGCCGTAATTTCGCATTAAACGCTACCGTAATTTCGCGTTAAACCGTAACGCTCTGTATAATATAAAAAAGCCGCCGACTTTAAGGGTTAATAGCAAAGCCCCCTTAAATGCTAAGAGCCTCAAATTTGGAGAATATATTAAGGAGATCAGGAGGAATAAGAGGAAAAATTTTTTTTTCAAAAAGACCTTATAGTTTTTGAGAAAATCGATGTTAAAGTTTCAAAGGAAAAATGTAAACATTTAAAAACCCGCCGACTTTAACTGTTAATAGCAAAGCCTGCTTAAAGTTTAGGAACACCAAATTCCCAGGGTATATTAAGGGTATCAGTGGGAATAAGAGGAAAATTTTTTTTTTCAAAAAGACCTTATAGTTTTTGAGAAAATCGATTTTTAAGTTTCAAGGGCGAAAATGTCTTTTAAATGCAGAAAATGTCAGTTTTTTTTGCACAGGTAACAATAGTGTATTATTTTCATAGATTCCCCCAAGTGGGAAGAGTTTTACTTACTTCGTTCTGAGTGTGGGAAATATTAAATAAAAACGACGTGGGGTCCCCCTCCCAGACCTCTTTAACCCCTTGTCCCCCATGCAGGCTGGGATAGCCAGAATGCGGAGCACCGGCCGCGTGGGGCTCCGCACCCTGACTATACCAGCCCGCATGGTCCATGGATTGGGGGGTCTCGGAAGGGGAGGGGCAGCCAAGCTTTCCCCTCCCCCTCCGAGCCCTTGTCCAATCCAAGGACAAGGGGCTCTTCTCCACCTCCGATGGGCGGTGGAGGTGGAGGCCGCGATTTCCTGGGGGGG
Organism: Hyperolius riggenbachi; assembly: GCF_040937935.1. Taxonomy (NCBI): domain Eukaryota; kingdom Metazoa; phylum Chordata; class Amphibia; order Anura; family Hyperoliidae; genus Hyperolius; species Hyperolius riggenbachi. The sequence goes on from NC_090656.1 coordinate 33,418,370, forward strand.
AGGTTCATGGTGGAATCTGGGAGTCCCCTTTAAAAAGGGGTCCCCCAGATGCCCACCCCCCTCCCAGGAGAAATGAGTATAGAGGTACTTGTACCCCTTACCCATTTCCTTTAAGAGTTAAAAGTAAATAAACACACAAACACTTAGAAAAAGTATTTTAATTGAACAAAAAACATAACCACGAAAAAAGTCCTTTAATATTCTTAATTAACCATTAATACTTACCTGTCCCTTTAAATAAATGATCCCTCGAAATAGCCTCGGAAATGTTCTATCAGTTACAATGTAACAAAGTTATTACAATGTAACAACTTTGTTACATTGTAACTACGCCGCACCCGACGTCACTCGCCGCCGCCGCATACGCGTCTGCGCTGCACACATTCCCAACAGAGCTCTGAGCTATATAGCTCAGAGCTCTGAGAAGCATCTTTGTATTTTGGCTCCAAGGAGCCCCATTGGTCCTTAGTAGACCAATGGGGTTCCTTCAAATCAAAAGGAACCCCATTGGTCTGCTAAGGACCAATGGGGCTCCTTGGAGCCCAAATACAAAGATGCTTCTCAGAGCTCTGAGCTATATAGCTCAGAGCTCTGTCGGGTCCGTGCAGGACGCTAAGTCCCCGCAGCTCCCGCTGCCCTCCCCGCCTCTCCCACATGTCACCCACATGTCACCCACATGTGGGTGACATGTGGGTGACAGATGTGGGCGGGGTGGACGGCGGGAGCCGGCGGGGACTTAGCGTCCTGCACGGACCCGACAGAGCTCTGAGCTATATAGCTCAGAGCTCTGAGAAGCATCTTTGTATTTGGGCTCCAAGGAGCCCCATTGGTCCTTAGCAGACCAATGGGGTTCCTTTTGATTTGAAGGAACCCCATTGGTCTACTAAGGACCAATGGGGCTCCTTGGAGCCAAAATACAAAGATGCTTCTCAGAGCTCTGAGCTATATAGCTCAGAGCTCTGTCGGGAATGTGTGCAGCGCAGACGCGTATGCGGCGGCGGCGAGTGACGTCGGGTGCGGCGTAGTTACAATGTAACAAAGTTGTTACATTGTAATAACTTTGTTACATTGTAACTGATAGAACATTTCCGAGGCTATTTCGAGGGATCATTTATTTAAAGGGACAGGTAAGTATTAATGGTTAATTAAGAATATTAAAGGACTTTTTTAGTGGTTATGTTTTTTGTTCAATTAAAATACTTTTTCTAAGTGTTTGTGTGTTCATTTACTTTTAACTCTTAAAGGAAATGGGTAAGGGGTACAAGTACCTCTATACTCATTTCTCCTGGGAGGGGGGGGTGGGCATCTGGGGGACCCCTTTTTAAAGGGGACTCCCAGATTCCACCATGAACCTCCCCCCCAGGAAATCGCGGCCTCCACCTCCACCGCCCATCGGAGGTGGAGAAGAGCCCCTTGTCCTTGGATTGGACAAGGGCTCGGAGGGGGAGGGGAAAGCTTGGCTGCCCCTCCCCTTCCGAGACCCCCCAATCCATGGACCATGCGGGCTGGTATAGTCAGGGTGCGGAGCCCCACGCGGCCGGTGCTCCGCATTCTGGCTATCCCAGCCTGCATGGGGGACAAGGGGTTAAAGAGGTCTGGGAGGGGGGACCCCACGTCGTTTTTTTTTTAAATATTTCCCACACTCAGAACGAAGTAAGTAAAACTCTTCCCACTTGGGGGAATCTATGAAAATAATACACTATTGTTACCTGTGCAAAAAAAACTGACATTTTCTGCATTTAAAAGACATTTTCGCCCTTGAAACTTAAAAATCGATTTTCTCAAAAACTATAAGGTCTTTTTGAAAAAAAAAATTTTCCTCTTATTCCCACTGTTCCCCTTAATATACCCTGGGAATTTGGTGTTCCTAAACTTTAAGCAGGCTTTGCTATTAACCGTTAAAGTCGGCGGGTTTTTAAATGTTTACATTTTTCCTTTGAAACTAACATCGATTTTCTCAAAAACTATAAGGTCTTTTTGAAAAAAATTTTTTTCCTCTTATTCCTCCTGATCTCCTTAATATATTCTCCAAATTTGAGGCTCTTAGCATTTAAGGGGGCTTTGCTATTAACCCTTAAAGTTGGCGGCTACCTAACATTGATACATGCGTCAACTTTTCCGCTTCGGGAGCATGACCATACGCATTAATTTCGTAATAGCCGTTGCAATGCGAAAATTACGCGAAAATTACACGAAATTTCGCGAAATCCTTCTTCATTACGATTATGTACTTACGGCCATAAACGTAATTACACTAATTACGCGAAATTTCGCGAAATCGTAATTACTCCATTATGCTCATCTCTATGTGTAAGGGCTATTTGACCAGGAAGGAGAGTGATAGGGTGCTGCGCCAGATGACCTGGCCTCCACAGTCACCAGACCTGAACCCAATCGAGATGGTTTGGGGTGAGCTGGACCGCAGAGTGAAGGCAAAAGGGCCAACAAGTGCTAAGCATCTCTGGGAACTCCTTCAAGACTGTTGGAAGACCATTTCAGGTGACTACCTCTTGAGGCTCAACAAGAGAATGCCAAGAGTGTGCAAAGCAGTAATCAAAGCAAAAGGTGGCTACTTTGAAGAACCTAGAATATGACATATTTTCAGTTGTTTCACACGTTTTGGTTACGTACTATACTTCCACGTGTGTTAATTCATAGTTTGGATGCCTTCAGTGTGAATCTACAATGTTCATAGTCTTGAAAATAAAGAAAACTCTTTGAATGAGAAGGTGTGTCCAAACTTTCGGTCTGTACTGTGTATATATACATATATATATATATATATATATATATATATATATATATATATATATATTTATGCGTGTTCGCTGCCATGCGCACTTACCTGCGTTCCCGTAGCCACCCCGCCAGTCTGTGATCGGTGAATGGGAACATGTGTTCCTATAGCCAATCAAATTGCCTGTAATGCATGATCACCGGCAGCAGTGAGATGGCTGTGGTCATTCACAAAGTGAAAGTAAAACACACATACATATACTGTAACTCCCTGTGTACTGTTTACAGTACACAAGATTAAGTGTGGGGACATCTAGTGGTACAGTAGTTAAATAGTTACCTTAGAGACTCAGCTTTTTTAATATGTATGTCATGAGGGTATATTACTGTTATTTTTGTAAATAAGGGATTGTAATTATTGATATAGTATAAAGAAACACAAGACAGAAAAAATACACTTATTTCCAAATAAAATATTGTCCCCATAAATTTTACTAGGAACATAATTTAAATGTTGTGATAACTGGGTCAAATGGGCAAATACAATGTGTAGCACATTTTATTTTAAAACTAAGAAATAATGCATTTAAAAAAAAAAATCTTATTTTTCCCTTTAAAATGCATACAAAATAAAATCATTAGTAGCAAAAAGTACCACCTAAAGGAAGCCTAATATGTGGCAAAGAAAAACAATATATAGCTCATTTTGGTGTTATAAGTAGGGATAAATTCATTGGGGAATGAATGGGAGAAAAGCGCTATAACAATGTTGGAATTATTACTAACTGCGGTCAGGGACGGATTTGTACTCTTTACCGCCCTAGGCCGCTGTCACCAGCCGCCCCCCTTCAGTATAGGTAGTAAGATGACCCCTCCCCCCTTCCCTCTAGTATAGGTAGCCAGATGGCGTACGAGAGAGAACGGTGCTGGAGACTTGGGTGCAGGACACAGCCAGTATATGGCTGATCCTGCTGCCGCACAAGTCCGGGCCGTGTTAATTACTATTCCCCCTCCAGGCCGCCATGGATGGTGGGGAATGAAATAATTCGGCTTCCAGCAATTGCTGGAAGCCGAATTATTGTTTTAAAAGCAACTTCAGCTCCGTCTTCTGACGGCGCTGAAGTTACTCCCTGTGCCTGCGATAGCCGTAGTTCCTATTACGGCCTATGGTGGCGCCGGCTCCGCCCAAGTCTCCTGCGCTGGATTTAGCGTGTTCGAGCCAGATGACCCCTCCCCCCTTTCCTTCCAGTATAGGTAACCAGATGACTCCAACCCCCTTTCCCTCTAGTATAGGTAGTCAGATGACTCCTCCCTCCCTTTCCCTCCAGTACAGGTAGCCAGATGACACCCTTAATCCCCCCCCCCACCACCCTTTCAGTATAGGTAGCCAGCTCGCCTTCACACCGCAGCAGCCATCAGTGTCAGTCATTTCTACATTCGTCTCTTCCTCTTCCTTTCTGTCTCCAAACCTGCCGCTGTCTATAGCCGCTGGCCACAATGCAAACATGCACAGAGAGCAAGGTGGCGGCTGCACAGACAGCTTGCAGCAGAGTACTGAGGTCAAGCACTCACCTGATCTCCCTGTATTGCAGTTTTTGCAAGCTTGCAAATGCTGCACCAGTTTACCCTGCTGCTTTGGTGCCCTTCCTCCTGTGGTACCCTAGGCCATGGCCTAGGCGGCCTAGGCGGCCTTGGCTTAAATCCGGCTCTGACTGCGGTGCAAATTGCGTGCAATCCAAAATGTAATATCTGTAGCGGTAGACTTCCTCAGAAGTGGAAATTCTGCACATCACATCACAATCACATGCGTCCCAACTTTTTGAGATAAGAAAGAGGGTCACTTTAAGACACGCCCATGTCGCACCTCTAACCACGTCCCCACCACACCCCTCGTCATGCATATCACAAAGACTTCAAAATCAAAAGATGTAGTTTTATCATTCAAGCCAAACTGATCCTCTCTATCTTCATTAGTTTTTCTTATTGAATTGATGGGACAGCTTGGAGTCAGTTAAACACATTTTTCTGTAGAAAAATACACATATTTACATAGATCTGTACATCGGTCCTGAAAGAGGGACACAAGAGGAAGAAAGAGGGACGGAGGGATTTGGCTCCCAAAGAGAGAATGATATGATCAATGTCACAATAAAATATTTTGAAAACAAAATAGGATCAGCAGTGAGATGTCACATTTGGGGACAACGTTATAATTATTTTTACAGGTGTTACTGGTGATCACTCATAATATGACAGCTCCTCTGAGCACAGTGATAAGGGCAGAATTCACTGCAGGGTCAGGTGTATTCATCACTGCACAAAAAGCTGCAGACTGTGCACTTGTGTTCAGAAATGTCATAGTAGGAGAGTTCTGACAGTCAAGGTGTGGTGATTGGTGGGTGTGGTGATTGGTGGTCATGGAAAAAGTAATCTTAACCACTTCGCCACTGAGGGGTTTTACCCCCTGACCACCAGAGCAATTTTCACCTTTCAGCGCTCCTTCCATTCATTCGTCTATAACTTTATTATTACTTATCGCAATGAAATGAACTATATCTTGTTTTTTTCGCCACCAATTAGGCTTTCTTTAGGTAGGACATTATGCCAAGAATTATTTTTTTCTAAATGTGTTTTAATGGGAAAATAGGAAAAATGTGGGGAAAAAAATAATTATTTTTCAGTTTTCGGCCATTATAGTTTTTAAATAATGCATGCTACTGTAATTAAAACCCATGAAACGTATTTGCCCTTTTGTCCCGGTTATAAAACCATTTAAATTATGTCCCTATCACAATGTTTGGCGCCAATATTTTATTTGGAAATAAAGGTGCATTTTTTTCAGTTTTGCGTCCATCCCTAATTACAAGCCCATAGTTTATAAAGTAACAGTGTTATACCCTCTTGACATAAATATTTAAAAAGTTCAGTCCCTAAGGTAACTATTTATGTATTTTTTTTAATTGTAAATTTTTCAATTTTTTTTTAATTACAAAAAAAAAAAAAAATGGGGAGTGTGGGAGGTAATGAGTTAATTTTATGTGTAAAAGTCATTTATTTGTATGTGAAAAATGTGTAGGGTGTAGTTTACTATTTGGCCACAAGATGGCCACAGTAACTTTTTGTTTTAATGCGACCTCCAAGCTTCCTTCCGGAAGCTTGGAGGAAGAATAAGGAGGCTGGACACGTGAGTTTTTTCTCACAATGATCGCGCTGCCCATAGGAGAGCAGCTGATCATTGCGGGGCTTAGATCAACGAACGGGAATGGATTTTCCCGTTCATTGATCTCTGGGCGAGCGGGCGGCGGCGGTTTTACTAGCGGCGGGCGGCGTGTTTACGAGCGGGAGCGCGGGCAGCGTCGGGAACGCGGAAAGTACGTGTTTCTCCGTCCCTGGTTTTTAAAGGATGGAAAAAGGGGCGGAGAAATACGTACGCGCGGGGGTAAAGTGGTTAAAGAGGAGCTGTCAACCATACTATCTCAGGGGAAAAAAAACAAATATATAAGTAGATAAATACTTGCTCTACTTACAGGATCTTCTAAAAAAATTTGCATATTGTGATATTGTGATAAAGTTCATTATTTTCTGTAATGTACTGATAAACATTAGACTTTCATATATTTTAGATTCAAATACACACAACTGAAGTAGTTCAAGCCTTTTATTGTTTTAGGCTGGTTTCAAAGTGGGACGTTACAGGCGCACGTTAGAGCAGCCTGTAACGCAGCCCACCGCACAGCAATGAAAAATCAATGAGGCTGTTCACAGTGCGGACGTTGCGTTACATTGTAACGCTGCGTCACAAGACAACGTACTGCATGCAGTACTTTGGACGCGGTTGAGCCGCGTTAGACTGCTTGCACATGCTCAGTAATGTGGGGGAGGAGCGGAGAGCGGCCAGGCACATGGCTAATTATTATGCACTGCACTGCAAATTTAGCATATTTCATCCGACCAATAAAAGAAAAGTGTTTTTAAAACAAAAAAAGTCAACCTTCAAATAATTATGTTCAGTTATGCACTCAATACTTGGTCGGGAATCCTTTTGCAGAAATGACTGCTTCAATGCGGCATGGCATGGAGGCAATCAGCCTGTGGCACTGCTCAGGAGGCCCAGGATGCTTCAATAGCGGCCTTAAAGAGAACCCGAGGCGGGGTTCTTACATCGCAATCTGCATACAGAGGCTGGGTCTGTCTATAGAGCCCAGCCTCTGTTGCTAGTTAGTTTCCTTCAAAGACCCCCCTGCGCGCCGTCAGACTCCATAAATCACAGCCGCCCTGTGCCTCTGTGTTTACCTCACGAATGTCAGTCTCGGCTGCTCCCCCGCCTCCTGAATCGCTCCGGTCCCCACCCGCGTACCTTCCCTTAAATCAGCGGGGAGGGAAGGGATGTGGGCGGGGACCGGAGCGATTCAGGAGGCGGGGGAGCGGCGAGACTGGCATTAGTGAGATAAACACAGCCGGCTGCGTGTCGCCAGCGTGGCTGTGTTTTATGGGGTCTGACAGCGCGCGGGGGGGGGGGGGGGGGGGGGGGCTTTGGAGGAAACTAACTAGCAACAGAGGCTGGGCTCTATAGACAGATCCAGCCTCTGTATGCAGATTGCGATGTAAGAACCCCGCCTCGGGTTCTCTTTAAGCTCATCCAGAGTGTTGGGTCTTGCGTCTCTCAACTTTCTCTTCACAATATCCCACAGATTCTCTATGGGGTTCAGGTCAGGAGAGTTGGCAGGCCAATTGAGCACAGTAATACCATGGTCAGTAAACAATTTACCAGTGGTTTTGGCACTGCGAGCAGGTGCCAGGTCATGCTGAAAAATGAAATCTTCATCTCCATAAAGCTTTTCAGCAGATGGAAGCATAAAGTGCTCCAAAATCTCCTGATAGCTAGCTGCATTGACCCTGCCCTTGATAAAACACAGTGGACCAACACCAGCAGCTGACATGGCACCCCAGACCATCACTGACTGTGGGTACTTGACACTGGACTACAGGCATTTTGGCATTTCCCTCTCCCCAGTCTTCCTCCAGACTCTGGCATCTTGATTTCCGAATGACATTCAAAAGTTGCTTTCATCCGAAGAAAGTTCTTTGGACCACTGAGCAACAGTTCAGTGCTGCTTCTCTGTAGCTCATGTCAGGCGCTTCTGCCGCTGTTTCTGGTTTAAAAGTGGCTTGACCTGGGGAATGCGGCACCTGTTGTCCATTTCCTGCACACGCCTGTACACGGCTCTGGATGTTTCTACTCCAGACTCAGTCCACTGCTTCCGCAGGTCCCCTAAAGTCTGAAATCGGTCCTTCTCCACAATCTTCCTCAGGGTTTTCTGCCACACTTTTTCCTTCCCACAGACTTCCCACTGAGGTGCCTTGATACAGCACCCTTGGAACAGCCTATTCGTTCAGAAATTTCTTTCTGTGTCTTACCCTCTTGCTTGAGGGTGTCAATGATGGCCTACTGGACAGCAGTCAGGTCGGCAGTCTTACCCATGATTGCGGTTTTGAGTAATGAACCAGGCTGGTAGTTTTTAAAAGCCTCAGGAATCTTTTGCAGGTGTTTAGAGTTAATTAGTTGATTCAGATGATTAGTTTAATAGCTTGTTTAGAGAACTTTTTCATGATATGCTAATCTTTTGAGATAGGAATTTTGGGTTTTCATGAGCTGTATGCCAAAATCATCAATATTAAAACAATAACAGTCTTGAACTACTTCAGTTGTGTGTAATGAATCTAAAATATATGAAAGTCTAATGTTTATCAGTACATTACAGAAAATAATGAACTTTATCACAATATGCACATTTTTTGAGAAGGACCTGTACGTAGCATATGTATTGTACTGTCCACTTATGACTCCTGTGAATTTTATAAAGGAAAAGTAGAGAATCCTATTCTAGACAGTTTCCATATTTACTGTGGCTATTTTGAAGCCAGTGGTGATGTAATATCCGCCCTTAGTCTCCTCTGCCTGATTTGCTCGCCCTTTACTATAGAAAGTGCATTGTTTCAGCCTGAGAAATGTTGGCCAATCAGGGAGGAACAGAGGTGTGGGCGGGGGAAAGCAGGAGGGAAAGAGGCTTCAGCCAATCAGGCTGCATTAGTTAAGTCTGAGGGGAAGTAGAGAAGCAAAAAAAGACAACCCAACATGCCCTGCAACTTCTTTTTTGTGTACCAAATTTTCTGTGTACCAAATAAGAGTTATGTAAACTGGGGAATGATCATTTATCATCAAAAAAAAGTAATAGTGATTTTAACTTTTGGATTGCCTTATTAGCATCCTTATTGCTTGTTTACCAGATAAAAATAAAGAATTTTTTATTTTATGCCCGACAGTTACTCTTTAAAGGAGTACTGTATGGGGGTAGGGGGAAAGAGAGTTGAACTTACCTGGGGCTTCTAACGGTCCCCCGCAGGCCTCCTGTGCCCACGCAGCCAGTCACCTAAGCTCCAGTCCCCGCCTCCGGTTCACTTCCGGAATTTGTGACTTTAAAGTTGATCGCGTCCTCGCTCCCCTTGACATCACCGGGAGTGTACTGCGCTGTACACTCCCGCCGGTGACGTTAGCGAAAGCAAGGAAGCAGCCGTATAGGTGCAGTGGTTTTCAGACTTTAAAGTGGCAAATTTCAGAAGTGACCCGGAGGCGGGGCCGGAGCATTGGTGAGTGGCTGCGCGGGCACAGGAGGTCTGCAGGGGACAGTTAGAAGCCCCGGGGAAGTTCAACTCTTTTTCCCCCTACAGTACTCCTTTAAAGTGAACCCCTCCGGGCTGATTGCTCCCTCGCTGTCCTCCTGTGCAGCCTGGATCCTCCGCTATTTAGCCCTAGAGCCCTTCAGTCGATTTTTTTATATATCCCACCTGGCTCAGGTTCACTTTAATTGTTCATATTAAAACTGTGCCAGTATTTAAAGGACACCTGAAGTGAGAGGGATGTGGAGGCTGCCATATTTATTTCCCCTTAAACAATACCAGTTACCTGACAGTCCTGCTGAACTATTTGGCTGCAGTAGTGTCTGAATCACATGCCTGAAACAAGAATTCAACTAATCCAGTCAGACCTCAGTAAAAGCACCTGATCTGCAGCATGCTTGTTCAGGGTCTATGGCTAAAAGTATTAGAGGCAGAGGATCAGCAGGACAGCCAGGCAACTTGCATCGATTTAAAATGAATCAATATGCCAGCCTCCAAATCCCTCTCATTTCAGGTGTGCTTTAACCACTTAATCCTATCTGGACTATAGTCGCCCAGACAGGAGATGCTCTGGTCTATCAGGACGTGTTTATGCGCCCAATGTTTCTACAGCTGGTGTGTGCACCCGCAGCACGTTCCTGTCGGCATGTACGCGGCGGCGATTGGGGAAGGGGAAGTAATGTTCCCCAATTGCATACATTTGCAGTGCCTGGAATGAGTGGACATGACCCCGATCAGGGGCCATGTCCATTCATAATAATGACAGTCATGTGAACATTTCACTTACCTGGGGATTCTGCCAGCCCTCTTTCAAAACGATCTTCCGTGGCTCACTTTCACTTCATGCAGTGAGTGTCCACTGAGCCTGCACGGCCCTGGCCTCGCGTGTCCTCGTTCACTCTCCCGTCGCTGGGAGCGTACCGTGCAGGCACAGCATCCTGCTCCTGGCCCCGGGAGCAGGTACGAGGATCCGCGTGGCCAGGCCGCAGTGGACGTCGGCTTAGAAGTTGGCTTCCACTGCGTGAAGAAAAGCCGCGGCGGGGGAACGGAGAATTGTTTTGAAACAGCTTGGGCACAAATTGGCTGCAAGATGCTGGCAGAAGCCCCAGGTAAGTGAAACTTTTTTTGGGGGGGAATACTTCATTTCTGCTTTAATCCTTCCTACCCCCCAGTTAAAAAACAAACACAATAGAAAAAAAATGTTAAAAAAAACCTACATCAATAGTTGCCTTAGGGACTCAGCTTTTTTAATACATATGTCATGAAGGTTTATTACTGTTATGTTAGTAAATAAGGTCTTGCAACTATTGACTGGATAAAAAGAACACAAGACAAAAAAAAAAGAAGACACCTTTATTTCCAAATAATATATTATTGCCATACATTGAACTAAGAACATAATTTACATGGTGTGATAGCCGGGTCTAATGGGTAAACACAATGTGAGGGTTTTCTTTATAGTAGCATTAAGTATTTTAAACCTATAGGGGATGGAATTGGAGAAATTTTGTATTTTTTTTTCCTTAAAGGTGTTCTCCAGGCGGGTTTGAAAATAAAAACAGACACTTACCTGGGGTTTCTATCAGCCCCCTGTAGCTGTAATGTCCCGCACTGTCCTCCTCTGATCCGCCATTCCCCGCCGCCGGGCCCCGGTCTAGCGTGGCATCCCATCCAACTGCGCGCCATAGGAAACTTACTGCGCAGGGGCAGTACAAGAAAACGTAGCACTGCGCCTGCGTAGTAAGCTCCCGATGAGGCGAGCAGGAGCACGCAATATTCGTCTTGTTAGACAAATAATTGCCCGATGCTGGCAGCGGGGAACGGCGGATCGGGGGAGGACGGCGCAGGACATTAAAGCTACAGGGGGCTGATAGAAACCCCAGGTATGTGCAGAGGGCTCCCGGCCACCAGCTGTAGGACGCGCATAGCCCAGCCAGCGCCTGTACAGCACTCTGACAACCCGGAAGAGGCTGCCGGATGGGCATTTAGGTAGAATGGGGGAAGTATTGGAGGGAGCGGTAGGCATCAGGACAGGTCACGGTTTATTGCTATCCCCCCCCCCCCCCCCCCCCTCCGTTTCTCTAGGTTTATTCAGCTCTGGGATCCTTTAAAGGAATCATCAGGCAAAATAATGTAAATCTGATTTACTTACCTGGGGCTTTCTCCAGTCCCTCGCCACTGTCTGTCCCACGCCGACAGCTCAGTTCGCAGCCGCCGGCCCGAGGTCGTCCTTACTGCGCCTGCATGAAGCGCCGCTGTCAATCAAACCAACGTTGTGCGCGACGGCACCTGAGCAGTACGCCGCGGACAAAGTAAATCGGATTTTCATTATTCTGCCTGATGATTACTTTACGATTATAAATTGTTCCACTGAAACTCATCATCAAATAACTGATGCTGGAAATTAAGAACTTCCTTGGGTGTATACCATTTACATAAGACAATTTCTTGGGTGTATATATATATATATATATATATATATATATATATATATATATATATATATATATATATATATATATATATATATATAAAAATTGACAACCTACCCTACACCATTCAATTTTTAGAAAATTTGATCAGAAAAATCCACCACTCCCAATCAACTTATATAGAAGAAAAATGGGAAATCTAATCGAATTTCTTGCTCGAATAAAAAAAAAAAAGCTTTTGATTTTTTGGTACAACAGATCGTTTTTATCGAATTGCCGTAAAATCGGATCATTTTATTGTATAGTGTGTGGCCAGTTAAAGGGGCACTACGGCGAAAAACTGTAAAATTTAAAATATGTGCAAACATATTTTCTCCCGTAATGCTGTCACTTACAGTAGGCAGTATAAATCTGATCTAAATCACAGAAGTGACAGGATTTTGACTAGTCCATCTCTCCATAGGGGATTTTCAGCAAGGCTTTTTATTATTTATATATTCCCGAAAAAGGATTTAAACAATGATGCTGGCCGGCTTCCCTGCTCCCTACACAGTGTGGCAGTTGGACAGAGCAACTGACATTCACTAAGTGCTTTTGAAAATAAATATATCCCTGAGAATCCCCTATGAAGAGATGGACTAGTCCAAAACCGGTCACTTCTGTCAGATTTCTAATACCGACTGTAAGTGACAGCAACATAGGAGAAAAGTAATTTATAGCTCATTTTACTCTGGAAAAAATATACTTCTTATTTGTATGTTTGCACATAGTAATTACAGTTTTTCGCTGTAGATACCTGTCACTGTGACCTCCTGTCACCTCCTTTCCTTATTACCACGAGGCTCTATCTGGTAATGTTTATGCCTTCTGTAGTTCTGTGTCTCTCTGCAACCCTCCCCCACAGGGTCACTGATCTGTCACTGTCCCCTGCAGTATTTGTCACCCTCCCCATGTGAGAGGTATCATCAGCAGCCCATATGTATGGCTGTGTCCTCCTCTGTGCTCTGCTATGCGGCGTCTGCCGGGATCAGCGCAGGTGACAGCAGCATCCTCACCAGTATATATTATGCAGAGGGCTGCACCTTCCCTCCTCTGCCCGGGACCCCTAGAGGGGGCGGCACAGTCCGAAGCCCCCGCCCAGCCCAAAGACCCGAGGCCACGTCTGAATGAGGCTCATTGTGCGGGAGAGCAGCAGAGAGGAGAGGTGAGGCTGGGAGGGGGAGGCTGCACTGCACTGATATCTCCTTACTTCCATCTGAGCATCCAGCACTGAAAACTGAGCAGCACTAACCATTGAGCCGCCAGCACTGACTAAAGAGCAGCCAGCACTGAGCTCCCAGCACTGATCACTGAGCATCCAACACTGACCATTGATAATCCTATACTGACCACTGATCACCCAGCACTGAGCACCCAATACTGAGCCACTAAGTGAGCCATCCAGCAGTGATGTTCCAGCACTGACCACTGAGCACCCAGCACTGAACACCCAGCACTGATTACTAAGCACCCAAAACTGATCACTGAGTACCCAACATTTACTACTGATCACCTTACACTGAGCATCCAGCACTGACCACCCAGCCCTGACCACTGAGCACCCATCACTGATCATCCAGCACTGACTACCAAGTACCTGATACTGATCACTGAGCACCCAACATTGACTAATGATCACTTTACACTGAGCATCGGGGACTGACCACTGAGCACCCAACACTAATTACCAAACACCTAGCACTGATCACCCAAAACTGATTACTGATCACTGAGCAGCCAACACTGACCACTGAGCACCCAGCACTAATTACCAAACACCCAGCACTGATCACCCAACACTGATTACTGATCACTGAGCAGCCAACACTGACCACTGAGCATCCAGCACTGAGCACCCAACTCCCAGCACTGATCAAACAACACTGAGCACCTTATTCTGAGTCGGAGTGATGCAGTCTTTACTTTGTACTGTATAATCAGTTTCTATATTGAATTGTTATTCATGTCTTTCCTGTGCTGTTATTTTGCTGTGTGTGAGCTGCATCGCTCCCATCAGACTCTCTTCCTTCTCCCCCCCGAAACTGTCGCATGTGATTTCGCTTCTCCCTCTTATAGCCTCCTGTACTTTATTCTTGTGAAACGGTTTTTGTTTATTGACATGACTCTCCATGTTTATGGGCTACTTTCACACCATGCACGTTTCGTTGCGCATCCTGAAAAATAGGTACGCAAGGCAGTGGTGAAAAGGCGCATGGTGTGTTACGAGTGTGATGTGGCTCATTCAGTGAAGCATGCAGTACACAGAAGAATGCTTCACTATCACTAATCGCGCACATCGTCTGGTAAACGCACAGCACACTGCATATCATTCAGATGAAATCCACCGAACTGCGCCACTAATGCGCAGCTGTGAACGTAACATTGCAGTATCATTGTGTTGCGATGGGATTATATTGTCTGTTGCACTGCAGTGGATGCCCTGTACTCTTTGGTTTATGAATCACGCAGAGTTTTAAGTACAGTGGTGGGAGTGCTTAGTGTGAAGATTGTGTGAGGGTTACTTTAGCTGTAGTAAAATTCCGATATTTTACTGTGGTCATTTGTACTGTAACGGTAGAATTTTGGTAAATTGTACATTTACAGATATTCTACTAAACTATCGGCTCTCAGATTCCCTTTTTTCATATTCGCTTAAAATTATTAGGTACTCCTCTGGTCTGGCTACCTATACAGGGTGTTACATCTGGATACTCGAACTGGGGACTCTTTTTGCTGCCTAATAACAGAGGTTACCTCTGGTAACTACTACTGGAGGGTACCTCTGGCTAACTAATACTGAAGGCTACAGCTGGTAACTAATACTGGATGCTACCTCTGGCTAACTAATCCTGGAGGGTACCTCTGGCTAACTAATCCTGGAGGGTACCTCTGGCTATCTAATCCTGGAGGGTACCTCTGGCTAACTAATACTGGATGCTACCTCTGGCTAACTAATCATGGAGGGTACCTCTGGCTAATTAATCCTGGAGGGTACCTCTGGCTAACTAATCCTGGAGACTACTTCTGGTTAACTAATCCTGGAGGCTACTACTGACGAACTAATATTGGAGGCTACCTTTGGCTATCTAATCCTGGAGGGTACCTCTGGCTAACTAATACTGGAGACTACCTCTGACTAACTAATATGGGAGGCTACCTCTGGCTAACTAATACTGGAGGCTACCTATGGCTAACTAATACTGGAGGCTACCTCTGACTAACTAATATGGGAGGCTACCTCTGGCTAACTAATACTGGATGCTACCTCTGGCTAACGAATACTGGAGTATACCTCTAGTTAACAAATACTGGAGGTTACCTCTGGTAACTAATAGTAGCAGGTACCTCTGGCTTACGAATACTGGAGGCCAACTCTGGTTAACTAACACTGGAGGCTACCTCTGACTAACTAATACTGGAGGCTACCTCTGGCTAACTAATACTGTAGGCTACCTATGGCTAACTAATACTGGAGACTACCTCTGACTAACTAATATGGGAGGCTACCTCTGGCTAACTAATACTGGAGGCTACCTATGGCTAACTAATACTGGAGGCTACCTCTGACTAACTAATATGGGAGGCTACCTCTGGCTAACTAATACTGGATGCTACCTCTGGCTAACGAATACTGGAGGGTACCTCTAGTTAACAAATACTGGAGGTTACCTCTGGTAACTAATAGTGGCAGGTACCTCTGGCTTACGAATACTGGAGGCCAACTCTGGTTAACTAACACTGGAGGCTACCTCTGACTAACTAATACTGGAGGCTACCTCTGGCTAACTAATACTGGAGGCTACCTATGGCTAACTAATACTGGAGACTACCTCTGACTAACTAATATGGGAGGCTACCTCTGTTAACGAATACTGGAGGGTACCTCTGGCTAACAAATACTGGAGGTTACCCCTGGTAACTAATAGTGGCGGGTACCTCTGGCTTACGAATACTGGAGGCTACCTCTGGTTAACTAATACTGGAGGCTACCTCTGGTTAACTAATACTGGAGGCTACCTTTGGAAACTAATACTGGAGGGTAACTCTGGCTTACTTATACTGGATGCTACCTCTGGCTTACGAATACTCAATGCTACCTCTGGTTAACTAATACTGGAGGCTACCTCTGGCTAATTAATCCTGGAAGCTACTTCTGGCTAACTAATACTGGAGGCTACCTCTGGCTAACTAATATTGGAGGCTACCTCTGGCTAACTAATACTGGAGGCTACATCTGGCTAACTAATACTGGAGGCTACCTCTGGCTAACTAATACTGGAGGCTACCTCTGGCTAACTAATACTGGAGGCTACCTCTGGCTAACTAATACTGGAGGCTACCTCTGGTTAACTTATATTGGAGGCTACCTCTGGCTAACTAATACTGGAGGGTACCTCTGGCTAACTAATACTGGAGGTTACCTCTGGCTAACTAATACTAAAGGTTACCTCTGGCTAACTAATACTGGAGGTTACCTCTGGCTAACTAATACTGGAGGTTACCTCTGGCTAACTAATACTGGAGGTTACCTCTGGCTAACTAATACTGGAGGTTACCTCTGGCTAACTAATACTGGAGGTTACCTCTGGCTAACTAATACTGGAGGTTACCTCTGGCTACTGCATGGCGGCAGCACCCCCCTTGTCCCTGGCCTTAGAAACTGCTCTGGTCTTGTAGCATGGAGAATTGTTATGCAGCTTGTTCGTTATCTCACAAGTTATCCAGAAATACACCGTAGACAGGGCATTCGAATAGCGTGTCCGTACAATCATTTGCACAGTGTGTCCTGGATGGGGTTTGCGCCTGGGACTCCAGTGCTGTCTTGTCTGCCTAGAAATGCTGAGATAAGTTTCTGTGTCTTCAGTTAAGCTTGTGACTCATATTCTGTGACCCTCTGGACTCTGAGAGAATTATTAGCCCAATGCTGCTAACCTGGCTAGTCATTTCTGATTTCCATGGAATGGGTTTTTTTTTTGTTTTGTTTTTTGCGGAATCCACTATATTTTGCAGATATTTTGCAGATCATGCATCATCCGCATTTCCGATTGGCAATTGCTGTACACTTCCGGATTCTCTGATTGACCCGATACTTCTTGTGATTGGCCTAAAAATTTCGAGTCTCTGAGTAACACAGAATCCCGATTTTCAAATACCAATTTCTGCTGCGGAAAGCCGATTTCGGCCACGGACTTGGCAATTCATTCACTGAAACGGTCACAACTGCTAAAAACGCAGCGCTAAAATTCACAGCTTAAAATGTTCCATTTAGGAAAAAAAAAAAAAAAATAATCACATAATATTTATTTAAAGGCTACCCGAAGTGACATGTGACATAATGAGATAGACGTGTGTATGTACAGTACCTAGCACACGAATTACTATGCTGTGTTCCTTTTTTTCTTTCTCTGCCTGAAAGAGTTAAATATCAGGTATGCAAGTGGCTGACTCTGTCCTGACTCAGAAAGGAAGGGACTACAGTGTGAGCCTCACTGATAAGAAATTCCAACTATAAAACACTTTCCTAGCAGAAAATGGCTTCTGAGAGCAAGAAAGAGGTAAAAAAGGGGAATTTCTTATCAGTGAGGGTCACACTGTAGTCACTTCCTGTCTGAGTCAGGACTGAGTCAGCCACTTGCATACCTGATGTTTATCTCTTTCAGGCAGAGAAAGAAAAAAAGGAACACAGCATAGTTATTTGTGTGCTAGGCACTGTACATACACATGTCTCTCTCACCATGTCACATGTCAGTTCGGGTATCCTTTAACAGGAAAATCAGAAATGTCTTTATCTTATTGCAGCTAAAGATAGTTGGTTGTTAAAGGGAAAGTCCAAGGTGATTAAAAAAACAAAAATCTACTTACCTGGGGCTTCCTCCAGCCTCTGGTAGCCACCCTGTGCCCTCGCCGCAGCTGCGCTCCCCGCCGGTGGCTCGGGGTCCCCTCTGGTGTAAATGCCGACCTTGCCAGGTCTGCCTTTACTGTGCCTGCACAAGCGCCGCTGTCAATCATGCTGATGTCGTCTGGAGTGTACTACTGCGCAGAACACTCCAAAGGATGTCAGCGTGACCGCGAGCTGCTCTCTGGTAGGCGCAGTAGATGCCCGCCGGCATCTGCACCGGAGGGGACCCGCGGACCACCGTCTGGGAATGGAGCTGCGGCAAGGGCACAGGACGGCTGCCAGAGGCTGGAGGAAGCCCTGATTAAGTAGATTTTTGTTTTTTAGTCACCTCGGATCTGAAGCCTACCTGAAGCAAAAATGTAAAGTTAGATACTTACCTCAGTAGTGGGTAGTCCAAGGCTTCCGGGTTCCTCCCGCAGCCCATTCTTCTAGCACAGTGCTTGTGGAATATGCTGTTGTGCTGCACTCCTGTCCATGTACAAGCGCTTCTATGCTGGGCATGTGATAGTGCGGTCTGAGCACGCCCAGTAGAAGGTAACTGCTTGTGCATGGCTTTTTCCTCTGTGCACACATGGCTGCATTCTGCTGGGCATGCAATTGTGTGGTCCGAGCATGGCCAGTAGCAGGTAACTGCTTGTGCATGGCTTTTTCCTCTGTGCACACAAGGCTGCATTCTGCTGGGCATGCGAGAGTGCGGTCCGAGCACGCACAGTAGAAGGTAACTGCTTGCGCATGGCTTTTTCCTCTGTGCACACGTGGCTGCATTCTGCTGGGCATGCGAGAGTGCGTTCCGAGCATGCACAGTAGAAGGTAACTGCTTGTGCATGGCTTTTTCCTCTGTGCACACATGGCTGCATTCTGCTGGGCATGCGAGAGTGCGGTCTGAGCATGCCCAGTAGGAGGTAACTGCTTGTGCATGGCTTTTTCCTCTGTGCACACAAGCCTGCACTTTGCTGGGCATGTGAGAGTGCGGTCCGAGCATGCACAGTAGAAGGTAACTGCTTGTGCATGGCTTTTTCCTCTGTGCACACATGGCTGCATTCTGCTGGGCATGTGAGAGTGCGGTCTGAGCATGCCCAGTAGGAGGTAACTGCTTGTGCATGGCTTTTTCCTCTGTGCACACAAGCCTGCACTTTGCTGGGCATGTGAGAGTGCGGTCCGAGCATGCCCAGTAGGAGGTAACTGCTTGCGCATGGCTTTTTCCTCTGTGCACACGTGGCTGCATTCTGCTGGGCATGCGAGAGTGCGGTCCGAGCACGCCCAGTAGAAGGTAACTGCTTGTGCATGGCTTTTTCCTCTGTGCACACGTGGCTGCATTCTGCTGGGCATGTGAGAGTGCGGTCCGAGCACGCCCAGTAGAAGGTAACTGCTTGTGCATGGCTTTTTCCTCTGTGCACACGTGGCTGCATTCTGCTGGGTGGGCACTGGGCATGCACACTAGCACTGCACTCATACTGGCTGAAATTGATCAGAGGTTTATCAATGCTGAGCTGTGATGCTGATCCCTGATTTCTCTGCATACTAGTTCCAGCTCTGTGACCTGGATGTGGGACCAGCAGCAACACCCAGGCACTAATATCTATGTGCGGGTCCACAATGGCTGCTTCCAACAGATGTGCAATATACTGACCCAATCACTGGCAGAACCCTACATCCTGCTGGCCAGGGGCAGACATAGGCTGGGGCTGGCCATGCAGCTGCACAGGGGCCCCATGTCCTTTGTGGCTCATGCAGCTTTACTACAGTCAGGGCCAGATTCTCTAAATTCATAAATGTGTCAGCAGCCGTTCAGAAGCTGTCTCTCCGTCCCTGTGTCATGTTGTTATCTTTCCCTCCATGTCATTTATTCCAATGTGGCTGTCTCTCATAACTATTACTTTGTGACATGCTCCAGACAATGGCAACACTATATAAGGCGTGCAGTGAAAAATGGCGTGGGATAAATAAGGGCGCACGGAGACGCCAATAAAGTTATTTAAAACGCTATTTACCACTTTAATCAAACTGCGCTGCAGCTTACCCCTCCTGCTTGTAGTGAAGCCCCGTCATAGCACCGGCAGACTTTTCTGGATGATCGGCTCAGGCAAGTACCTGCAGCCGCCATGATTGCAGAGGCAGGACTGAACCGGTAACAGTAAATTCGG
The DNA here is from genome assembly GCF_040937935.1 of Hyperolius riggenbachi. Classification (NCBI taxonomy): domain Eukaryota; kingdom Metazoa; phylum Chordata; class Amphibia; order Anura; family Hyperoliidae; genus Hyperolius; species Hyperolius riggenbachi. The sequence goes on from NC_090656.1 coordinate 33,438,298, forward strand.
GCGCCTGAGGCAAGTGGACCAATCGGGCGCCGCCATTCACTCCCATAATAAATATCGTTTAATGGGCGCCCGACAGGAAAAAAGGGCGCCGGAGAAAAATAACTTTTTATAAGCGGCGCCCGGAGACTTTTACTGTTTTATAACTGCTTCTCATGATTACACGTTATTTTATGATTTATAATTTTTTAAACATTATTTTTAAACGAAAAACAGTACAATATTTTTTTCACACGTTATTAATGCTTATCACAGGGGGGTCTTAGGTTTAGGCACCATCAGGGGAGTCTTAGGTTTAGGCACCATCAGGGGAGTCTTAGGTTTAGGCACCACCAGGGGAGTCTTAGGTTTAGGCACCATCAGGGGAGTCTTAGGTTTAGGCACCATCAGGGGAGTCTTAGGTTTAGGCACCACCAGGGGAGTCTTAGGTTTAGGCACCAACACGTGGGTCTAGGGGTTAGGGGTAGGTACAGGGAGGGTTACTTACTATTTTTTTTTAAACGTTATTATACGTTTCACTTTTTAAACGGAAGATTAACGTTTTCACAATTGCCAATTTCATGCACATTATTTAATGATTTATAACTTTATAAAACATTATTTTTAAACGAAATATAGTACATTATATTTTTAAACGTTATCCATGTTTATCGTTTAAAACCCCGCGCCCTTTTTTCCCAGCGCCCCTTTTTAACGTACGCGTGCCCTGATAGCCCCACAGTTCTGGAGCTGTTACCGCTCCTGCAAGCTGGTCAGGCAGAGGAGCGGGTGCAGGCACTTGCCTGAGCCGATCATCCAGAAAAGTCTGCCGGTGCTATGACGGGGCTTCAAAAGAGGCAGGAGGGGTAAGCTGCAGTTTGATTAAAACGGTAAATAGGGGTTTAAATAACCTGCGCCAATTTTTAACAGTTAAAACGCTAAATAGCGTTTTATAATGTAACTGAATGTGGCGCCATTATTGTACTGGCTGTGCGCCATTATTATCTGCTCCGATATAAATACACAATAATGATATGCTAGAGAGACATTAGACTATAATTATGGTAGGTTTTAGATTGTATGTTCCTGTGAGCACAGTCCAAAGTGACATGACTGTATTCTGCAAAAAAGCACTGTGGAAGATATCAGTGCTGTATAGATACAGAAGCATACTAATAATAATGGTATGGTAGGGTTTTTTTTCAGGGCTGTGGAGCCGGTACAAAAATCATCCAACTCTGACTCCTCAGTTTATGAAATCTCCGACTCCAGGTACCCAAAATAACTCCGACTTTGGCTCATCAACTCTGACTCCTTACCTAATACTTACCTTGGCTGTGGAGACCCTACAGAAATGATCCGACTCCTTAGTTTATGAAACCACCCACTCCAAGTACCCAAAAATTGCTCCAACTCTGACTCCTCAGCCCTGTTTTTTTATTTAACCATTTAAAATTGACAAATTTTTATCATTTTCTTAGGCACATGCCTGACTTATGCATGAGACATAATGAACAGGTAGAAAATACAGTATGTGCTACATTAATACAGTGGCTACAGAATGCAGCCTAGGTTCATATACTTTATAAAGTTAGGAAGTAATAAAGATATCTGCACCCAAATAGTATATTGTAATCATAAGGCTTGCCCCTCCACAATCTTGTGCTCTGTAGGTGTGACCGGATGAGTGCTGGGTGTGATATGACGCTGCACCATCATATTTGAGTATTAACTTTGCATTATACATGTTTCGTCAATGTAATAATACCATTATTGAGGTTTACTACAGCCAGTTATTGAACTGACTTATTGCACCCTGTTGATCAAGATTATTATTGCAAGCATTACGCAGTATTGCGTTTTTAATATTTATAGTGAGATCTAACCCCATTAGCGCAGGCCAGATACTGTTGTAAGATTTCATATACTTTTATGTTATTGACAATTTTTGAATCTGTTATGACCATGTCCACTCGCGTGGGGCCCCCTACATTTATTCTGCACAAGGGCCCACCGTTTGCTTTGTCCGCCACTGCTGCTGGCGGAACACAAATATCCGACTGCCCAAAATCTTGCATAATGCTGGGAATACACCATACGGTTTTTCATCAGATAGATGGTTCGATAGATAATTTCCGACATGTCCGATCTTATTTTCGATCGTTTTTCTGATCGATTTCTCATAGAAATTAATGGAAATAAATAAGAAAAGATAAGAGAATCGAGCGGGAAATCGACCAGAAATACAAATCAAAAATGGATCAGATGGAAAATCGACCGAAAAAACGCATCGTGTATTCCCTGCATAACAGACAATGAAAAGTCATGCCACATATAAGGGCTGGTGCACACCAAAACCCGCTAGCAGATCCGCAAAATGCTAGCAGATTTTTAAACGCTTTTTTTATTTTTCTATGGCGTTTTGCTAGCGTTTTGCGGATTGCTGCAGCGGATTTCAGTATAGTAGATTTCATATATTGTTACAGTAAAGCTGTTTACTGAACAGCTTCTGTAACAAAAACGCCTGGAAAACCGCTCTGAACAGGCGTTTTTCAGAGCGGTTTGCGTTTTTCCTATACTTAACATTGAGGCAGAAACGCATCCGAAATCCAAAAAATGCCTCACCCAGGCATTTTTCGTTTCTGCAAAACGCCTCCTGCTCTGGTGTGCACCACCCCATTGAGATACATTGACAAAGCAGATCCGCAGCCGCAAGCGGATCTGAAAACGCCCAAAAAGCCGCTCGGTGTGCACCAGCCCTAAATGCTGTAAAAATCCACTGCACTGAGCTGTGTCTGTTTAGCTACATCAAAGTATAATTAGCCTTATTAGTAGCTGTGACTCACAGTCTGCCGCTCTGCCTGCGCAGGAAAAGACTGAGGCTTAACCCTTTCTGTGTTCCCTGAAAGTTAAAACTTCAGGTTTTTTTTTTTAGGATTTCCATAAATTGTAATGACTATTTTTTTTTCTTCTAAAGGTTATTATGCAGTGCCTAATCAATTTTAAAAGGACCCCTCCCCCCTTTCCTTTTAAAAAAGAAAGAATCAGTTTTGACAGTGTGAGTGTTCAGTGTTCCGGATTATTTCGATTAAGGCATCATCATGATGCGTTTTTGTTTCCTAAAAAAAAATCTATGTATCCCCTTTTGATGTTGCATGTATATAGCTGTCTGTTCCAACAGCTTGTAAGCAAACAGGATTAGAGTCTGATGAAGGCTTATTAGCTGAAAGCTTAAGGTACCCATACACTACGTAGCTTTCTTGCCGATATACAGCAGATTCGGTCACTGTGATCGAATCTGCTGTGAAATCGTTAACGCAAATGTCGTCCGATTGACCGATTTCCATCGAAATCAATCGATTCAGTCGATCTGTCCAGGCGGAAAATTTTGCTCAATCACTGGTGGGTCGGGAGCGCGCTGTTAGCGGCGTTAGATTCAACGACGACCGATGCAGCAATACATCACCTGTGCTCCGGCGCGAGTCCCCAGGTCCGTGCTGTCCCTTTCTCCTCTTCACTTCCTGTCCCGTCCTGTGAGAAGGGAAAGTTCAAACAGTAGAGCGCCCTCTACTGTTTGAACTTCCGCTCAGGACAGGAAGTGAAGAGTAAAAAGAGAAAAAGGTCAGCCGGAGAAAGGGAAAGCACGGACCTGGGGACTCGCGCCAGAGGACAGGTGATGTATTGCTGCTGGCCGGGGGAGCAGGGGCGGCGAGGCAGGCAGAGGCAGCAGCAGCGCCACAGGTTGTGAATCGATTTCATGCTGACATCAATTCAAAATCTGTGTGCAGTGTATGGGCAGCCACTAGATCCCTCTCGGATCACATTTGATCAGAGAGGAATCTATCTGTTGGTCGATCTGGTGACAATCGACGAGTGTATGGCAGCCTTTACGCTTACATTTTTTTAAGTTAAACCCCAGACACACGCTCAACCATCATCTTTTACAGTGAGCGAAAAGCAAACGTTTACAGTGAGCGAAAAGCAAATTGAACGATAGTCTTCACGTGTAGACGTGTGGACGTCTGAGCGAGAACAACATATAAGAAACGGCAAAAGAGGTTGAATTGTTCTGGCTGCTGGATTGATTTTGGAAAAGACGGTGAGAAGACGTCTGCAAACTGTGAATGTGTACACAAATCTAGACGGTTATGCTATTATGTACTATTATCGACTATGGTAAAGAGACGTCGCTGTGGAGCTTTAACGACATGGTAAACACGTCTTTTAAGGAAGTCGCTCGTTTTGTCGCGCGGTGTGTATTATCGTGTGTACGTCAAGGCGTATCTTTTTATCGCTTAAATTTGTTTTCTCGTTTGTACTGAGCGTCCTTGGTTGAGCGTGCGTATGGTGCTTTAGCCAATAAATGGTATCATCCTGATTCAAAACTTCTTGCTTTAAGGGGCGTACACACACCATACTTCTGCACACGACGTGTCCGCCAGACCTTACCGCTGGGCGGACGTTTTGCCGACAGTAGCACGTGTGTACAGTCTGTCAGGCAGACCGAAAAGCCTTATCAGTCTGCCGACAGTGCGTACACACGTGCTACTGTTGGCAGAACGTCCGCCCAGCGGGAGGGTCTGGTGGACCCGTCGTGTGCGGAAGTATGGCGTGTGTACGCGCCTTTACAGTACTCTACTGCCAGTATTATTCAGTAACTTCCTTTCTGGTTTCTTGTGAGTGTTTGCAGAAGGGACTTATCACTAGATATGTGCTCTGATGACAGATAGTGTAATCAGGAACTTGTTGATTGTCCTAGCATACTATCAGTAATGGGATTCTTGTCTATTCAGGCTGCTGTTTCCAGTGAATTGTTTTATTCCAGGGAAGGGAGAGAGGAAAGGTCGCTTCACTGCAGAAGAAAGACGTTTTCAAACCCGACAACAGACTGAATACACAGAGGTCCGGGATAAAACCGTGCAAACGTTAGATTTTCTTAAGCTAAAACAGACATTGGCTTGAGTATTCGGAGTTTGCAGCTGTCCTCCAGCCTCACTGGCTTCCTCTTTAGGTGAACCGGTGGGATAGATCTTTCTCAGGCGGAAGCTATTGTTCCTGCTGGAGATACATCTGAGATTCCTGCTGTGCAATACTGCCTGCTCATCCTCCCCATAAGGGTTAGGTATCAATAGAGAGAGGGTTAAGGGTAAGGTATTGGTAGAGGGATGGTTAAGAGTTAGGTATCAATAGAGGGAGGGTTAAGGGTTAGGTATGGGTAGGGAGAGGGTTAAGGGTTAGGCAGCGGTAGAGGGAGATCTTGGAGTTAGGCAGCGATAGAGAATATAGGTAATTTTATCTGGTTTTATAGGGGATTCATGCCTTTGTATTTATGATTTTGAATAAAAGAATGTATATGTGATGGTACATATAGGCGCATAAGTGTTTTCTGAGATATTTTTTATTTGAACGGTGGGGGTGTGAGTAACCCCACTTATCACTTGTTGCAGCCAATCATATTGATTTTAGATCCAGTGGGCGCAAAATCACTTATTTACATATTTATCGATAGAGAAGGGTTTTAGGGCTAGGCATAGGTAGAGGGAGGTCTTAGGGCTTGTTTCCACTCAGTGCGCTTCTTTTCAGCACATAAATTTAACAGATTGATACATGTTGCTGAAAAGTGGACAGAAGCGCATAGATGGAAACAAGGCTTTAAGGGTTAGACAGCGGTAGAGGAAGGTCGGTTAGGCATCAGTAGAGGGATGGTTCTGTATAAGAGTAGGGTTAGGTAAGGTCAAAGTAAAATATTGGTAAAGATAAACCAACCAACCGGAATTAAGTAGTAAAATATCGTTAATTTTACTGGTATTCTACTAATGTCAATATCTACTAATGTCAATATCTGGTGCCCTTTTTTGTAGGCGCCTTTATTACATATACACCACGGCTGACCACACCAGGAAGATGGCAGCTCCCATTGGGGAGTGGTCAAAATGTAATAGTGTGGCAAGACTTCCAGAAAGCAATCTTGTTGATCAGTGCTGATCTGCGCACCTATCCCTACAGGCTTAAGATCATACGATTTTGAATAGGTTCCTGTGAGCAGGTTGAGGTCCTACAGCTGAATCCAGGAAAGAGAGGAAGCAATCTGTACTGCAGTGGGAATCACATTTGGCCTGTGAATTAGGAATTCTGACAAGCATATTGCCTGTTCCGTACATGTCAAACTCTGGCCAGCAGAAATATCAAATTTGTCCCCCAAGTGGTTTCCCCAATTTGCATTATGTTTGGCCCACTCTCGACCATCAGCAAAGCTACATTGGAGGTAAAGCTCTAGCTCACCAGGGAAGCAATATGAGAGGGGTAGCACTAGACACCAGGGAATTGTATAGGGGAGGGTGTGGGCCAGTAGACACCAGGGAACTTTATAAGGCCTTATTCACATAAATCGCCAGCGCTTTTTCAAGTGCTGAGCAATTTTTTCCGATTTTTAAAATCGCCTTTCCTTGCGCTGGATAAAGTGCTTTTTTAAGCGCTTTTGCAGAGGGACTTTTTTTTTCACTTCCTGACGTCAGTCAGGAAGTGAACTCTTGTACCCGGAAATTAATAAATACAATGTATTTATTCATAGAAGCGCTGGGAAAATCGCTATACAAAGCGCTTTTTCAAGCACCTTGCGATTTACCTATACCTTCCATTATAGGCAAATCACCCAGAAAATCGTACAGGCAATGCTTTGGTGAGCGGATCGGAATCGAACCGCTCAGATGTGAACTCTCTCATAGGGAATCATTGCACAAGCGCTTTTAGGGCGATTTCTGAAATCAGCGCCTAAAAAAACTCACCAAATGCCCTAGGTGTGAACAAGCCCTTAGGGAGCGAGGTGGCCACTAGACATTGAGGTTGCCCCCTATTGGTCCCAATATTAAATTTTGGCCCTGGTTTGCTTTTGAGTTTGACATCCCTGCTCTATACAGGTTATATTCACTTATTAGCACCCTGATTGCTATTAGTATTTTAATTTTGGGTTTAAATGTCCTACTTCCCGACTGCGTCACGACGATGGGTGTGGCCGCGACGACCCCAGGACCGCCTAACACTGATCGGCGTAAAGTTCTCGGCCTTCAGTTTGCAGGAGATCACGCAGGCTGTGCGCACATCTCCTGCTTAGTGAGCGGAGCCTATCGCCGCTCGGAGTCTGTTCAACAGCGAAACCACTGTCTAATTAGGGTGTACAGCGCTGCGATCTACAGCAGCGCTGTACTGGGGACAGCCGTGCGACACGGCTGTCCCCTCCCGAGGCACAGAGGTGATCGGCTGTCATAGGTTGAAGCCTATGACAGCTGATCACGGGGATTGGCTGGCAGGGGGAGGGAGGGAGAGGGGCGTGCAATAGTTTAAAAAAAACAAAACACATTTTTTATAAAAAAAAATACACAAACAAACAAACATCTGGGGGTCAATCAGACCCCACCAACAGAGGGGGGGGGGGGGTTAGGGAGAATCACTTTTGTGCTGTGTTGTGCGGCCCTGCAGCTTGGCCTTAAAGCTGCAATGGCCAATTCAATGAAAGATGGCCTGGTCTTTAGGGGGTTTAACACTGCAGTCCTCAAGTGGTTACATAAAGGTTTGTTTAACATCAGAAACCAGTGACAATGTGGCCCAGAATAACCCCATAAACCTATGAGAGTGCACTTCTCATTCAAACTGACCCTCTGCGGATGTTATTTATGTCTGTGACACTGTTACCTGCCTATTGCCAGCAACAGGAGCTGGAAGCAAAAACAGAATCCTAGACTCCTGAGTGATATCTCCTGCTGCTGCCTAGAGCTCCCCTTTAGCATGATGTATATATACTCTGTAGGAAGCCTGTCATTACTGGCGGTTCAGATGATTCCTGCAGTCAGTGGGCGTAAATAGTGTCTGTATTACATGTTATATTTCTGTCTAGGGAACAGCAGATTAGGAGGTTGTGATGACGGGAGGGGCTGAACTAATGACTGGCTCGCTTTGTGGTGACTCTACACAAGGGGGCTATTATAAGGGGGACAGCAGAACCCCTAGGCGGCACCTCCAGACCACAGGTCACATGTGCTGGGCTGTACAGGGGCTGAATCATGTGGTGCAATATGCTGTACCTTAAAGATCTGTAATGAAGAAAACCCTCTGGGGGATACTTACCTCGGGAGGGAGAAGCCTCTGGATCCTAACGAGGCTTCCCCCGTCCTCTGGTGGCCTGGCAATCCAGCGCTGTCCCCCCCCCTGAAGTGCAGCGAGGTACCGTAAATATTTACCTACCGCAGGGGTCTCAAACTCAATTTACCTGGGGGCCGCAGGAGGCAAAGTCAGGATGAGGCTGGGCCGCATAAGGGATTTCACAATCAGCAGCTCCCGAATACACCCCCTCCCCCCCCCCCCATCCCTTGAAATTGATTTTTATGCCAAAATCAAACAAATTCACACTGAAGCAAACTATTTTGCCTATTTTACCTTTTAGTTCGCTTCAGTGCACCCATTACAAGTAATCCGCCGTGTCCCCGCCGCAAAACGAGGGCTGTAGTAGAGCCTCCAAATCGCCTCGGGGGCAATCAGCCGGCATTTCCTGGAAGGGGCAGAGCTTTCAGCTTCAGCTCTGCCCCTCCTGATGTCAATCGCGGCGCATCGCCGCCTCTGCCCGCCCCTCTCACTCTTCCTTCACAGAGGCGGCGATGCGCTGCGATTGATGTCAGGAGGGGCAGAGCTGAAGCTGAAAGCTCTGCCACTTCCAGGAAATGCCGGGGGATTGCCCACTGGGCGATTTGGGGGCTCTGCAGCCCTCGTTTAGTGGTGGGAGATGTGGCGGATTACTTGGGAGCACTGAAGCGAACTAGAAGGAAGCTTTTGCCGGCGCGGGCCATAAAAGATTGTATCGAGGGCCGCAAATGGCCCGCGGGCCGCGAGTTTGAGACCCCTGACCTACCGGGATCCTGTGCAGGCGCACTAGCGGATCTTCGTTCGGGTTAAGGCGAAAATAGTCGAGCCCGATCGGATCCGCTCTACTGCGCAGGCGCAAGTACTTTGCTCCTGTGCAGTAGAGCGGATACAATCGGGTTTGGCTGTTTCCGCCTTATTCGAACGAAGAGCCGCTACTGTGCCTGCGCTGGATCCCTGAGAGGTAAATAAATCCTCTCTTGTCAAGCGTAGAAAGGAGGCTGGCACCACCAAGTAGAAAAATAAAAAATTAGCTCTTTATTGATCAGTCATAAAATGACAGCAATGTCAAAAAAAAGGCTTAGGCGGCGACAGCCCGCTGTTTCGAGCTGATATAGCTCTTTCTCAAGCCGAACAGCCCATAAAATGTTAACAACAATGACCACACACGTATATACTGGTCTATACATCAATTAGCCAATCATTTCAAAATCAGAAACACCAATCAGAGTTCAAGGGTGTGTGGATGGACCTGATGGGGAACAGGCAGTGTGTGATGTCATCAGAACATACCTCCCAGTCAGCTGACCAAGGGCAGCCCATCACAGCATGGTAGAGAAAGCCTCCTATGTCAAGCTTGTCGGGGGAGGACTTGGGGAGCCGGCGCTGGATTCCTGCTATCTTCAGAGGTTAGGAAGCCTCATTTGGACGCTGAGGCTTCCCCTTCCTGAGGAAAGTGTCTTTAAAGAGAAACCATGACCAAGAATTGAACTTCATCCCAATCAGTAGCTGATACCCCCATTTACATGAGAAATGTATTCCTTTTCACAAACAGACCATCAGGGGGCGCTGTATGGCTGATATTGTGGTGAAACCCCTCCCACAAGAAACAAGAAAAGTACGTACTCTCTGCAGTTTCCTGTCTGTGAACCTTGCTGCATTGTGTTTCCAACTGCCAAAAACCATGCAGCAGCTACATCACTTGCCAACAGTAAAAATGTTCACTGGAGTTCCTTTCAGAAAAATCCTCCCGGGGCCATGCGATCCCCTGCGGCGGCTAGCCCGACCGTAGCTCGGGCTTACCGCCAGGGAGGTTAAAACTATGGCGAATTGCAGCAACCGAGCCCTGCTGGTTCTCAAGATAGATTACATAAAGCTACCTTGTGAACCAGCGGGGCTCGGGGGCTGAAATTTGGCACGGAGGTAAATCAGGATATCCCCCACTTTACCCTGAAAATTTGGGGAGTGTAGGATTTGTGGAAGTGGAGACATTCGGGGGGGCATAGCGCGGCAGCACAATTGAATTGAACATGAAATGTAGCAGCACAGGATCGCACTGCACATGCAGGGCAGCACAAATTTACAGGCAGCACAATCAGACACAACACCGCCAAGTCCTGAAGCTGCAGCAGCTTGCAGCTGCTGGTTCCCTTCTTCCTGTGCTTCTCCAGACTCCCGCGGAAGAGTTGGGACTTCACCCAGCTGATCAGAGACATCTTATGTTCCAGGCTTCTCCCCCTAGTGTCTAGAGCTCTAGCATCTAATTCTCAGAGTCTGATTCATTTATAGACACTAGGGGGAGAAGCCTGGTACTGAAGATGTCTCTGATTGGCCGGAGGAGGTGAGTAGTGCTGCCTCTTCGTGGGGGTTCTGGGGAGCACAGGAGGTAGAGTAGCTGCAGTGGCGGAGGCTAATACAAGGTACAATTTTTCATTTTTTTTTCGATTAGATAATTTAGTTTGATTATTACGTTAGATTGAATATAAAGAATATTCCAGGATGTCCAATCAGATTTTTCTTGAAAAAAAACTGAATAATCGTTAGAATTTCGTGATCGAAAAAAAAAAATCATTTTTTATTTGATTCGATCATTTAGATCGAATAAATGGGAAAATCGAACATTTTTATTGATTCGTGTATGGGCACCAAATGAGGCTGGCGGCTCTGCCTTGGTGGGTCGAAAGGGGGAGGTGGGTGGGGGATGGTACAAGTAGCTAGAGGAACAAGTTAGAATCCAGCAGTCAGGTATTTGAAAAATAATATAATTATTGCAAAGAGATCAGACATACAATGCAGTTAACTTGGTGTCACTAAATGATGCAAATATATTGGAATCAAAGTCCCAGGACTCTCGGCTGCTGCCTTTTGGCCGCTGGGCTTCAGCAACTTTACTAAAAAAAATGTTTTAAAAAATGTCCGATTCTACTGTTTGTACAGCGCTGCGATCTAATGCAGCTCTGTACTGGGGACATCCCTGTCACTCGGCTGTCCCCTGGGGAGGCTCCGAAAGTGATCCCCTCTCATAGGCCTATGATTGGCTGTTGGGGGAGGGAATACTTTAAAATAATACATATTTTTATTTAGAAAAAAACAAATAAATTAATAATAATAAAAAAAAAAAAAAAAAAGAAACACGGCAGCAGCGATCAGAGCACACCAACAGAAAGCTCTGTTGGTGGGCAGAAAAGGGGGGGGGTCCATTTGTGTGCCTATGGCCCTTAAGTGGTTAAGGGGATCAAATGTACAGCCAGAGCCGGTTGTACACTTTTTGCCGCCTGAGACAAACTTGTGAGAAACTGCCACCCCCCCAGCCGTGGGTGTGGGGGGGTCGCCGAGCTAGAGGGGGTAGCGGGCAGGAACGGGCACAGTGGTGAGGAGGGGGGGGGGGTCGGACTCTCCCCCCTCACCTGGGTCCCCTGATCTGCGCTTCCCCTCTAGCTTCCGAGTGCAGCAGCAGCGTATTAATACCAGGCAGCGGGTGGGGATGACTCGCCTCTTCCGCGTTCCACTCTCGTCACTTCCTGCAATGCCGTCCACTTACAGTACAGTGGGCGGCATTGCAGGAAGTTATGAGAGTGGAACGCACACTGTGCCCAATACCCCCTTCCTGCTCGCTACCCCCTCCAGCTCGGCGGTCCCCCGCACCCACGGCCCCTCCGGACTTTGCCGCCTGAGGTACCCGCCTCATGGGCGAACCAGCCCTGCGTACAGCCAAACAACACAGCTGAAAAGACTGCTTCTCCTCCTCTCCCTCTGATAAATGACCACCCCAGCACCCAGCTGAGGTCAGTTGGGGCTGCTCTTGTTAGGTAATGGTGGGGGATATATCCACCTGCTCCGCTTCTTATTGTGCACTTGTTATGGGGGTGGGTGTGTGTGGGGGGTATAACACTTGTGGACTGGGTAGTGGAATAAAATACTAGTTATGGGGGAGGGGAACAGTAGCCACTCTTGCTTCTTGTTGGGGGAAGGGGAAGGAAGGGGTTAAAGGACACCCAAGGCAAAAATAAACGAATGAAATAAACAATTATATCTATCTTCCTTCTCCTAAAAATGACTTTTTAAAGAGAACCCGAGGTGGGTTTGAAGAATATTATCTGCATACAGAGGCTGGATCTGCCTATACAGCCCAGCCTCTGTTGCTATCCCAAACCCCCCTAAGGTCCCCCTGCACTCTGCAATCCCTCATAAATCGCAGCCACGCTGCTGACAAACAGCTTGTCAGAGCTGGCTGTGTTTATCTCTTAGTGTCAGTCTGCTGCTCTCCCCGCCTCCTGCAGAACTCCAGTCCCCGCCTGCATCCTTTCCCTCCCTGCTGATTGGAGGGAAGGGACGGGGGCAGGGACCGGAGCTATGCAGGAGGCGGGGGAGCAGCTGAGACTGACACTACAGATGTAAACACAGCCTCACAGCACGGCTGTGATTTATGAGGGATTGCAGAGTGCAGGGGGACCTTAGTGGGGTTTGGGATAGCAACAGAGGCTGGGCTGAATAGGCAGATCCAGCCTCTATGCAGATAATATTCTTTAAACACACCTCGAGTTCTCTGTAAGATATTCCACAGTTTTATTTTAGGTTTAAATCTACTTTTTAAGTTTTAACTGTTTTATTGTTTTTGCACAATGACACATTCATTGAAGTATGCCAGGGCTAAAATCTATGAACTATTGACCCTTTTTATCTCTTTCCTGCTCTCAAAGGCCATTTTCTGCTAGGAAAGTGTTTTATAGTTGAAATTTCTTATCAGTGAGGGTCACACTGTAGTCACTTCCTGTCTGAGTCAGGACTGAGTCAGCCACTTACATACCTGATATTTATCTCTTTCAGGCAGAGAAAGAAGAAAAGGAACACAGCATAGTTATTTGTGTGCTAGGCACTGTACATACCCATGCCTTTCTCATCAGGTCACGTCACCTCAGGTATCCTTTAAGGTGGCCACTCTTGTTGTTTGAGCATTGTGATAGTTCAGCATGTTATATGTGATTGGGGGAAAGGGGTTGGTCACCACAGAGGGAAGGTAATGGAGGACACATATTTGCAGAGGGTCCCCATGGTTTGATGGCTTGCTTCACATGAAAAAATAACAAGAGACAACGTGATGGCCGCTTAACTCCGAGCTCCTGCTACACCGTCCGCTCAGAGCTACTTTCCAGCCTTCTCTCGCCACCCATCCATGGACAAACAAACCCCCCGACGTCAAAAATCGACACGGGCAGGCATCAAAACCACTCAAACTGCGGTAGGGAAATCCGTCCCTGAGCTGTTCCGATCTCACACGCTCCGCTCCCAAACACCCAAAATGGCGCCCGCAAAGGACACTACATCCACCCGATCTTCCCCGGAATCCTCCCCACCCGTGAAAGCTTCTGACAAGCAACTAAAGGCACCGACCCTAGCTGACATGTATGCTATGGCCGAGGACATTAAAGCCTCCTTCCACAACGCTATAGCGGAGGTAAGACAGGATGTCGCAAACATAGGCCTCAAAATGCAAGCCATAGAGGCAGCGGGAGAGAGAAGAGACACACACATAAAAACATTACAGCATACCTCCGTGAAGCATAAGGGGAGATTAGATGAGCACGCAAGAAAGCTAGAAGATCTTGATAATCGGGGTAGAAGATGTAATCTGCGGGTGAAGGGTTTACCGGAGGCAGTGACGCAGGATGGACTGACAAAGGCCCTATCCGCCATCTTTAATGATCTCCTAGAACGTCCTCATGATTCACATATTGGATATGTAAGAGCACATAGGGCCCTAAGACCCAGGGCTAACGATGGAGAAAAAGCAAGAGACGTAATATGCTGCTTGGAATCATTTACTTTGAAAGAGGAAATAACAAAAGCAGCGAGGAGCCAAGACGCAATCCTTTTCAATGAGGTTCCTATACAGATCTATCAGGACCTGTCCCCGATCACCCTCGCCAAGAGAAGAGTGATGAAGCCTCTCTTATCAGCTTTGATAGACAAAGGTTATCAATATAGATGGCGATTCCCATTTGCCCTAACGGTCCAAGCAGGAGGGAAATTGGTAACTTTACGCTCCAGATCGGGTTTGACAGACTTCTGCAGGGATTTGGGCATATCAGCGATTAACTTGCCAGACTGGGACGATGACCTAAGTAATCTCAACGCAACCTTGAATACAAACACCAAGACTCGTACCCAGCCAGAAGTGGAGGAAGGAGTTGAAAGTGAAGATACAAGTTCGGGGCTCGGAAACAGAAAAGGCCCACAGGCAAGGAGCCCTACACAGGATTCTTCTGAAGAAGACTGAATAACCCAAGATCTCGATTATCGGAACTCCGACATGCTGGCAAACCGCTATGATCCCAACAGACCTGCTAGTAAATAACAGACTGCAAAGCGGTTTTTACAGCCCGGACTCGAACAATCTATAACCAGAAGTGTCTGCTCTAAGGTAGTGTAACAAAAATGGTTTTTTGTTTTTTTTTTCCTTTGGCTCTACCAGAGATCCCTGACTCCCTTATGGCTCTCTATTGTTGGACATAACGATCGAATACTCTGACTTTAATCATAAAGCTGATTGTCCCAATACTCTAATGTTACGTAGACTGACTAGGATATTATTAAGATGTTTTTGACCAAGTTTCAAGCTTACATAAAACAGAGAGTACTAATCCTATCACTTGGGAGGCTAAAAACTAAGCATGGGATTACTGGGAACTCTAGAAGTAGGGGGAAGAAGTAACCGGGATTGCTGGGTTCTAACAGCAAATGCAGAAATAAATTGTTTATGTTTTATTTTTCATCTAATCGGCTAAATGGGAAAAACCATAGTAAAGTAAATGAGATCCCGGAGGTTATCTTTTCTTCTTTTCTGTTTATGTTTAGTTTTATATTACGACATATTACCTAATTAAGCTTTAGTCTTACAGAACTCTATGATCGCCTGACTCATTATCCTGCAAAAACCGGGGGGGAATAGACACTCTTAATAGTTCTCAATGCAAGTCCATTAGGATGTGTGGCGGGAGAAATAGATAAAAGGTTTTAAATAAGGGCGGACAAAGTGGCTATCTCGCACCTTACTGTTACTCTTATTTGCATATTAGATATAGCTATATATACTTAATTTTGTTGCCAGCGCCCTACGTTCCTCACTCAGTGTATTAATATATACACTGACCCCATATCCCACATTGTGGGTAGGCACAAAAAGCCACATTGTGTCTACGTGGGAGCGTTTTCTGTGTGACGATTAGACTCACAGATATCTCGGAAGTGCATGGTGATATCCATGCGACACACATATAATCCACTCTCCCTAATCTTTCTAATCTTTCTTTACATACTAACATTCTTCTCCTCTCTCTTCACTCCTCATTTCTGTACCCCATTCTATACTCTTTCAGTTAGAAACTTGTCTAAATATTTCCACACTGAATCTCATATGATGACAACTCAACCATCTACTAAAACAAGGGAACATACATACAAGGACAGGCCCATTATCTTTAAAGATTGTATCGTTCAATGTAAATGGCCTAAATGTGCCTGAAAAAAGGTCCACAGTTTTTGACTTCCTATGTAAAGAACGCTCTCAAATAGCTTTCCTACAAGAAACACATTTGAGATCAGCACACATGCCTTCCAAATTTGACTCTAGATTTCCACTAGCCTTTCACGCCACTTCAGACACATCTAAGACAAAAGGGGTGTCCATATTTATTCACAAAAACCTTTCCTTTGTGCTAGAGGACACTGATAAAGATCCCAACGGTCGATTCCTATTCATTAAAGGAAGACTAAGTGGGCGACAGATCACAATGGCCACATTATATGCACCAAACAAACATCAAGTTGCATTCATCGCTTCTACTATGCAGAAATTGCTGAGTTTCTCTCAGGGGATCCTGATTGTGGGAGGTGACTTTAATGTCCCCATCCATCCTTTACTAGACTGCTCCAACGGCTCCTCGGCCTTAACATATAGAGCACTGAGAAATATCAAAACTAGTCTACAAGATCTAACATTAATGGATCCCTGGCGCATAGCACACCCCAGAGATAAGGACTACACCTATTTCTCCTCCCTTCACAACAAATACTCACGCATAGATTATTTTTTTTGTGGCGCAGAGAGATCTGCCGTTGGTCTGGGAATCCAAGGTGGGGAACATCTCGATTTCTGATCATGCTCCCATATCTCTAACCCTGCACTTCCCAGAAAGACACACCAAAACATGGTGTTGGAGACTGAATCCTAATTTGCTGGCTGACAAACTTAGGACCCAGAAAATTACACAGACACTTCAAACCTATTTTGATGCAAACACTACATCTGACGTGACGGGCCTGACAACATGGGAGGCTCACAAGGTAGTAATTAGGGGACAACTCATCCAGATGGGTGCAAAACTTAAAAGAGAGAGAGAAGAAGGTATCTGCAATCTAACTGCTGAAATCACTAAGCTTGAAAACCTGCATAAACAATCTTTGGCTGCCAAAACACTGGAGGAGTTGTCTTTAAGCAGAGCAAAACTGCATTCCCTATTATTCACAGATGCTAAACGGAAAATTATGTCAGGGAAAAAAATCTTCTACGAGATGGGCAACAAAAGTGGGAAATACTTGGCTAAGGCTCTCAAGAAACAAGTACTAGGCTCACAAATCTCCTCCATTGTCGACAGCAGCCAAAGAAAACGGGTCTTGTCAGAGGAAATTGTGGAGGAATTTAGAAATTACTATAATACGTTATACAACTTAACACCTACGCCACCCCCCTCCTCACTTCCCTTAGATACAGAGAGCAGACAAATTAAAGTAACGGAATTTCTCCAAAAACATGGGAAACCTCTCCCAATGACGCAGTCTGAAAAAGAAGATATGGAAACCCCTTTCACTGAAGATGAGTTCCACCTAGCAATAAAAGCATTAAAAACTGGCAAAGCTCCTGGCCCTGATGGGTTCACTGCCCAATATTATAAAACTTTCAAACAAACCTTAGCAACCCCCTTCATCTCGGCCTTCAACACAGTTTCTCCTACCTCTACGGTATCCCAACAATTTCTAGCTGCACACATAGCAGTAATCCCCAAACCAGGGAAAGATACACAACAATGCTCCAATTATCGCCCAATTTCATTGCTAAACTTAGACGCTAAAATATTGGCGAAGATTTTAGCAAACAGAATACTCCCCTTCATCCCAGATCTTATTGACAATGATCAGGCCGGATTTGTCCCAGGTAGGGAGGCGAAAGATAATGTAATGAGAACGATCGGGGTAATGGCATATACTAAAAAACATAATATCAAAGCTTTTGTCGTATCCACAGATGCGGAAAAGGCTTTTGACAGGGTGGCGTGGGACTACATACGCGCCACCCTGTTAAATCTTGGTCTAGGA